>NC_056728.1:362562505-362737505 GCF_019279795.1 Protopterus annectens
TTTATGTGTCCCCTTCATTATGTAGGGTTGTTTGTAGGTTTAGTTGGTTTAGATACTTTTTCTCTGTTTTTTTCTTTCTCTCTCTCTATCTCTCTCTCTCTCTTTCTTTCACTCTCTGTCTCTCTCTCTTTCTTTCACTCTCTCTCTCTCCACTACAGGGATTGAGCTGCCTTAAATAGATTGCAGCATGGATTTTGTAGGTGATGCACATGATCAGGTGATGACCTCTGCACCAATCAGTGTTCACCACTTGCTACTTGCATGCAGGCAGCTGTGTAGTACTTCCAATTATCACTGTCATGGCAGCCCACTACTATAAATTACTACATCATGTGGGTGTTGTTCCTTTACCTTTCCTGTATGGAAGACATCCTTCTTGTGTATGGGCAGCAGTGTTACTGAGTGCAGGTAACAATACCTCTTACAACAGAACTTGCAGACACAGGCCAACTACATATTTGTATAAGGTTCCAGACCTACGGACATTGTGAGTAGTGTTGTTATATACATTGTATACTGCTAGTTTTACAGGGTTTGTGTGTACATACTAGTTTAGCATGGCATGCAGTCTGTCTGCATAGCTCTCCACTGTGGGCTTATCCACATGATGGGCACAGGATTGGCTGTTATGTTTTCTCTGTTCACCACACAGGTCTTGTCTCAGATTTATCAGCGACATTCTGTCTGTTGAGTGCTATCAGTACATGGCTACATCCATTTGTGTTTCTGACTTCATATTCCTGAATAAGGGTATGTTGCAACCAATCCTGTAACACCAACAGCTTTCACAGTGTATAACAACCATATTGCAAATTTGGCCCTGTGTTCCAGCCTCTGTCCATATGTCATGCAGTAAGAGCTTGTTAAGTAGTGGCCTATCATTATGTTGTGCTGGCATTCCTGCCATCATTGAAGTGATGTTGTGGATATTGTTGGGTAGGGTCCATATATATATGTAGGCTACAGCTGGACAAAACATGTGTGTCCTTGTACAATCCAGAGGTCAGTGCATGTAACACTGTTATATGCCCTTGTAAGTCATTCTATGAGGGAGGGGCATGCAACATTTGTAACCTAAGCTGTTAAAGCATGTGTGGGATATCAATAGTATGACTCCTATATGTATATGGCTGTACATTTTCATATATTTCACCTTGGGAATATTGGTGGGCTAGTGCTTAATGTCTCACAGACAATTCAGTTTGTCAGGGTGATAGTGATATTTTAAGTTAAGCATTGTTTTGTAACAGGTACATTTTCATTGTGACAGCTTAATTCTTCTCCTCCAGGAGGTTGAGTACAGAGTGTAATTGGAGGCTGCCTATCTACATCTGCATTAATTAGTGTTGATTGATTCTTATCTTCCGGGCCAGTGTTTCTTTACTGTTGTACTAATTGAAGGCCTTGGCCTGGACAGCAACATAGGTTATGCTTTCAGATTACTGTATAAAATGTTTTGCTTGAGAGTTGCATTACTCAGTTAGTATGGATTTCAAACACCTAACTGCTATATGAAATGACATATACCACTGAAATAGTACACAAATAAACAGTTCTATGTATGCGAACCTGTGTGTGGTGTCATATCCTTTGACTTCTCTATGGGTATATGTTTGAAGCAATAATTGTCTTTTGCATGAGATAATCAAACACTGGCCATTTTAAAAGGTGGCAACTGTAGTAATACTGACTGTTCATTTTACTGTGCACCCGCTAAATATGTATCTTCATGTACATATCTATACATAGTATTATATGTATATGTGTGTGTGTATGTGTATATACACACACACACATATATATATATATATATATATATATATATATATATATTATATATATATATGTATATATATATATATATATATATATGTGTGTGTGTGTGTGTGTATTTGTATTATTGGAATGTTAACTGCTTCCACATTGTACATTCCCTATGGTAGACAGACTGTTCTGCATGATATCTTATTGATATTATCCTGACATCATACAGGTGAAATGGATTACTGTTAACTTCTTGTGGCTATGTTGTGTAGGGTCCTGGGTATGAATCGTGCAAGTGTTGGCATTGTGTTGCAAGGCAGATCTGTTCGGGTGTGGAGGACGGGATGATATCAATAATTACAAGAGGTACTTAAATTGGGCCCCCTCACCCCCATTAACAGTGCCTTTGGTCATTTATGTATTTGTTGTGTAGTTTTATATATCTAGACACACACACACACACACACATATATATATATATATATATATATATATATATATATATATATATATATATATATATATATATATATATATATACGCATCTACATATATAAAAAATACATTTCCACTACTGTTGGATGACTGTGCTGGATGATATGTTTGAGAAAACATCATATCTATTTATATCTGACATGGCTTAGTAGTAAATCACTTTGGCTATAGTGTGCAGGGTTCTGGTTTTGAAACTTGCAAGGACTGCTTATTTTGTTGCTGGGCAGAAAAAGGGCTGTTGGAGACAGAGTGATTAAGGCACTTTGAAGCAGTCGTAAGAGGGCTTACACAACACTAAACAATGCTAACTTCAGGTTAAATATGCTTACAGAGAGTTAGCTTCAAAATTGCTTATTCTATGTGTGCATTGCTTACCCTCACGCAAACAGGCTTAAACCCACTTACTACTGTTTAAAAGTGATTACTCCCACTAACCCCATGCTAATTTCTTTAAAAGAAAAAAAAGGGGTGATAGGAAAGTGGTGAAAAAGGGGCAAAAAGAAGGAAAGACAATAGGGAAAATAGCTAGGGATCTGCAGGACGTGTGTAGGAAAGGTCCATAGCTGCCCATTTCTTCTACAGCAACAGCTGAGCATATACACTGAATTTGGAGGTAGATTTGTACACTCACACCCCTGAGAGAGGGGTGAGGACAAGAATAATATGTTGTGAAGCCCGTTACACCAGATTACATGTGTCCAGTAGACAAGTGTGCAAAATGGACAGCTATGTATGGGATGAGATTTTTGGGGGGGACAGAGTGCCCTTTTTTTATTTTTTTTTAAGGTGAGAGTGGGATGTTGGAGAAGGATAGCAGGTGTATTTGGGGAGGTAGATTGTGTAGGATGACAGACAAGACAGACAAGACAGCATACAGGGGCATTATATGACTCATGTGGGGGGTAAACACCTTGGATGGGGAGGGGTGTTTGGAAGTTGGAAGTCCATGAACCCCCAAATAGAAACAGTGGGACTGATATTCCCACTCATGGGCATTCATCACTGCACATTCATGGCCCCAAAGGTGGCTGTGCTGGGGGCTGGGTAGGAGGGGCAGGCTGTCCCTCTAAATGTGCCACATGGCCCTCAAGCTGACATAGCAGATCTCCAAACTCCCTGTGGAGCTCACTATGCTCCAGACCCCAGACCTGACGATGGGTGACAGTTTCCTGTCCGCGCCCACTCCCGGGGGGGGGGGATCCCCATCCCCTGAGGCGATTCCACCCAAAGGTGGTGCAGGACCAGCAGATGAGGAGGTCCCGGGTTGGGTCCCAGACGTGCTGGTGCCTGGAACCATGGCCAGATGAGGTGGGAGAGGTGGGTTCACTGGGAACGGCCTTCCCAAATGTGCTATGGTGTTGCAATTTTAAAACATATGTGGGTTAGGAATAGTCAACACATTCCAGGATTAGGTATAGCAGCATGCATAGATATTCCCATTAACCCAAAACACCAGATATGGAACAGTTGCATAGCAAACAGAACACATGCATATATGGAACCACAGTGGCCATTACAATATCATACAGGTTACATTGATGGCAACATACCACCAATGTGGGAGTATTTCAACATGGAACATGCATAGAAACACATTTCAATATTTGTCAAACAATAGGACATATGTCCCAACAGTAGATTTAATTGTACACATACCCATTGAGTTGTTTTTTTAGATTATTGTTGGAGATATGGTGGGGTGGGAGATGTCAATTAACAACTTGTATATCCCTGTAGTTCTCACAACCTTTTTAGTCACTGCTGTAATCTGTACCTTACAGGTATTATTACACTACCCTATGGCCTTAGTTTGGACAGTGGTATGTTTGTAGACAAGTATATATGTAAACTGTGTTTTACCTACTGTATACACCTCATACCTGATATATGTGTGGAGGCATTGTTTGTTAACACTACCTGATTGTTTCTATGCATATTTCTAGATTCTAAGTTGATGTTATGCACATACCTCTCAATCTCCTATTGCACACACTCTGGTCAAGGCTTGACAACATGCAGGTGGAACTGGGACATATTTTGACAATTGCCCTCATAAACTTTTGTTGAGTTGCTACAATGACAGGTTTGTTTTCATATACATTTTTCTGAATATTTACAGGTCTGACAATCAGTTATATGTCATTAAAAGCTGCCTAAATTTCAGAGATCATCACACTGATTTGCCAGGGGGACATGGTAACAGGCAGCGGATATGGGCCAATTATCTGGACATTCTGAACAAATCTGTACAGTTGAGGGGTATGATTATGCATACAGCTTACTACCACTCCCAGGATTTGAACCATGGCTGTGTATGCTAAAAATAAAACAGTGTATGTCATAGTTGAGTGTGCTATTTAGATATTGCTGTATATCTCTTCACTGTTTTCTGTCTATAAGTCTCCCATGGTTTTACAATCTGACCTTGTAATTACAACAGTCGTATACAGGGATTCCTAGACATTTTTATTATGTAGCAGAGTGTGGGTGACAGTGATGACTAATGCATTATTATTCAGAGAAACTGCAACACTAACAGTGCCATACAATACCAGAATAAACAGTACCAGTCTAGGATTTCAATCTTTATTTCCAGGCACAGTTTTCTTATCTGACAGACCTGTGGAGGGAGTGTTTGTTAACACTACTTGAATGTTGCCACACATATTACCAGATTCCACATTATTATTATGCACATATGTCTCACTCTGTTACTGCACACACTCTGGTTATAGCTTTACAACATGGGGATAGAGATGCAACATAATTTACATATTACTCTCATAACATTTGTCAAGTTGCTAGAGTGACAGGTTTGTTCTTATGGATATTTTCCTGATGGTTATGATGTCTGACAATCAGTTGTATGTCATTTGCTGCCTAAACTTCTGGGATCATCTCACTGATTTGCCAGGGGGACAGGGTGACTGGCAGAAAATTTAAGCCAATTATCTGAACTTTTTGAAAAAATCTGTACAGTTGAAGGGTATGATTATGCATACAGCTTACTACCACTCCCAGGATTCGAACCATGGCTGTGTGTGCTTAAAGTACAACAGTTTACATCACAGTAGAGTGTGCTATTTGGATTTTGCTGTGCATCTTTACACTGTTTTCTGTCTAAGTCTTCCTCAGTTGTACAATATGACCTTGTGATTGCAACAGTCATATATAGACATTCCTAAACATTTTATTTATGTAGCACAGTGTGGGTAACAGTGCTTAATACAACAGTACTATTAAGAGAATGCAACACTACATTACCATATGATACCAGATTAAACACAAGCAGTCCAGGAGTTAGACCTTTATTGTTACGCTGTTACCCTTTTATTTACATACAACCTATATGAGACTCTTCCTGCCATATTGTCTGGTTTATTCAGTACATCCCAAACACAATACAGGTTTTATACTGGCAATTAACTTTCTACTACTTTTAGATTTATTTCTTATGACAGTACATGCAAGATTATTACTAACCTGCCTCGCAATGCAGCCTTTGCGGCCTACGTGCATGGGCTTCCTGATTCACAGCCTGCTCCGCTGCAGCTGTCAGAGACATAGAGGAATATTTAGCCATACCTATCCATAATATACTCGAGCTAGGCAATTATTAAACAGTTAGCAGAATGAGTACTTACACACTGCTGGGACATCACCCGTCTGCCTAGCTTCTTGGATCCACTGATCCAAGAGCTCCCTCTTCTTCCATTTCAGGTCAGCATAGTGATGCCTGACCTGCACACCAATTCCAGGGATGCCAGCGGCACTGGTGAGATCAAGGGCGAGACGGTCCCAGGCTTCTACTTATGGGAACCCTGGTACTGGCCCTACAGCAGTCTCTCTTCATTGTCTTTTACCAGGAGTCCTGCCACGACCTTAGACTCCTGGATGCCCCAGCGCTGTGCTCAGAAGCATGATCCTTCCCCAACACCGGCCATTGTGCCTACAGGAGGAAGCAACAACCAGTTATGAGATGTACTCCCATCTGTGGGGTTTAAATAGGGCCGATTTCCTGTACTTTGCTGTGATTGGATGGTTTTGAAAATTCTAAGCTATGGGCAAACCTGCTTACCTAAGGTTGGCGTTGCTTAAAGGAGCATAGCAATGGGCAAATCTATTTAGCTGGGCTACGCATTGCTTAAACCTGGTAAGCAGAGGTGTGCAATACTTAGTGTTGCTTATTTTTAATTTTGCACACTATTTGCTGTTTTGCATTGATTTATCATTCATTACATGTTATAAATTTGTTTAGTATCCGTGATTCATGTGTATGTACACTGTATGAGGTACTTGTATTTATCGGGGGATTTCACCACTTTATTACAATGACAGCTCACATCTGGACTTAATGCAGTTCTCCAGTTCACAAATATATGTTATTTAGTAGGTTATACAACAAAAAATTGTTTATAAATTTCTTTCCCATGTAAAATGTGATTTTGCTATAGTGAGGATCTGTTTGAGTATACCTCAGTTTTTATGTACAGCTGATATGGCGTAGTGGTAAATTAGTGTGGCTATGGTGTGCACAGATCGAGACTTGCAAAGGCTGATTATTTTGTTGCTGGGCAGAACAAGGGCTGTTGGATACAGACTGACTAAGGCACTTTTAAGCAGTTTTAAGCGGGTCTGCATGGGATTGAATGATGGTAAGCAATGCTAACTACCAGGTAAATATGTTTACAGAGAGTTAGACTCAAGATTGCTTATTCTGTGCAGGCATTGCTTACCCCTGTGCAAACAGCCTTAAATCTGCTTAGTACTGCTTAAAAGTGCTTGCTCCCGCTTACCCATGCGCTAATTTCTTTAAAAGACAAGAAAAAGGGGTGATAGGAAAGAGGTGTGCAATGCTTAGCATTGCTTATTTTTCATTTTGCACACTATTTGCTGTATGGCATTGATTTATCATTCATTACATATCATAAATGTGTTTAGTATCCCTGATTCATGTGTAAGTATACTGTATGGGGCACTTGTGTTTATCGGGGGATTTCACCACTTTATTACACTGACACCTCACATCTGGACTTAATGCAGTACTCCATTTTACAAATATATGTTATTTAGTAGGTTATACACAAAATAATTGTTTAAGAATTGATTTTACATGTATTGCTACAGTGAGGATCGAACCAGAAATGACTGCTCGCAAAGCATAACAGTACTGCTTCTATTGAATTAATCTTGCTATTTAACATCTTGTGCTGGTTTAAGCTGGCCTATGCATAGCTTAGCAACAGGCACACCCACACAGCTATGGTTAAACTTTATCGCTTTTATAAAAAAAAAAAATCTTGTAGTGTTCTTTTATCTATATCCTTCACAGATATCCCTGCTACTGCTAGACCTGTTATTTTGTTAGCTTTCTGCTTCATGGTGGGCATACTTTTCAATCTCTTGGAGTGCAAACTCTGGACAAAACCTGAAATAATGGGGGAACAAATGGAGGGACAGATTTAACATATTGCTGTGGATTTCTGTGTGCAGTTTTACATTTTACAGATATCCTGACGTGTTTGGGTTGCTATGAGTGTTCTCGCTCATTTTATTTGCCGAACAGCAATTCTTGGGTGCAGGGGCATGTATATTGTGAGAGCTCTGGTCTCAGACACACCCCCTGCACTCATCCATGACTCCGTGTTAGTTTAGGAGGACAGGCAGCGCGCCTTCGTAAGTATGCATGGAGCGCTACTGTGCTGCACTTAAACGGTCATTTCCATGCAGGAATAACTTATTCCTACATGGAAGATAAGTGAATCCTGGGGAATGTATCATCTGTGCTTAGGGATTCAAATGATTTGCTAAAACATTGTAACTAATTAATTTTTCACAGTATTAAAGAATATGCATATCTTGCTACAGTATATGTTTTAAGTGGCTACATCCACTAATCATGAACATGGTATTATGCAGCTTCAGTATTATTTTGCTTCTTACGAGGCATCCTATTATGTTTAAGGTTAAATTCATTTAATTCTTGCGATTTTTTTGTTTATGATGGGAAATTATATCAACAGATGAAAGGTACAGCTATGTAGTTGTGTTTTGCCCCACATATGCTAATTTATTATTTTTTTAAGAGAAAGTGATGCATACTTTAGACATTTTAAGTAGAGTGCTATATATTATTTTCTTTAATAGACAATTTATTATTTTTATTTGTAGATGATCCAATAGAATTTCATGAGTTTATTAGAAAGTTGCATCACTACCTATTTTGATTAAAATTCGCATATAACTGTTCAGATAGTCAAATTAGTTAGTTAGATTTAACTTTGTTTAAGTAAAGTATTGTACTAGGGATCAAGCTATTTAGAAAATACATAGCTCCTTTAACTTGCTTACATGGAACCAGTTACCATCCTGAACATATGCTAAGGTTGCTACAATATGGAGAATTATTGCATGCTTGACAAGATTGATTTTCCACAAGAGGCAATAGGTATTCTTTTTTAACCATGTTTTTAAAAAAGGTGACGTAGAACAAGCATATTGAAGAAATAGTGCAATACCTAGACATAAGTCACTAAAGGATGATACATGTTTTTCAAAGAATAAAGTGTAAAATACTTTAGTGAAAATTATAAAATTAATATATATTTTGTAACTGAATATAATTTATTAAATCCGGTGGTCATTGATTTGATAAGCACATTTTAGGGTATTCTTAAATCAGAATCCATTTTATTATTATTAATTAACAATAGACTGTAGATTTCCTTCTCATAAGATAGGAACTTGACAAACTATCGGGAACATAGCCGTTATACGTGACAACCAATAAGTACGGTGGTGACTATATACACAGTGTTGGGATGATAGCTGGTGGGGGTTGAAATATATGCAAATATATCTTCCCCTTAAATCAGGTAAAAGGTTTACTATTAAAGGCAAGATTTATTGTCTAACAAAGGGTGTTTATATATGCAATACAGTATCCATGTAGATTATTTTGTATCGGTGAAACAACTAGAAGTTTTAAATTAAGGCTGTAAGAAGATGTAGGTCATGTGTCTATTTTAAATGCACTGTTTTAGAACAGATATCATGGACAAAAGTAATGGAAAATAATGTAATTTTCTGTAGAGACAGAAAGAAGTAATATTTATTTTAAAATTTAACACTTTAAAAGTCTGTGGGTTAAATCATCAACTTGAATGGAAGTTTGTTTTAAACTAATAGGATAATTGACATATTATTGCGGATAGTTTTTTTTTTTTTTGTATCTAATGTGTGTTTGCTTGTATTGTTTATATTCTCTTGAATATCTTTTGGTCATGGCACTAGATACACGTAGTCTTATAGAATAAAGCTCTCTTCTTAAAATATTATTTTGATAATTATCAATATTGTTGATTTTCATTAACTGATTAATAGACAGCTTGCAAACTGTCTAAATATCAGTGGTCCTTTTAAAAGTCTCCACCTGAATGTCTGATTACCTTGTCTTTTTAAAGCTAGTTACTCTTGAAAAACCAAGACTGATACCTAGTTAGACAACTTAGAAGTGCTCTATTAAATTGATTAATGACAGCTTGTAAGCTTTGATTTTTTTTAGCACACAGTTCCCCCCTACAAGTTTATAACAAGGAAGATGCCCCCTTTTTCCTATCATTTCTGCAGCTGTGAAAGGTTGGGTACAATATGGAACCTTGTGTGAAGATTGCAACTGTCTATTGATCTAACTGAAATACAAATAGCAACAAAGAGGGGTGTAGCAAGGGAACATATTCCCAACTTAATGAAAAGTAAATGACCCCAGATACATTCCACAAGAGTTAGTCTCAAGCAGAAGATGCAGTGATAAAAGTCTGATCACCCCTCAGATGACCCACATTTGATTAGCAACATGGGCACTGGATGGAACAGGTGGGGGAGGGTAGAAATGTGACTAATTCTGGCTTGGTTTTTCCTGAGGAGGTATAGGCTGCAACTGTAGCACCAAAAGACTGGTGGGTGGTGTGCTGCAAGTAGTGCAACTCTTGGTCAAGAGGTTGTGCATGGTCAGAAGATGGATGAACAAATGGAGGAACTGATCAAGGTCCAGAAGTGATGACTTGGATAATTATGTTGGTATGTGAGTCATGAAGAAGAGCAGGAGGCAGTGAGACGTAAGGCCATGATGTAATTGAAATGAGAAAGAGAGACAGAGAGAAAGAGACAGAGAGAGTTAGATGTAAGCAATGAATACTGAAGGCAAGAATAAACAGGTTTTTTGAAAGAGGATAGCAGCATACACTTACTAGAGTGTGTTTAAACTTCCTATTTTGAGACAAAAGATGGCCCAATAAAATGCCAAAAATCAGCTGCTGTCACAGATGTTTTGTTCCAAGACAACCAAAAAGATTAATGTTTTTGCCTCAGCAATTTCACAGGCATTCCTCAGAATCTAAAGTCATCAGGTTGAATCACAGAAATTTATATAACAACAACAATGATGTCATTAATGATGCTCCTAGTCACATGCTGTTGACATAACCAATAGAAAATCTGAAATGTATGATAAAATTAAAAAAAAAAATCCTAATTGTACATTTAAGCACATGCAAATTGTTGCCTAAAAACTTGAAATGTCATTTAATGGAACACGTACTTCTGTCCTGAGTCACTTATAATTCTTCTGACCTCTGTTTAAAAACACTAGCAACAGAGATATGGGGTGGTATTCATTTTCCTGGGTTTCACATTTCAGTAACAGTTATCTGTGAAGAGATTCTGTATGCCTATATGCAAATACAATAACTGAAGGTTATTCAAACTGATTAAGTAAATGCAAATGCATTTTAAGAATGATGCCCACTTGTACCACAACAGTAAACTAGCTGAAGTTAATTATTAAGTATATGCAAAGGACTTTGTGAAAGCCTTAGGCTTTGTATGATTTTGTACTTACTGGAATACTGAAGATAAACACAGCTATACAAAGGCACACTTGAAAGAGTTAAGGTAAGTGGCAGACAGCTCAACTTTTATTGCTAATACTTCAAAAAAAAAAAAAAAAAACAAAAAAAAAAACAAAGGAATTTATCATGTTTTATATAGAACTATACCTATGTGGATGGCCTTACTGTTTTTTTTTTAAAGAATGGGTAGGGGGAGATAGGAAAACATCTAGAGAGTTGTGCTGGATGAGGTGGGAGTACAGGGGTATGTTTTTGTCTGGGATAGACCTTCCTACTTTTTTTATTGTTTTTATATAAGACAGTACTGTGGAAGGGAAGTAGATAGGAAGTTATAGCAGAAAGGATAATGGAAGAAGGGGTTGAAGATTAATCCAACCAATAACACCCCTCAGTCCATAAGATATCAAATATTTACACTGATTGATAGAGTAGGACCCTGATCTTGAGGGGGCAGAGGCCTGTGGTAGAACAGGGGTTGGCAGGGACCAGGACAGTGAGTCTTCTATCCTCTGAAGAGAATTCTTGATTGATTGAAGGTGTCGGTCTACTACCTGCTCTACCACATCCTCAACCATGTCCAGAGGCAAATGCTCCATGACACTTGCCAGGCTGCCATATGCCAGGGTACCTGCAGGACTGATGTCATGCACTGACCCTGTGAGGATGTCCTTATACAGGCAGAGGGTGAATGTTCCTTAATCTAGGAAGCACATGACTGGGCTGTTGCTAAGGCTTTGGGGCATGTAGAAACATGAACAGAAATGGGAGAGAAAGAAAACAAAGAATGACAAAGGGATGCATAATTAAAAGAAGAAGAGATGGGGGTAAGAAACAGAAGCAATTCAGACAATAAATTCACATATGATGTTGCACAATATTCCAATATATGTTTTCAATGAATTTTATTTTTATTAAATCTTTATTAAATTTAGACAAAATGTATGGGAAGTGCTTATGTATACATGCGAACAATGAGTGCATTGTTATCAATTCTTGATAGCTTTTACACTTGTTTTTTTACTGATAGTAAAGAGATATGCTGGTTTAACATGAGAAATAGTAATACATTTGAAATTTCTGCCTGATATAGATTCGGTTGCAATATTATGCTGAAAGTATTTTAGTCCTTTTATTATCTTCATGTATAAAGTTGCAGTTATATATAGTAACAAATTCAATTAAAAAATTACTTTAAATTTCTTTTTAGAAAATGATAAGGAATTTATTCAAAATTACCAGCACCTTCAATCAGTCTGACCAGTCTCCTATGTTATTGACTGGTGTTATATTCAATCTCCACTTTAGCTACATAGAGAGCACATAAATCATGGTTATTTATCTGTCTCTCACAGTTTTCCCTAATGTTACTGATATGACTACTATTACTATTTAGCAAGGCATTGCAGTTACTGTTGCACTTGCTTAAGTATATCTGTTTATTTCATTAAACATTTATTCACATCTGAGTCATCATATTGCATTAATATTTCATGTAATACAAGTTGAAATAGGAGTACATCTTCTCTCAAATTATTACACTTTTATATGTGTGCACAGTATTTCTGTTTAGGGAAGGGATGTCTGGAATCTTCTCACACACTTTTACTGTAGGGTTTTCTTTCAACTGTTATGGTTTAAATACTTAAGCTGTAGTTTTAAGTAACGCATTGAACTTTCTTCAGCAGAGACAGAAGCCATGCATATAAAATGTTAACAACTGAAAGGAAGTTTTCACTTCTTTTCAATTCAACTTTCTTTAAAGTAAACATATTTACAGATGGATGCAATAGAAATACTTCATGACAATAATGTGATATTTGATAATTTTCTGCTTAATAAAAGCATATGAGGGGATTGTCTTGAAATGGATACAGAAGTAATACAACTGGTCATCTCTCACCAAACTTTGCACTGGTCATGCACTTGACACTGCAACCACTGCCCCCCCCCCCCCCTCAGCCCCCCACTCTGGCAATGTTTTGGTGTCTGACAAACAAAAGTAATTGCAAATGTACTTGTGCAGAAGCACATCTTTTATTTTGCAGGCATATGCATGTATGCTTACATATATTTCTTTACTCATAAATACACATTTGTATTTTTACACAAAAGTATGCCCTCACATAAACATTCCATATTTGTATACAGATGCAGTTCTATATACAGATATTCTTCAGCATTATTATGTATTATAAGTACATATAGATACATATTTGTAGTTACACATTTTTTTAGCATCTACCTTCATTAATGTTACTGTTTTATAGTTTATTTTTAAAATATATATTTGATATGATTTAAAATAATTAAATACTGAATGGTGCATTGCTACAGTCATCCCTCTCCACAAAGGAGGAGCGACTACAGACACTGAGAACTATTGCCCCATTAGCCTAATGAGTCTGATATGCAAAGCTATGGAACGCATCATCATGGACCTAATAAACAAGGATATAGGGAATCTTCAAACTCTGGATCCAACACAGTTTGGTTTTGTGAAGGGTAGATCATGCCTGCTCTACTTGGTTGATTTCTTTGAGTCAGTCACCAGAGCTGTGGATGAAGGCAAGGTGGTTCACACAGCCTATCTTGATCTGGCCAAGGCCTTTGATACCATTCCCCACTTAGGAATCATAGAAAAACTCAGTAAGCTAGGCATCAACTCCTATATCACTAGGTGGGTTGCAAACTGGCTCACAGATAGAACCCACAGTGTGAAAGTAGCTGAGTCCAAGTCAGAGTGCTGACCAGTCATGAGTGGAGTCCCACAGGGTTCAGTCTTGGGTCTTCTCCTGTTTGTTATCTACTTCTCTGAAGTCCAGGCCAACATGAAGGGAATCTGACTGACAAAGTTCACAGACGATTGCAAGTTGGAAGCTATTATTAACTCCTCAAGTGATGTTGACATCCTACAGAAAGGCCTCACTGAGACCAATGACTGGTGTCAGAACCATGGCCTTAAGCTCAATGCCAAAAAATGTCGTCATTCCCTTTGGGAAAAACCCGGTTCCCATGAATTACCACATCAACGATAGTACACTGAACACAGAAGGTGTTATAAGAGATCTGGGAACACAGGTTGACAGCAACCTCTCTTTTGACCACCACATTGCCACTGTGGTCACAAAGTCCTTCTATGTGGCACATCTCATTACTAAGGGTTTTGCATCCAGGAAGAAAGAGGTCATTGTCTCCTTCTACTCTTTCCTCATTAGGCCAATCATCGAGTACAATGCCCCATTTGGCATGTACCTCACTAGACACCTGCAACAAATGGAGAGGCCACAAAAGTACCTCACAAAGAGGATTCTAGGCCTTAAACGCTTGCCCTATATGGACAGGCTCAAAAAACTCCAATTATTTTCTGTCTCATATCGCCTACTTAGAGGCGATCTCTGCTTGACTTACAAAGCCATGTCTGATACAGCTCTTTTAGAAATGCTACATCTAAAGAAATCCCAATCCCTCCACACCACATGCTCCAGAGACCTTAACTTCATTACCACAATCAACAGAATGTGCTGGAGGGACAGGTTCATAACCCAGAGACTGCCCATGCTATGGAATTGACTTCCTATACATGTCAAACAGAGCACCTCACTGGCCCTCTTCAAGAGAAATCTTGATGAGTGGATGGGAAATAGAAAATTCACCATTGGGATCACTCCAGTGGTTCTACTTGACAGAGGCACTGGGAACTAAGGTCGAGTAGCACAATGCCAGGGTAATCCTATGGGCTAGGCTTGTAAAGGCTCTAGGACAATTAGCCTAGTACACACCTATAAACCTATGAACCTAATTAAATAAAAATACTTACTGTAGAACCCTGACCTTCTAGCCATCACCTGAGCTACCCACTCAGCTAGCTGGTCAAGCGTATGCTTCTATAGGTCATCATACCTGTGTCGGCACTGAGAGCCAGAGAAGGAGATCCCTGCCAGGGCTGTCAGGTGCTTAACGCAACTCCAGACATCTGTCTATTTTTTTTTCAGTCTGATCCTTTTATGAAGGCTTGGATTTTATCAAGGATGAATCACACAGAAGTTAGAGCATAAAAGTTCGGAGTGTGACCTTGTGCCTTCTCAGGTGCTGCCATAATTAGCAGTGCCAGTACCAGAATGAAGAAAGTTTGAGGAGGGCTGTAGTTCACAGATTTAGAACCAGGATAAGACATCACCCTAACCAAACCCAGTTAACAAGCAGGGGAATTGCAGCTGGTACTGTTTTATTTGCAAGTTTGGCATTATCAAATATTCTTTGTCACCTACATGTTTTTAAGAAAATAATTCACATTTCCTTTATATCCTGGGTAAAAGTTATTAATGAAAGCAACAGCTTTTATCTCACTTGTACCTGCTACTGCTGCTGTGGCTTGCTGTTGCTTACATTTTTTGAATATTACACCTGAATGTCAGGAAGGAATAATTTCTTTATACATGTAGTATTATAGCAGCATTATTCATTTTTTTGGGGGGTTGTTGTTTATTAATTTCTACAGAAATAAATATTCCTGTGTGTCAGCATCAACTTTTAGTAAATGATGAGGTTTTGGAGGTGATAAGATGTGCCAGATGGTGTTAGATGGGCAGGGATTATACTTCCTGGTTATGTAACTTTCATGCATATGACTCCATTTTGTATTTTCTAAATGTTGTCAGCTCAGAGAATAACTGAGGTGATTTGATCATTCATGTGGGATACTGGAGGTAGTTTGGGAATGCTGCTGACTCTGTCACTATCCCCAGTGCATTCATATGAACCCAAGGCCATCTTCACGACTACCAAAGGTCTGGTTATGAAGTTTAGTTGCCTTACATGTTCCCGTATTACTGAATTTCATAGAGATAATCATACAAGGGCCTAAGCTATATATAAAACATGTAAGTGACCATGAACTTATGCAAATAAGTTTAATATCACCATATTCACTTGTAATTATTTGAGCTAGGTGGCAAAAGGTTTAGGTAGCCATGTACTTTTTAAAGTATGCAATCAATAGTGGACTTTTTGCAAAGTAATGGAACAATAGTTCAAAATGATGTTAGACTGAGTTTACATGAAGAAACGTTTGCTTTATTGGTATGATGGGCAGATTAAAATGACTTAAGTGATTACTGTAAAACTCATTTGTAAACAGAAATTCATTACAGCAGCAATGCAAATGCATAGTGATCACTGAGAAAGATAAGTTGATTCAGCTTTCACTTAGTAATTGTGCGAACATTGTAGAAATGATTTGATTTAATTGTGAAGTACTGAAGTTTTAAAGATGTTTTGTTGGCAGAACATATGTGTCTTTACTGGAAGATTTCTGAGTGTCACTGATGAAGGAAAATTGACAGTATTATGAATACAAGTAAGTGATAGGGGAATGAGAGCTCTGTTAAGAGACTTCCTTACTGTCCTAAATGAATTCATGATGGTGTAAACATTAGTTCAGCATAACCTTAATTGTTTGGATTGAGACTCTGCATTTGTATATCATTATGGGTTTTGTTTTATTTTCTGATGATGGTGGGCATGCCATCCTTGCTGTGCTGTTTGACTGATGATTACATCAAAAGTTTTTTTTTTTTTTTTTATAACTGCAGGTGCAGTAATGATGCAAAACCAGGTAGAAAGCAGAACAAAGATAAGCCATAAGGAAAACTCCACCCTCACAGCAGCCATTAGGATATATGACAAATGTCTTTTTGGAAAAGGGGGTCTCAAACAAGCTGAGTTGAGAAAAACCTAGAATCAAGTGGTTATGGATATAAACACAGAAAGGAGAAGGGACCACACATTAACACAGTGCAAGATGAGAGAAAATGATATGGTAGGATGTACCAGGGCCAATGCAAGGCAAAATGCAATTGTATGTACCAGTACTGCTGTTGGTGGTGGGTGGTCCAACACTTATAGCTTTAACACCAGATGAGGAATACCTCCTTTCCATTTATGGGGGTGACTGTGTCTCAGAAGATGATGGGACTGAAATAACCAGAGGTGGTGTGGACACTGGGTATTACCGATGTCTGCTGAAGCAATACAAATCTGCCCAGGAAGTTTTGCTTAAAAACAGTAAGATATATTTATATAAAGAACTGAATGCTGACATAGAATAATTGAATAATACATTAACACACAGCAATTACGTTTGATAGGTGAATCCTCCACTTCTGCACATGATAACAATGAAGGCAGTGTGCATGGTAAGTGTCCCCAAACCTCTTTACTCAGCATGCAGTCGTTTCAAATCATTTTTCCATAGTCAGCAGTGGAAACAAACAGTTCCATTATAACAGTAAATGAGGAGTGTAGCAGAATGCTATAGGAGAATGGCTATTGAAGATGAAGATGATGATGATATCATTGCTATGTTTAAGATGCAGACTAAGGGAAGTGGCACACAGTCTCCAAGTTTAATGGCAGGATCTTATACCTATCCATAACATGTTAGCAACTATGCAGGAAATGAGAGCATATCACAAAGTTATGCACATGTTGACATTACACTCATGTTTGTACAGGGATGAAAGTCAAGCAGTTCAACACCACTGTCTTCCAACCCCAGACTAACACTTTCCTGAAGATGGCAGACATTCAGAGTTAACAGTGTTCACAGTAATGCCTCTACAAAGGGGCACCAGGTGCAGGAAGTTGTCACAGTTACTCCAATAAACACATAAAGCATTGACTACCCAGCAGCAAATGTGCCATGACATTGTTAGGACTCAAAGCACTGCTGCAAAGTGTCAGCTGGAATTTTCCCACATCCTATATATATAAGTATTTACAGTACCACATGGAAATGATAGACAGTAGGGAGAATGCCTTGATCACAATGATGCATAGTATGGCAACACACCGAGCGCCCATGGCTATCTCCATTTGTCCACTAGTTAGGACATAACAGACTAAGGTAGGAATCAATCTAAGAAGAGGAAGAGGACAGGATACTGTCTAGACACATGGGACAGATTCCATGAGACTACAAGTGCTTCTGAAGAAAGTACTATAATTAGTGTGCATGGGGGGACAAGCACAACATGCAGGTGATATCAGTGTTCATCTATACCTAGCAGAACCTCTCATTCAAGGTTCCAATCATGGTCCTGCAACACTATTGGATCAGTACCTGTAGGATCACCTCCATCAAGTAAGTCATGACGTTGGACTAACTCATGATCCATCTCGCATGACAGGCCCTCTGCCAAACCACTTGCACCATCACATAGCATATCTTTAGCAGATGTGCATGACACATTTCACCTTGACCTACTGTAAGTCAAGTGTGACATTTCTAATACTTACAATTTCACTTTCATATACATATTAACTCAAAGGTGGATACGTTATTACATAAAGTAAGTAAAACAAAACAAACAAAAAAGACAACTTAGGGTATTTTTCAACTGTATGTATTTCATTTGTCTAATGATATTACTTTAAATTTCATAGAACTATGGAAAGAAGACTGTATGTCATAACATAAGATTGTGGTAATTAATACCACTAATGCTCTATGCATTATCATTATCATTATAATTATCATATGTAATTAACTACAACTTAAAAGCATTAATGCATAAGTATTCAGGGAAGCACTAACAAAAGAATTAAACCTGAAAATGAGTATACTGCTCTACAAACAAACACTGCTGCCACTTCACCCTCACCACTGCACAGATGATGATGTATTTGTCCCTGAGGCCATAAAGTATTGTGTATGACAAAAATGAAATAATCTGATGTGTAGTATCCTAACAGACAACATAGCTCAAACTGAGGAAACATTCTGCAGTGTAAAGAACAATATGATTTGTTTTCATTGAATTGCAAGGTACAAACTCATGTTAAATACTGAAATACTGCTTATTAATTGTACCACTTGAGGATATTCACTATATGCATACTTAGGAATGTCACCTCAACAGAATATATTGTGTACACCAGTTAAAATGTGATTTTTCCTTATATGACGCTTTATGATATCACTAAACTGGGGCCAGTGAGCACACAGGCAGAACTTTTGCAAACTATGAGTATCTATTCTGAACTAAAAAAAAAATACTATGTAAAGATGAGAGGGAATGTCTGATGAACAGTGACAGTAGACCATGTACCACACAATGTAGCCCACACATATCACTACATGCAACAGTTATACTCTGTATGAACTTCACAAGAAAGAAAACACTAACCTGAATGTCGAGGTTGATATTTTTGGAGTGGATACTCCTTCTTTCCCTGTATGGCCTTATGCTATGCATGAGCCTGCCGCATAGGTACCTTTACTGGTGCTGCTGATCGATCACTATTAATCTTAGTAGGACTGGAACTGGGAACTGCAGTGACAGCATGGGCCACTTCACCAACAGACTAGCATGTGATCATGTTGTGCAGAATGAAACATGCAGCAAACATCCTGCATGCAGTAGCTGAGCCATACTAAAGTGCTGCTCAAGAATTATGCAGGCATCTAGAATGACTCTTCAAGAAGCCAAAGACATGCTCAAGGAGAATACAGGTCTGAGACAGTGTTGTGCTAGAACTGTCTTCAGCAGCCCACTTAGATTTCTTATCGGTGTCATGAGCCATGGCTCCAGTAGATACCCAGCATCACCCGATAAAACAAAAAAAACAAAAGAGAAAGAAGTGTCTGTGTGTGTGTGTGTGTGTGTGTGGGGGGGGGGGGGCAAAACAAAGAAAATGTGGTTTAGTATTCAGTGATGCATTTTACCATGAATAACAAGTTGAAACAAAAATTCCATTTACCAACAAGCTGACCACTGGACATCCTACCATGGGCATAGAGTAACTAGGGTGCCAGATATGGGAATTGTGTGCACTGTTAGTAAGCTGGCAGAGACGTTGGTAATGCACCGCCATGCATCGTACACCACGTGGCAGTTGATAGAATGGTATCCTTTCCTAGTGTGGTACAGCCTGACTGTGGACCAGATGGGACCATAATTGCAACATAGGTGCACTCTATTACATCTCATACCTCAGAGGAACATGAAATCCTATAAAAAGCAGATATAATCTGGGCTCAATTTTGGGTTGACAATGGAAAATACATGTATTGATCCACATGATCCAGCAGTACATCCAGAAAAAGCATTTGATGGAATGGTAGCCCTTCCTAGTGTGGTACAGCACCACTGTGGAAGTCAAAAACATGAGACCAGCAAACAGTGGTAGTGATTCAAAAATTTATTCCTGTGTATAAAAACACACATATATATATATATATATATATATATATATAGGAAAAAACTGACCGTTTTCGGCTAGTACATCACATAGCCTTCATCAGTGTATATAAACTTCAGTAAACTAACTCCTTATATATCCAAAAGGTAAAGACATGTGACCAATTAGAACTGCTCATTTAATCCAGGTGTAAATAAGCCACCCAGCTTGATAATCCATTTTCTCTCTTTTTTGTTCAGTATCTCATGCCATCCTGATTTATTAGACCTATTACCTACAATCCGGTCAATTATAGTAAAATTGAAAGAAGCCTTTTATGCATTATAGTATGTTTATATAGGGCATTGGTAATTTTATGGTGTTTGATGTCACTAAGGTGCTCCAAAATCCTAAATTTCAGAGGTCTGGATGTTTGCCCGATGTAGAAAGCTGAGCAATTATAGGTCGTCAGATATATTACCCAATCCGTATGGCAATTTGCAAAAAAAGAAATATCATAGACCTGGCTACTATTTTTGCTGCTAAAACTCCTGGTCTTCAAAATCCTGGGACATTGAACACAGTGACCACAGGGAAAGCAACCAATAACCAGGCCCCCTAATAGTGCAGCTTGAGAACTATGTTTCCCTTGGTAGGACCCATGTTTATAATGGTTGAAATAGGAAGCCAAGTTTTTACCCTTCCTAAAAGAAAAGTGACATTTGCTCCCCAACATACCACACAGTCGGTTATCAGCCAACAAGATATTCCAATGATGCTGGACGCTATCCATCAGAACCCCAGTATTACTGCCATATGTAGTAACAAACCATAGGGGGGATACCCCATCCCCTCAACTTATTTTTATATTGAAGTAGGCTCTCCCTATCAATGTAATCCACACTATTTTTGACTTGCAAAACATGTCCTGTCTTATAACCTCTATTCCTAAACCTCAGTATAAGGTCATCCTTGAAATGCCGATATCTGCCGTGGTCCAAGCAGATGCATTTCATCCTCATAAATTGAGACTTAGGGATATTCTTACAGATATGTGGAGGATGATAGCTGGTGGCATGGAGAAAATAATTATATTCAGGGAATTTACGGTAAACTTCCATCATCAGGGTGTTATGCGAAGCCCTGGTTACCAAGACATCCAAAAAAGTAATCCTATCTTTATGATAGTTAGTCATAAATTGTATCCCTCACTTATTTTCATTCAAATAATTGACAAAATCCAATAGATATTCAACATCCGATCTCCACACTAACCAGCAATCATCCAAATATCTTTTCCAAATGTCCATTTCCTCCAAAAACAAATTATGGGAGCTATCAAAGATGATCTGTTCCTCGATATATACCATGAATAAATCGGCATATATTGGGGTAAATGATGCCCCCATAACCATGCCTTGGATCTGCAAAAAGCATTTGTCATGATAGAAAAAGACATTCTTAGTAAGCACATCCTCGGCAAGACAAATAAGATATGTGTTAAAGCCGGGTTGGTATAACTCCAACTTGTACAACCAATACTCTAATGCATCTATCCCAGCCCAATGTGGGATATTGGTATATAATGCTGTACCATCCTACATACAGAGTAACAAGCCCAGCTCAAGCTGCATATCAGGGATGATCTGGAGAAATTCAGCTGTATCCCTGATTCGGGCTGTTACCCATTTGAGAAGGAGTTTCACATACTTTGTTAGAAGGGATAAAGGTTCAGTTAGAGAGCCCCTCACAGAAACAATAGGTCTACCTGGGGGATTCCTGAGGCTTTTATGAATTTTAGGCAGGAAATATATATATATATTGGTTACTGGGATCCGATAGCATCAAATACCGCTTGATGGTATCAGTAATGATGCCCTCCTCCACAGCTAGGGACAAGAAATCATCAATTTGTTTTTTGAAAACAGGGGTGGGAACAATATTAAGATGTACATAGTAACGAGCATCCGGAAGTTGTCTAATGGCTTCCATATCATACTGCGTCCAATCTTGGACCACCACTGCCCTCCCTTATCAGCCCCCAAAATGACCAATTGATGATTGTTGACTAGCTTGGAGATAGCTTCCATATCAGCCTTGGAGATATTGCTAGCCCTAGGTGTAGAATTGTTAGAGTAAAAATGCCAAATCTTTGATAATGGAGTTTTGGAACATCAACACATTATGATTCATTGATTGCATAAATGTAGACCTGTGGTATCTAAATTCGTCCCTGATGTCTGAAGGCTCTGTATCATGGAAAAATAATTTCAGGTTAAGATTCCTGCAAAAAGCTACTACATCATCAACAAAACTGTCTTCAGACACAAAAAATCCGGGTATGAAGGATAATCCTTTATTGAGAATGCCCATCTCCAAAGGGGAGAGGGGATAAGATGAAATATTCAACACATTTCTATTTATTTCCATACAAACATTTGTAGTAATGCCTCCATGTTGTATCAAGCTGGGTGGCTTATTTACACCTGGATTAAATGTGCAGTTCTAATTGGTCACGTCTTTACCTTTTGGATCTATAGGGAGTTAGTTTACTGAAGTTTATATACACTGATGAAGGCTATGTGATGTACTAGCCAAAACCGGTCTGTTTTTTTCCTATATATGTGTTTTTATACACAGAAATACATTTTTGAATCACTGCCACTGCTTGCTGGTCTCATGTTTTTGACTTTGAATATGTTTGCTCTGAGACGTTGCAGTTGACGTACGTGCGGAAATTGATTTCACTTTCTACAGCACCACTGTGGACCAGATGGTGCCCTAATTGTAGCATAGATACAATCTAGTGCATCTGGTATCTCTGAGGAACTTGCCACCCTATAAAAAACACACATAATCTGGGCTCACTTCTGGAGTGACAACAGAAAATAGATGTACTGATCCACATGGGCCAACAGTACATCCAGGAAATGTTGACATATCCTTAAGGGATATTCCTGTGTGATATGCAAATATCTCCAGTCTGTGTCTGGAAAGTCCCCATGGCAAGTATAGTGAAGGCTATATATATCTGTGTATCCACAGGGATAGGAAGGCCACACAATCCCTCAGTGCCCCGTCAGGGCCATATATACTCACTATGACCCTTACAATATCTCCTGATTATTAAAATTATAGTGAGTTATTCTGTACCTATATCCCTACCTGCTTGGTCAGTGGGTTCCACTGGGGGCAACCATTTTTGGCTCAGTCAAGACAAGCAGTTTGTGCTGAGAAATACCTAGGCTAGTAGCAAGTGACAGCATCCTCTTGGAACGCAAAGCAGATAGAAAAGGGACGGCTGCACTTTTTATAACAATTCTATGAACAGCATGGAAACATGTGAAAGTTTGACTGAATTGCAAATAGGCTGTAAAAGGCCTCACTAGCATACACCATTTACATAATTTCTCATTTGCATCTCGTTATCCCTTCATTTGCTTACAGTTATTTGCAAATATCACAAATTAGCATAAATGGCCTCTATGAATTGTGCGTTTGCTGTTGAAAAATGTGGATAGCATGGAAAGCCTTTACACTTTCACATACTGACTAAGAATACTGCCCATAATCATTCAAACCAGGTACTCTATATTGTTCAGTTCCAACCCACTCCTCTCATTCTGTCATTCAGTTTGTCAGTTACAAGAGATAGGAACTTGTTAAAGTCTCTACAATATGTAGAATATCTGTACAGTGCATTTTGGAGTTTAAAGTCCTGGCATTGTAATAATGCTCATAAATCCTGTCTTTTAACTTTCTTTCCATTTAACCTACATAAAATATAACAGAAGATAAACAAATTGTTCAATAAACAATGACCCTGAAGTCACAATTAAATGCCCTGGGGCATGAAACCGATCTATTGTGTTCATTAGTGATGTCAGCATTTGGATATTTTGATTATTTTATGTATACTTTTTTATATATTAACATAATGAAGTCACTGTAATGATCAAATGATCAGAAATTATACTACTACACTTAAAATGGAAGGGGGGGGGGTTAATTCTCAAATTTGATCTAAAAACTAATAAAAAAAGAAAAAAAAAAAAGAAAAGAGAATTTCAATAATTTAAGAACCATAAATCAGTGTCCCTGATGATTTTTTCAGAATTCTCGGTTGGTGTGTGTCTGTTTTTTGGATATCCATTTTCTAATGTTCTATTTGCAGAAGGGTTCCTAGCATCATTTATGCCACTGAAATAAAATGTACCATCTGAAAGAATTTGACCCTTTTCCCATCAGCATAATTTGATTTGTGAGGAGTATCTCAGGCATCTATCTTGGAATTTCTACCTTGAAGGCATTCTGTATGCATGTCATTTTGGGGTCATTGCATCCGCTTGATAAAAGACCTGGAATTAGAGTTCATTAGTGCATAGAATCCTTTCCAGCTCAGTTGACTGGTATTTGTGCTTTGTATCATGTCTTATCATGATTCATTGGGATGTATAAATGTATACTTTGAAATTTAGAACTCTTCAGGTTCAAGTGCACATATTTCAAAGTTTGTACTGCAGGAGACATACTGGAAAACATCCACCAACCAGCAGCTTTTTAAACATTTTATGCCTGAAGCTGGAGCTATATTTTTTATCAGTAATAGATATTTTTAAAAGAGACATCAATAATAGCAATCTAAACTATATTGTACTGAGTTTTTAAAATAACCTAGCGAATTGTTCTACTGAACAGTTAATTAAAGCTGAGTGTAAAGTGACATCAGATCAGCAACAGTTGTTGAGGAGTATTCTTATTTGAAATTTTTTACATGACTAGTTTTTAGGATTCTTACTGTAGATGACTGATTTTCGTATTATATTTTCTGACCAACAGTTTGGCATTACAGTGCATTTTTTTTCTTTCGGTCATACACCCAGTTTAAAAAAGGTGCATTATTTTTACTTGAAGGTCATTCCATTCCTCCTTCACAAAAAAAAAAAAAAAAAAAAAAAAAAAAAAAAAACATTTTCAGTGACTGATAAAAGATAAAATGGCATTGGACTTTTCTTGCAGATTCCTAACAGGCATGTTCAAATATACAATCAGATGTAATGAAACGAAAAAGGTTATAAATCCACAGCTTATATAGCATTTCTATGTGAACATTGTTCTTCTTGTTTGAAGGGGTCTTTAACAAGTACTTCACTTTATAATTGGACATCATTAGTTCAGCTCTCTGGAAGCTCAACTCTGCCAATAGCTGCTTGAAGTGTCTTTGGTTCATTGTCCTGGCAACAGCTGCAGGCACAGTGTTAGCAACATGCACATCTGTCTTCTAGCTGGGTGATAGGAATAGAATGACTCTGGCTACAAATGTTAGGAAAATATTCATTGTTACATTTATTTTTCTCATTGACTATTGCTAAAAACTGTATGCAGCATTCTTTTCTCATGGGGCCTGTTAATGTAACTGAATTTTTTTATTAATATGCTCTTTTCTGGAAATACTTAACATGCTAATTATATTCACCCCTTGGATTTTTTTCTTCAGGAGGCAGAAGTGAAAAGTTGACTTAATTTTTTATCTAGTTATTATAATTATTATTATTATTCTTTACAAAGCAATTAGAACAAAGAACTGAAAAAGAGTTGTGTCCTTAGGAAGTTTGAGAAAGACAGATTACCACACTATGAAGGAACTGTGTATCAAAAAAGATATATGTCTAAAGGGTGAAAGTGCTGCTACTCCTCTGAACACTACTGCTTACTTCTTCAAAACAGCTTTCCAAATGTGCATGAATTAGCATAGCAAATGCTGATGCATTTCATTTTCTATGTATCTTTTTAACTGATTTTATAATGCCTATGCATATGAAGCCAGGTGTGCTAAACAAGCTATGAATTGCTGCATTTTGTTGCCATACATCTGTGACATGAAGTGAAGTTTCCCATTTGGACTCACTTCTGATACAACATGGACATGAACCCATGCAGCGGACCTGCATAAGAATGCATGCTCTGCTTCTCTGCAGCAGCAAGTTGCTATTCAGAAGCTACATTTTATCCAAGAATTACAGCTTCCATTTTACTCTCCAGTAATACCCAACCATTTTCAGAAAACATTTGCATGGCAATGGCTACTGCTGTAAGTACTTTGTGGACTTTAACTGCATGTTGCATGAAGCAAAGCATGACAATGTTCTATTTTCTTCATCTCCATTAAGGGGACCAGCTATTAGATTTCTAAACTGGTCTGTTATGTAAAGCTGACACCTAGTTTGACTTGACTGAGGTATTGATCTCAGCCATTGGCCTAACTAAGACAGGAGAAAACTGCATTAGTAGGATGACCTGTGATGGGGTTGCCCTGGCGATCTTTGTGCATAGGAGGCAGAGGTTATGCCACGACTCCTTCAAAGGTATTGTAAGAGGACTACATTGTCATTTGTTTCCTATTTCTTAGATATGCAAGGGAACTGTTCTTTCTACTAGCAGATCCTTACTCTCATTCAGCATATTGTAGATGTGTGGGCAACTATGCAATGCTTCTAAGTCAGGTGTAGGTTTTGGTGGTAAGTAAAGTAAACTGACAACTAAATTTATTTTGGATGTTGTAGTGACATCATGTACTGGGGTTATATTTCCCCATGTGATGGTGCTTCCAGAGTACCTGGTTTATATCTCTGTATACCAAGACAGGGTTTATGTTGCTTTGTTGAAATAGTAACATAACAAACCATAACATATTGGACACATGCTTGAAACCTACTTTATTGAAAACATTAAACATTTTTTTATTAAGGGGAGAGAGTCAAGCTAAACCAGAGTACTCCACACCCCATACCAGTCATATATATACAAAATCCAAGATTTCATTACAGTGAAGAAAAGACAAATTCACTTATCTCTACTGTACTACAATCTCACACATACAAAGCTGGCATGTTCAAACATCTGATTTTTGACCAACTGTGCTGGCTTCTTTTTGGGTTTGACAGGTTACCTGTCACCAACCAGGACCATATTTCTGTGCAGATATATTAACATATGCACAAGGAACAGACTTCTGCCTGCTGTGTGGGACACAGCTAAATGAACACATATAAGGGAGTGTAGGCTGTCAGTGTTACTCTAGAATGTTGTTTACACCTGTTGTAGTTACTCTAGTTATTGATTTTTTATTTATTTATTTTTACCAAGAAGGAATGACTGGGTATGATACCCCTTTTCAGTGGAGGCCTGAGGAGAAAGCTCCAGAAAATTATTACATTAAAGGAAACACTCGACACATAACTGTGGCATTTAGAAGCATTTGTTTTACACTGAATGAGTAATAATACTGAAAAACTGGTAGGTGGCTTTAGCTAGTACTCTTACATGTCTGAATAATGGCACTAGGCAGAGGTCTGAGATAAATGTAGAGTGACAAGATATATACATACAGAGCACACCTGGCTCACTTTACGCCTGGTGCAGCTCCTCAATCTGGCACCCCTCAATGCTAAAAAAAGGTCTTAGAGTTTTAAAAACCTGCAATTTATACACAGAGTGCTGAAGCAAGTGCTTCAGTTCTGGTGACAAAAGTAGTATCAGAATTAATTTCTGTAATGCTGATATGGAAATAAATATTGGTATCGCATCTGCCGATTGCACTTTCTAGCATCCTGCACCCGAGATGGCTACCCTGTTTGCCCCACCTGAGTTATGCTTCTGTACTAATATTTGCAGAGAGAACCACATGGCTAAATTGCAGCATTTGGGCAGTAATCTGACAGGAGAGACAGTAGCAGGATGTAATCCTGTTTACATAGGGGGTATCATTTGAAGAGAAGGTTGAAGGCAGTCATCTAACTAGCACAGGCATTTCATTTTGGATGGAGGAAGGTAGTATGTTATGCTTTTCTTTTCAATAATTCTTTATTTATTATTTTCATTGATATAAGATAGCAAACATAGCATAATAAGTAGAGGTAACACCACTTCAGAGAAAGAAGTTGTTATACATTGTTGGTAGTACAATAGGAAGTAAAACAATCAACCAATACTATTTACACTATATACATAGATGCTTTCAATACTCAAGAGAGAAATTGTTACAGTTCAGTGACAGTTATTGTGATTAGAAATATACATTATAAAAAGGAGGGAGAAGAAAAAGAAGAAAAGTTTTGTGGGCTATAAATATAGGTTAATATGGAACCTTTTATATGTAGTTAAATTTACTACACTGTAATGAGCTAGGCAAGAATAATATTAAGGATTTTTCCCATAATTTCCTGTGTTTGATGGTTGCTATATAGAGTTTTATTAGGAGAAAAAGATTAATCATAATAATTGCTTGAGTTTTAGAGATATTATTTGGTAGGATATGTAGAAGAGTAAATTCCGAGGTGAGTGTGGATGATTGATAGCCCATTTTTTGTAATTGAAATTTAAGGGAGTTCCAAAGTTTAAATACACACTTACAGCTCCAGAATAGATGGAGTATATCAGCCGATAGAATTTTGCAGTGTGGACAAAGAGGGGATTTCATAGAGTTAAATTTATGTAAAATAATGGGAGTGAAATATGCGTTGTTATAGATCATAAGTTGGGTAAATGCCAGTTTTTTAAGGGGTATGGATTTATTTGTTAAATTAATTGCTTGAATTAGTTGAAGGTTATCAATGGATGGATTATTCTTTCTCTAAAAGTCTAAAACAAGTATGTATTTTTGGAATTTAATGTATTTGATTAATTTATATGAATTAATGATACATTTTTTAGTTGAAAGGATGGTCTTCCATAGGGAATTACATGTTAATAAATCATTGTTGGTTATGTTGCAGTTTTGTAGATAGCTGAAACATAGTTCTTTAATTTGCCTTAAAATCACTAGATAGGATTTGGGAAGGTTCAATTGATTCCTCGTTTCTTGTATAGAACTGTTTAGAAATGGGTATATATCTTGAATGTTATATTAATTAATCTAGGAAAGGGATTCAGGTTTAGGACTGATGGTTTATTTTAAGGTTGGGATTTTTGTGCAAAGGTTGTAACATCATCATAGCTTGTGCCAGATTTAAATGTTTAAAGAGTTTTTGAGTTAGTGAGATAGAGTGTTTAAGGGGTACTATTATATTGAACGGTTTCATTAAAGTGGTGTTTAGAAAAGGTAGGGATTTGGGGTTGATATCCAAGCTTTTGATATGTTTTTGGTATATTATTATCCACATCGGGGACCAGTCTTTATTCTTTGGGTTGTATTCAGCTATTCGCAGTACTCTATTAGCATTCATAATTAGGTAATAAGTCTCGAAGTTGGGAAGGTCTAAGCCAGCTTTACTTTTTGGGATCGAAAGTTTAGTATATGTGATTCTGTTTTTTTTTTTTAGGTTCCCATATAAATTTTGCGAGCAAAGTGTGAATTTGTCTAAAAAATTTATTAGGTATGTTTAATTGAGTAGTCATGAATATATAAAGTAATCTGGGTAATACATTCATTTTAATTACTGAGACTTTTGCCAGGAAAGGTAGTTTTAGATTTTTCCATCTGTTAAGGTCTAAAATAATATTCTGCCATTTTTGAGTTATATTATTTGAATAGAAATCTTCATCGTTTGTTGAAAAAGTAATGCCTAAATAGTTGATTACCTCTTTTGTTTTTATTTTTCCTATTAGGGGTAAAAGCGAGAATGGTTTAGGGGTTTTTAAAGGAAATATGCTAGTTTTTTTAAGATTTAATTTGTAATTTGATATTTTTGAGAAGTGTTCTATAGCAGATAATATTTTGTCTACATCTGAGATTGGTGTAGTACAATAGATATTCAAATCATCTGCAAATTTTGAGAGGAAGATTTTGGTGTCAAATATTATTGGAGAGGTATGGTAAAGATTTTGTTTAATATTTAAGAAGAGTGGTTCAAGATATAAGTTAAAGAATATAGGAGATAGAGGGCATCCTTGACGAGTTCCATTTTTAATTGAAATTCTCTTTGACCAAGTTTTGTTAATATATAGAGATGTATAGGGCTTATTGTATAGAATTTGCAGGATCTGGATAAATGTTTGCGGAATATTGAAGTAAGGCAATGTTTGGAGTAAAAACTCTATATTTACCCTATCAAAGGCTTTATGAGCATCGATAATTAGAGCGTATACATTTTGGTTAGAGTGTTTAGTGTGAGAGATTAAAGTATTAAGAGTTAATGTGCTATCACTCATTTGTCTGAGTGTTGTAAAACCAGATTGTTTGGGGGAAATAATTTTATCTATTAAGTTTTTCAATCTGTTTGCAAGTATGGATGTTAGTATTTTAGTGTCAATGTTTAATAGTGAGATAGATCTATAGCTATCTGGGTTTTTTGGGTCAGCTTTTTCTTTGAGTATAAAAATAGTTTTAGATGCATTAAAGTGCAGGTCATTCATTTTATTGTTTATTATATAGTTCAGTATATGGGATAGAATTTGAGCTAAGATAGGGGAGAAGGTTTTATAGAATTCAGCTGTGAGACCGTCTGGGCCTGGAGCTTTATGTGATTTCATTTGTTGAATTGTTGCGGTTATTTCATTGGTAGAGATAGGTTCAATTAACCTTTCCTGTTGTTTTGAATCTAATTTCGGGAAATTGAGTCTTTGAAGGAAACGGGTTCTTTCTTCTTTTGGGGTTATTGATATTTGGTCTCCATAGGTCTGTGAATATATTTGTTCGAAGATTTTATTAATATCTTCAATATTCGTGTACTGTTTGTTTTCATAAAGTATTTCTGATATTTGGGAGGGAGAATTAGTTTGGGTTATAATTCTGGCCAGTGCTCGAGATGGTATTTGCACTTCGTTAGAATAGTTAGCTAGGGTTTTGGTTTCATAGAAGGCTGTTATGTAATAGGTATAGGTCTTTTTGAAGTTTCAGGATTTCGGTTTCAGTTTGAGTTTTATAATTTGTTAATAGGTCATTCTCAAGTTTTTGAATTATGGATTCTAATTCCTGTTCTTCCTTAAGGTGGATTTTTTTTATGGTAGGTTGCTTTTTTAATAAGTATTCTCACAATTTGCACTTTGGCTGACGCCCACTCGATATCCAATGGTAATTGAGAGTTAAGGATGTTAGATAGGGTTGATTTGAGTAAGGTTTGAATATCATTTATTATTTCCTTTTTGGTTAAAAGGTTGGGGTTCAAAGACCAATTGTATCCTTTTTTCATTGTGCTATTCATTGTAATTCCATTGAGGTTTAAAGTAATTTTGGAATGGTCCGTGCGGTATCTAGTGTGGCTGCTCATTTTCAGGACAAGTTTGATAAATGCGTCTGAAATAAAAAAAAGTCTATTCTTGACCACATTTTGTGGCATTGGGAGTAAAATGTGAATCTGTTGGATTTATTTATACTATAGTTAAAAGGGTCATATAATTTGTAATCCTGAATAAGTTCTCTTAGTGCTAGGTGAGCTTGTTTGCTACATATTGAATCTGAACTTGTTTTGTCTAGTTCAGGATTTAGATATGTGTTCCAGTCTCCACCAAGAATCATGTAATAATCTTGGAATTTATTTAAGATAGGGTATAAAGAGGCAAAGAAAATATGTTGTTTTTTACAAGGGGTGTAAACATTAAGGATGAGAAGAGGTTTATAAAATTTCGAGTTAGAATAGTAACATAGCACCATCTCCCCTCTTTGTCCATTTGGGTTTCTAAAATTTTGTCTTGGAACTGTTTTTTAATTATTATAGCTACCCCAGCACTGTTTGATTTGCCTTCAGAAGCTATGATATCCCTTATCCATTTTTTCTCCTTAATTTCTGACCATTGCTCAAGTGATAAATGTGTTTCCTGTGCCAATATGAAGTTCAATTTCGCTTTCAGAATAAGGTGTAAGAAAAGTTTTCTTTTCTTCTTATTCTGGAGCCCTTTGATATTCCATGAATCAAATTCCCACATTTATGTAAATGGGTTGTTTGTGAAATAAGTCTAGAATGGTTGTTTGTGATGATTTCTATTTATGTATTGATAAAATTAAATTAAGAAAGCATCCTTTTATTCCCGTCCCCACCCAGTGCCTAACCACTACCCCCTTGGACCAGGAATAATGCAGGGAGTAAGTCGTTATTAGTTTTATAGATCTGTAGTACAGCATAATAATTATAAATTGGGTAGTCATATTTAAGTAAAAAATGTGAACTAGTATCCCTGCAAAGATTTTCTCTACATAGACAAAGCTTAACAAGCTAATTCCCTAAGAAGCACCACTAAAGTATCCCTAAACTCCTCAACATGTTTACATGTATCTGATAGAATATGTGATTAGCAATAAATGAGAGATGTAATTTGGGAAGGTCTTAGTAAAACCGTTATAATAAGTAAAGCTCCATTGAAACAGGGTTTTTAGTATGAATAGATTTATAAGTGTTAGTATGGTATAGTAATATACTAGAAGATATTAGTAGAACTGTTAACTATATCCTTTCATTATTTTAATACTAAGAGCTAAGATTATTTTATATGTTCTCCTTTGTATTCTGTCCCTCTCTACTCCCTTTCCATTAACATTACTTCCTTTCCCTTTATGTCATGCATAAGACTGTAAATCCATAGTGATCCGTCTGTTATCTGTGAAGCTCAGCCGAGCTATTTTGTTTGGGGGGTTCAGCTTACAGGTATAGGAAATATATCACTATATTGTACATATGAACAATCATTACAAGTATATGATACATCTTAGATTGTCTCTAGTGTCTGTTATTTAATAAAACAAGCTTCTTTTCTTATGACTACTACCCCCACGGTTTTCTGCAGTTTTTAACATAGCACAATATTATTGCTTCTCCATGAGTCTTATTAATGTGTCCCACACCAACTTTATTGGAAGTTCCCTTCTCCAAGCCATTTACATTAATATAACATGTTTATTATATTTTATTGTAGACATTTAAGGTTTGCAGTTATGTCTCACAGAAGGTTAGTAGGTATATAGCTCACGAGATCATTACAAAGCTTAGATCAAAAGTCTAAAACAATAATTGGTTATAATCTTTGCTCAGGATTAAATAGTATATGTATGTATGCTGGAGAAGGCAAACAATCTTTAGAGGGTACATTTAGTTAATATCAGATAACTTTAAATCTCTAAACAGCCAGGCTATAATGTAATTAATGTGTGTGTACTTTCCCAGTTATTTCAACCTTTAAAAACAGATGTTAGGTAGTGTAATTTGATTAATTAGCTGATTTCCAACACAAGACAGCTGTTATAGTATTTTGAAAATTTATAAATAGCATCTAGCAACTTTAACCTTTGGTCAGCAGTGAATTAACTGTTTTATAAGTGAAGGGTGTCTTATGTCCACTCAGTAATTTAAAATGAATGTAGTACATATAGTAAGGACTTATTATAGCAAAGGAATTATAAACATTAACTGGTAATTAAAACATAACATATTTGTTTGTAAAGCTGTTTGGCAGCCATATGTCAATTACACAGAAGTACTCTATTTATCGGGTGTTCCCAGTAAGTGGGGCTGAATGTGATCAAAAGTAACTTTGTGATGTTGTGCATTGCAACAGTTTATTCTCTTTATATGTGTTTATTGAGTTAGGGCAATTTGAATTTAAACATGAACAAACCACTTGCTGACAAACAGGATAAACGCCCAGTGCTCCAGAAAAACTTAAATAATATTAATGGAACCAAAAGGAGCAACTAGGCTGATGCAGAGTCACAAGTAGAAATGAAAGGCAAAATCCTCAGGTTAAAATCCAAATGAAAGGCAAAATCCTCAGGTTAAAATCCAACTTTAATTCCACTGCAGGTCAGATAAGCGCTTTCACTCATTCATTTGAGCTTCATCAGATCATGTAACAAAGACCTTCAAGTACATAGGCTACATTTATACAGTTAAAACATCTCCTATTGGCTGCTTCTTGTTACATATTCATGAGTTAATCTAAGCTTAAAAATATATGCACATATAAACATGTTAAGATGTATAAAATGACAAAGTGAATATAAAAAACATATACAAAACATATAAAAACTCTCCATGAATACTCAAGATGCTCTAATAAATATGTATATATAAATATATATATCAAAAGAAATCTATTTCAAGGGGTAAAAACATATATGTTCCATCATTTATTATAAAATCTACAAACATTCCTCCGTTTGTTTAACATAGGTTTAATGGAGGCTCTCTCATTGAGACCTAAACCCCTATCTGCTCTCAATCTAACTATCCACATACTCTCCTTACTCTCAGTATGGTTCCTGATGTCACCTCCTCGTATACTGGGTTTAATATTCTCAAGAGCTCTAAATAGGAAATAATGTTCAGGACCTGCTTGGGCTACGTGCTTAGCTAAGGCATTGTGAGGTGAAGCCTTCCTAATGTGGTAAAGATGTTCTCTTATCCTGTCTTTAAAACGACGATTGGTTTTGCCAACATAAAATGCATCACATATTTGGCACACTGCCAAATAAACTATATGAGTAGTATCACAGGTAGCTACAGCACGTATGCTAAAGTTAGTGTGCATGTCAGGATGTTCAAAAATGGACTGGGGTCAAGAGAATTACAATAATTACAGCGTCCACATGGTTTTGTGTGTTCAAGAGGCATTGACCATTCATCCCTTTTGAATAACATAACATTCTCCTTAAATTTAATTTGTTCCTATATAAAAGAGGGTTTAGTCCCCACAAGTTTACCGATGGTGTCATCAGTACAGAGAATAGGCCAGTGTTTCGTAATAATATTCTTGATTGCTGGACAATCAGTACTATATGGTAAAGAAACCCTTACATGAGTTGATCTCTCATCTCTACCATTGTCTATTGTAACGGATCCACCAGTAATAACTGGTCCAAAATAAGGGCTGCTCTGTTCAGTCTAAGTTTATTGACATCTAAGAGGTTGGACTCAATCTCTTGTGAGCTATAGCCCCGTTCTTCTAGCCTTATCTTGAGGTCACTCACTTCACTTAGGAAGCCTTCTTCTGTGGCATTTAGCCTAGAGGTTCTCATCCCCTGGCCTCTAATGATATTCTTAAAAATATGCTGTGGGTGCATACTATCACGCTGTAATAGAGTATTAAAATAGCAAGGTTTCCTATAGACACCTGTATTAATCAAACCACATGCTAACTTTTCTATATACAAGTCAAGAAATTCTATCTTCTCTCTAGAGTGATTCATGCTGAAGGTTAAATAGCCAGTGAGGTTGTTCAATATAGTATGGAACACAAGCAAATCATCAACACTGCCTCTCCATAAAACAAAAACGTCATCCACGAAACCACGAAATCCACGAAAAAATCTTTTCACCCATGACAACAAGTTTTACCAACATCGAGATTGCGTAGCCATGGGCACACCTTGTGCCAACAGCTATGCAAACATGTTTTTGGCATTTTGGGAATTTGAGAGTCTCTTTAATTTAGAAATGTTTAAACAACATGTAACTTTTTAATGACGTTTCGTGGATGACGTTTTTGTTTTATGGAGAGGCAGTGTTGATGATTTGTTTGTGTTCCATACTATATTGAACAACCTCACTGGCTATTTAACCTTCAGTATGAATCACTCTAGAGAGAAGATAGAATTTCTTGACTTGTATATAGAAAAGTTAGCATGTGGTTTGATTAATACAGGTGTCTATAGGAAACCTTGCTATTTTAATACTCTATTACAGCATGATAGTATGCACCCACAGCATATTTTTAAGAATATCATTAGAGGCCAGGGGATGAGAACCTCTAGGCTAAATGCCACAGAAGAAGGCTTCCTAAGTGAAGTGAGTGACCTCAAGATAAGGCTAGAAGAACGGGGCTATAGCTCACAAGAGATTGAGTCCAACCTCTTAGATGTCAATAAACTTAGACTGAACAGAGCAGCCCCTTATTTTGGACCAGTTATTACTGGTGGATCCGTTACAATAGACAATGGTAGAGATGAGAGATCAACTCATGTAAGGGTTTCTTTACCATATAGTACTGATTGTCCAGAAATCAAGAATATTATTACAAAACACTGGCCTATTCTCTGTACTGATGACACCATCGGTAAACTTGTGGGGACTAAACCCTTTTTATATAGGAACAAATTAAATTTAAGGAGAATGTTATGTTATTCAAAAAGGGATGAATGGTCAATGCCTCTTGAACACACAAAACCATGTGGACGCTGTAATTATTGTAATTCTCTTGACCCCAGTCCATTTTTTGAACATCCTGACATGCACACTAACTTTAGCATGCTGTAGCTACCTGTGATACTACTCATATAGTTTATTTGGCAGTGTGCCAAATATGTGATGCATTTTATGTTGGCAAAACCAATCGTCGTTTTAAAGACAGGATAAGAGAACATCTTTACCACATTAGGAAGGCTTCACCTCACAATGCCTTAGCTAAGCACGTAGCCCAAGCAGGTCCTGAACATTATTTCCTATTTAGAGCTCTTGAGAATATTAAACCCAGTATACGAGGAGGTGACATCAGGAACCATACTGAGAGTAAGGAGAGTATGTGGATAGTTAGATTGAGAGCAGATAGGGGTTTAGGTCTCAATGAGAGAGCCTCCATTAAACCTATGTTAAACAAACGGAGGAATGTTTGTAGATTTTATAATAAATGATGGAACATATATGTTTTACCCCTTGAAATAGATTTCTTTGATATATATATTTATATATACATATTTATTAGAGCATCTTGAGTGTTCATGGAGAGTTTTTATATGTTTTTTATATGTTTTTTATATTCACTTTGTCATTTTATACATCTTAACATATTTATATGTGCATATATCTTTAAGCTTAGATTAACTCATGAATATGTAACAAGAAGCAGCCAATAGGAGATGTTTTAACTGTATAAACGTAGCCTATGTACTTGAAGGTCTTTGTTACATGATCTGATGAAGCTCAAATGAATGAGTGAAAGCGCTTATCTGACCTGCAGTGGAATTAAAGTTGGATTTTAACCTGAGCATTTTGCCTTTCATTTGGATTTTAACCTGAGGATTTTGCCTTTCATTTCTACTTGTGACTCTGCATCAGCCTAGTTGCTCCTTTTGGTTCCATTAATATAATTGAATTTAAACATGTTTATCTGAATACATACATTAGATAGTTAACATTATTCAACTTCCTTTTTAGACTAATGTGCTATAAAGATTTATAGCACAGAATATCTTATTTATCAGTTCAGTTATTACTTATTTGAACAGTTATGCTTGGTATTCAAGCATGAATAGCCGATGATTCATATGACAGGACGTGCTTTATGTGTAAATGGTTTTAGATGTGTTGGGATGGCTTTTAAAAGCCTTTATTGCCTTTTTTTCCACATATTTCTTACTTAGAAGGAACAAACTTTTGACCAATGATCTTCTTGTAGGTTTCCACAGTTTGTGATTTCTGCGATCAGAAAAATACTCGTCGCTCGCTCCACGAGTAAAGGAGCGTTCCATCAGCTTGAATATGAATAGGGGGACCATTAAAGCCAGCTGGATGTCCCGGAAGTGTCACAGTTTTAAGTAACTTGACGTAGAGCACGGCAACATATTTTAGTTCCTGTCATGGGAAAGAGTAAATGCGGAAGTGGGTCTAACTTTCCTCAGATGGCCTTGTGGCTTCTATTATGAGGCATTAATACTACTAATCTGTTGGTAGAGGCCTACAAAGGACCAGCAATACAGCAGGATGCAAAAAACAGTCTCGGAGGGCCGAAAAGTGATCAATCGTTCATCCAATATTCAGACATCATTCCGGTGAGTATATTTAGCGATCCAATGCTAGTATTTTCTTAAAAACAGCAAGAAAGGTTTCTTTGGCTTCCTTTTGGTTAGCGATCATGTATTTAGCACCTTCTGAGTAGAAAATTATGGTGTTAGGGTATTTCATTTGGAATTTTATTTTTCTTTCAATCAGGAACTTACAATAAGGGGAAAGGAGCTGTCTTGCTTGTCTTATTTGGAGGGGAAGATCTTGGGCCAGTAAAATTGTATTTTTGTTCCAGTTAACAGATCTTCCACTTTTTTTTTAGCAGTCAGCAAGATTTTATTAACATCTTGAAAGTTTAACAATTTTGCATAGACAGGTCTGGGTTTGTATGTACCTTGGTTTTCTCTTAGTGCTCTGTGTGCCCTTTCTACTATTTGTTTTGCTATTCCAGGTTCTTTGAGCAGTATGCTGAAAATTTGTATGATAGAAGGAATTAATTCATTGTGATTTACAGATTCTGGGATGCCTCTTATGATAATATTATTCCTACTGGATCTTGCTTCCAGGTCTGTGATCTTTTCTTGGATGTTTTGAATTTCTTTTTCATGAGAGTCAGATTTTTTTGTTATTAGAGTTATTTTCTCCTCATTTTCCATGATTTTGGTTTCAGATTTATCCAATCTGTCCATTATTTGGTTAAAGGGACTTCCAAATGCTTGTAGTTGTACAGTTAATTCTTTGATTTCTTCTTGGATGGGAAGTAAAACTGTTTTAATATCCTCCAGATTGGCTGGTTGATCAGGTTTACTTTTGTTACCAGTTTTAGATGAATCTGATTCTTTTAATATCTTCTGCCTTTTTGAATTCAAATTTTTTTTCAGGGGATAGTAAATCCAAAAGTTTAGTCTTAGATGTGGTAGTGTCCATGTTTTTATCTTCTTGTAACATCCTGTAGTGGTAACTGTCTTCAGTTTTGAGTGTAATTATTCAGTATGCAAAACTGCAGGAGCACACGGCTTAAGTTAATCTCTCTGTATCCTTATCAATCTTGATTGATTATAGACTGGACTGGTCTCTTCTTCTTGGTAACTTTATTTCGGAGTTAATTAGAGTTGATATTTTAAGAAATTTTGTCGAAATTGGTTCTGGATAATCTTATGGGTTGATTTTATTCCAGATATTTAGAGGAGCTAAGGATTAGCAGTACTTACAGAACAGTGGGCATCTTTGAATCCCAGTATGTTATGTTTTTAACTGGTGCATCTCTAAAAGGGAGTGTAGTCATACTGAGTGTTAATAATGCCAAGGCGGAGGGTTTAGTCTAGGAAGATAATGTATAATAATCTTTTGTAGAGAACACTAGCTAGCTAGAGAGTCGCATTTATTTATTTTTTATTTATTTTACATTTGATGCCCAGGGTAGAGCACTGATTACACATGACCGATTGCAAGCTCATCTGCAGTTGCAATGAAAAAGTCAATATACAAATAATATGAAAATCAATACATAAAAGTATAAGTGGAGTTACTGGTTTAGGTACATATTAAATTAATGCAGTGATTAGTAATGGAATATAAACATTGGAAAATCAAGCAAGTTAAGGACATACCAGGTGGATACAACATAGTAGTGGAATAGCAGGAAAACTTAGCAAAGCTGTGTAGTTAGTTGGGAAGGTTAGGGAGGATGTAAAGTTAGGCCATCAGTTATTAAGGTGACTCTAGGTTTATGTTAAAGCTCTGAAGGGTACTACTTTGTTTTATTGCAGACTGGATATCATTCCAATGTTTGCATATGCTTATCAAGAAAAGGGCTATGCCATGGTTAATAGAAGCTTTGTGAGTTAGGGTTAAGGACCGATCCTTGGATCTTAAACGTCTGTCAGTCTTATGGCATTACAGCAAGTTGTTAATGGATGCAGCCCATGTTGACTGATGTAGAACATTGATAGCTAGTTCTCTGATGTGGTCCTTTCTATTTCAGCATGAGCAGAGTAAGACATTAGCAATTATTTCTGCAGATTAATTTATGGAGAGCTCCCCACTGAGCGACACAGTATTGATACTCAGTAGGCAGTTCTTTCAGTGCCTTCCCCTGATATAGCTGAAGAGAGTATGAGGTCAGATGCTGGACTGCCCTGCCAGAGCTAGGCCCTAGCACCTCACTAGCAGGTAGACCAACACTATTGCCAGATGTGACCCTTTGCAGCTGGAGCAGATGGTGTTGGCTATAATAGACAGAACACAATGGAGGTGCATGGATTGAATGGAGGGCCTCCTGTGTTGTTATGCAGATTCATTCAACCAGCTAATCTCAACCATTGAACCCCCAGGACAGGATATGGCCCATATCAATGGCTTCACTTGTCTCCCACCCCCCACAGACCACAGTAATATCCCTCTGCCCTATTTCCAGCCTAATCTAACTCTTTCCTCAAGTTCCCCATCACCATTTATCTGACATCTCTTTGTCTCTGCCCAGCATGTTTCCCCTGTTTGCTATGATGTAATTTGTGAAACTGTCTTCCTCTGGACACTGACCTACCCCCTTGCCTTTTTTCTTTTTCTTTCCCCTTTCTCCATCTTTCATTATCTCTATATAAAGATAAAAGGGGTAATACAACCACACAAGACATATTCTCCTGCCTCCCCCTCTATCTTGCACACTCCATTGTGTGGCTTTTCTGTGTGTCTATTCTGGCTACTTCAGTATTTTCCTGCTTTCCTACACAACCTTTCCTCCCCTCTCATACTTAAGACAGGTGTGTGCCATAACACTGTACCTACAAATACTGTATAACTAAATAGTTTTATATGTCGATTTGTTCTGTTCTTCTGGCATCTCACTAACATGAGTAGCAAAGTCAAAATCTGTATTCCTTTTTTGCTTTCATTTATCATACAGTAGTTTCTGAATTCAGGTTTTCCATTCTCTTGAGATTCTGTAAATAGACATATTGCTTCCCTCTGAAATACATCTTTTGCTTCTGTGTAAATATTTCAATGCACAGATATGCCACCTGTATGTTTTCAATGCTGCTTTCTAATGTAGCTCAGAGTGTAGCATTCTGCACAGAACAGCTATAAGTCTTGTTTTGGATATGCAGTTATTGCTCCTTTTGTTATAAAATGCTACAAAGTTGTATAAGCAGCACAGCTCTATCAATCCAACCATGTCTTTCATCTTGTTATCTAGGTGGGCTTTCTAAGTACCTACAAATGAATACATGAATGTATGAAGATACAGACAGAAGATCTATGACTTGTGAGTTTGTTAAGGAATGAATCTATCCCCTAATTTGCAGGCCTTCCACTTTTCTGCTATATTCCATTCTTCTTTCCTTTATCTCTGACCTCCTTGACAAAAACGTACCCCTTTCTCATTCATTTGCACACAGTGCAGGCTGGAGAAGTTGTTTGACCGCAACTGAGCTACAAAATATAAGTATCTTTTGATTATTTTTACAGATTACTGTTTTTATAATTTAATATATATAAAGCACTTTGTCTATTCAGAATCTTCACAAATCCGTATCTGTTTAAAAACTTTCATTTGACTCTGTAGTGCTTTGCTGTCTTAGGCTATTGTATAAACTGAAACATTTACTCTGTGTAATTATCTCTTGGCTAGTGGGGGCTGGTTCTTTTGTGTTCTTGTAAAAAAAAAGTTGTTGTTCTGGTCTTGCCCTAACTTTGGTAGGGTCTCTGTCTTTGCACACAGTGCAGGCTGGAGAAGTTGTTTGACCGCAACTGAGCTACAAAATATAAGTATCTTTTGATTATTTTTACAGATTACTGTTTTTATAATTTAATATATATAAAGCACTTTGTCTATTCAGAATCTTCACAAATCCTTATCTGTTTAAAAACTTTCATTTGACTCTGTAGTGCTTTGCTGTCTTAGGCTATTGTATAAACTGAAACATTTACTCTGTGTAATTATCTCTTGGCTAGTGGGGCTGGTTCTTTTGTGTTCTTGTAAAAAAAAAGTTGTTGTTCTGGTCTTGCCCTAACTTTGGTAGGGTCTCTGTCTTTGCACACAGTGCAGGCTGGAGAAGTTGTTTGACCGCAACTGAGCTACAAAATATAAGTATCTTTTGATTATTTTTACAGATTACTGTTTTTATAATTTAATATATATAAAGCACTTTGTCTATTCAGAATCTTCACAAATCCTTATCTGTTTAAAAACTTTCATTTGACTCTGTAGTGCTATTTTGTCCCACCCATACTTGGTGGCTTTGCAGTTGCCCGCCCCTACTGTGACACACCTCCCAGTCTAGTGTCATTAGCTCATTCTTCTTAATACAGAGAGAACATTTGATAAGGCCTTCTGTTCCTCCTTTTTCCCTTTTCAAAAAGTAAAACAAAACTTTTTTTTTCTTTTTCGCCTGAACCTTCTTGTGTTCTGACTGTCCTTCTCAAACATATTGGAAATATACAGTATATTTCAGAGCATTTGTTATAACTGTATTTGCTATAACTGATTTAAGTATTTTTTCTGGCTTTTTGAATATTTACTGCTTAGCGACTGCATCTTAGCCTGTTTATACAGCTCTGCATTCTATTTAAACTGTTTTTGTGTTGATTAACTGTTTTGCACTCTTAAAAAGTTATTTGTTGCTTAATTTTACCTGTAGGCTAACACACTCAAGTGTGCTAGCCGCTTAAAAGCATTTATAGCATTTACTGTCTGTTTTTTCCTTGTCTCTGTAAAAAAAAAAAAAAAATCTCTTGTTTTCCCACCTTACTGAACTAGAGTAGTCCAGTTTCAGAGCTGCTGATCCCTGGGCTTTGTTTTTAGTTCCTGTTACTGATCCATTGCCTTATTAGGAAGGAGGGAAGTTTCTTTGCTTACCAGTGGGAGTGGGAAGCACTGAGCAGCCTTTTTGTCCGAATTGGTGAAGTTTCAGCCAGAAACTAGTAGTCCATTGGTCGTTTTGGGCCAATTCCTAGCTCCTTTCAGCCCCCTGCTATAAAACACGCTAAGCACGCATTTTCCAGCTTGTACCAACTCAGCACAGATCCTCGTGGTGGCCTGCAGAGTGATCCAAGCAGCAGAGAGCTAAAAGAGTGACTTTCTACCAGATATAAGTATTTTTGTGGCTTTCCCACTGTTATTAAGCTAGCGACTGCATTTCGCCTGTTTTACTGCTACTTTAAGTGATTTCTCCATTTTACACTGTTTATTGCACTTTAAGTTACTAATTGTTGCAAATTGTTTCTGTAGGCTACACACTAAAGTACGCTAGCCGATTTACAGCATTTATAGCATTTACTGTCTGTTTTTTTCCTTATCTCTGTAATAAAACAAAAAATCTCTTGTTTTCCGCCTTACTGAACTAGAGTAGTCCAGTTTCAGAGTTGCTGATCCCTGGGCTTTGTTTTTAGTTCCTGTTACTGATCCATTGCCTTATTAGGAAGGAGGGAAGTTTCTTTGCTTACCAGTGGGAGTGGGAAGCACTGAGCGCCTTTTGTCCGATTTGGTGAAGTTTCAGCCTGAAACTAGTAGTCCATTGGTCGTTTTGGGCCAATTCCTAGCTCCCCTCAGCCCCCTGCTATAAAACACGCTAAACGCGCGTTAGCGCGATTTAGCGCGGAGTTGCCACTGTTGCACACAAGAGCAGCGGCGGTTAAGCAAGGTTAAACTATTCGGGCCATCTAAATTCCACTCTTCGAATTTTCCCTTAGAACTACCTTCCTCGAGCTGTACTGCTGATCTAACCAGCATATCCTATAACTGAAAAGTTCATCTCTACTTGATTCCCAAGTGGACTATTCTCTATCTGTAGAGCCTGGCACTTACTCCTACAGTACTTGCACCTTGATAGAGCACTCTTATTATAGATAGTACCCCACCAGCCTAAAACCCACTTCCCCCGGAGTCCTTTGAAAGTCTCTTTATCTACTACTTCTAGTATGTCGAGGGATCAGTTGCTAGTGTCCTCTCCAGCTCAACTGGTGAACCTGGGAATATTGAGGCAATGTTACAATTGCCTCATGTACACAGACAATCCTCTCCTTCTCCCACAAAACACAAATACATGTGAGAGATGCAACTATACGGCCAAACTGGAGGCTGAGCTCTCTCAACATAGGACTGGCAAGACCAGACAGGAGGAGAAGGTAACCACACACAATACATACCCAGTCACACATGGTACCATCACAACTTCAAATCATACACATACTCACACAAAGACATACTCGAGGCTCTGATCAAAAATTTACCAAAACAGCAGAGGCCACCAAAGCAGACACCCAAACAACTACCACCTCACGACCCAACACATGCAACACATAGACCACACAGTCAGAGTGTCAAACAGTCACAGCCCTTAAGGCCAAACAAAATGCCAGACACACTTGTCATTGGTGATTCCATAGTCAGACACACTGACGTCCGCTCACCAGACTGAGTAAGGAGAAGGTCACAGTAAGCTGCCTGTCGGGCGCTAGAATCCGCCACATAACGCAAGCACTCAGGTCTCTCAACAGCAGGTACAAGTACGACTCAGTCATTGTCCATGCTGGTGTCAACGACCTGAGACGTACCTCCTTGGACTACATGAAAAGGGACATCGAGGAGCTCTCTGATTATGTAGCCCAGGCAGGTATGACCCTGACCTTGAGCAGTATCCTACCTTCACCTAGAATGATGCCACAATACAGTGATAAGATGATCAGCTTTAATAATTGGCTTAAATTCTGGTGTCATTCAAAGGGGATCCAATGTCTGTCTGCCTGGGATGACATGCTGGACAAGCCACGCTGCTTCGCAAGGGACGGCTTGCACCTGTCACCCCTGGGCTTCCGGATATTGGCAAAGGCTCTTGCCACCCCATAGTGCCTTTTTAGGCAAGGCTCAAATTCTAAACCTACCACCCTAGAACACCAAAAGGAAAAACTAAGGGTAATGCTGCTCAATGCCAGAAGTCTCAATCTCAAGATGCACGCACTCGAGGCCCTTCTCAATATGGAGAACAACGATGTCTGTGCTGTGACAGACACCTGGTTCAAGGCTCCTGAGAGCACCCCAGCACTAACAGGTTTCACCTCATATCATGCGTTCCGGCCCCAAAATCCGGACAACACCAAGAAAGGAGGGGGGGGTGTCCATATTCATAAAGGACACCCACACCTCAAGGTTGGTGGCAACGCACGATGCATCGTAGACCATCCAGGTGCAATTAACCATAGGCAAGACTGCTCTGCAATTTGTAGCATGTTACAGGCCACCCTCTCAAACTCAGGAACCTCACATGGCCTTCCTGAAAACATTGGAGGGATAAATGTATCTCCAAACACCATCATACTAGGTGACTTCAACTACCCTAATATAGACTGGGAACACTACACAAGCCCGAACACTCTAACCCAAAGATTCCTGGAGTTCATAAACTCAAATGCCATGGAACAACTAGTCACCATCCCCACAAGAGGAGAAAACATACTTGATCTCATCATCACGAACATGGGATCAAAATGTTCAACACCGAAGTATACCCCTCACTGGTGAGATCAGATCATAAACTAATCTCGCTGGAGGTCCTCATCCCGCCCCCACCTGAAACAAAAAAGACCACAGTGAAAAACTTCTCAAAAGCCGATTTCACACTTCTAAAAACTAGTGTGGTCTCCTTTAAGGCCCCTGAGCCAGTGGTAAACATTACTCAAACCGCTGAATCACTTACAAATGCCTTCTACCAGCACCTACAGGACTGCATGGATCAGGCAATCCCAAACAAAACTAAGACTCTCTGTACCAAAGGCAAGCGTCCAGTCTGGTGGACCCCAGCCATAAACAAGCTCTACAACAAAAGGAGGAAGCTACTACAAGATAGAGCAAAATCCTTGAAAGGTAAGACACCTTTGATCATTATAAGTAAAAAACTAAGAGCTCTCATAAAATCATCCAAGGCAAATTTTGAGAGAAAAATCGCCAAGGACTCTAAAGACAATCATAAGGCCTTCTTTAGCTATGTTAGAAACCTAGGAGGAAACTCCCAGATATGCTCAGAATTAGTTCAAAATGATGTGAAAATTACTGAACCTACACACATTGCTAACATACTGGCTGACAGGTTCAGTGCAAACTTCTCCCCCCCCCAAAAGGAGAGATATCTATTCCAGAGGATTGTAGCCCCCCAAACATCTCCAACGCCCAGGTGAGAACTGCCCTCACTAAGGCAAAAAACACAGCATCCATGGGACCGGATGGTGTCCCCGGCTGTGTGCTTCACAAACTCAACGAGGAATTAAACCCACAGTTAGGACAGCTGTTTAATCTTAGCCTCACCTCAGGATACGTACCCAAGGAGTGGCACACGGCAACTGTGGTCCCACTTCATAAGGGCGGTGCCTCCACAGACCCTGGAAATTACCGCCCCATTAGCTTGACAAGCCTTATCTGCAAAGCCATGGAGAGGATCATAATGGAACTCATAAATAAAGACATAGGGAACTTGCAGACTTTGGATCCAACCCAGTTTGGCTTTGTCAAAGGCAGATCCTGCCTCTTAAACTTGGTTGACTTTTTCGAGACAGTCACCAAGGCCATTGATGAGGGAAAGGCAGTCCATACAGCCTACCTCGACCTGGCAAAGGCCTTCGACACAATACCCCACTCAGGTATCATCGAAAAACTCATCAGCTTGAATGTAAACCCATACATCACAAGATGGGTTGCAAACTGGCTAAGTGACAGAACCCACAGGGTCAGAGTTGCTGGAGCCAAGTCAGACTCAAAGCCTGTCACAAGTGGTGTCCCACAGGGCTCAGTCCTGGGTCCACTCTTGTTCGGCATCTACTTTTCTGAAGTACAAGCAAACACAGGAGGGTTATGGCTGACAAAGTTTGCAGATGACTGCAAACTGGGCGCCATAGTCGAAAACACATCTGACACAGATATCCTCCATAAGGGCCTCACAGAAATGGATAACTGGTGCCAGAGCTATGGCCTGAAGTTAAACGCCAAAAAATGCATAGTCATACCCTTCGGGAAAAACAAGGTTACCCCTAGCTACCATATAGGTGGCAATCCACTGAGCACAGAAAAAGTCATCAGGGATCTGGGGACCCAAGTTGACAGTAGCCTTTCGTTTGACACTCATGTTGCTAAAGTAGTTAGGAAAACCTTCTATATCGCCCACCTGATCATGAAGGGATTCACATCTAGATCAAGGGAGGTCATCGTCCCCTGTACTCATCACTCATTAGACCTATGATTGAGTACAATGCCCGTTCGAATGTATCTGACCAGACACCTGCTGCAGCTTGAAAGGCCCCAAAAGTTCCTCACCCAAAGGATAAAGGGTCTCAAAAATATGTCTTATGCTGCCCGACTGAAAGAACTCCAGCTCTATTCAGTCTCATACCGCTTGCTCAGAGGTGACCTGTGCCTGACATATAAGGCCATGTCAAACCCAGATTTGATGAATATGCTTCACCTCAAAAATCTAGATCCCTCAGAACCACAAGGGCGGAGACTTAAACCTTGACACGGTTATAAATAGAATGTGCTGGAGGGACAGATTCATCACCCAGAGACTCCCTATGCTGTGGAACAAAATCCCGGTACATGTGAGGCAGAGCACCTCGCTGGCCTTGTTCAAGAGGAATCTTGACCAATGGATGGGAGATCACAGATATACCCCAGGGATTACTTCAGTGTCACTGCTTGACAGAGGCACAGAAAAATGATAGGCATAGTTTTTATTCAAACTAAAGGGGTGGCGAAAGCCACATAACTATGGGCTAGGCTTATAAATGCCCTTGGGCAGATAGCCTAGTATGAACCTATGAACCTATAACATTTCCAGGGCTTTAATGTTCTCTATGTGTAGTATTTAAATTGTGTAGTGTGTGTTATAGGTAGGGATACCATTATAACTGATATAAAACCAACAAATCATTATTCTTTGGCAAACAGAATAAACATTGCATATACCTATTTACCTGGCCAGTGAAGTAAGGAACAAAGGAGTAAGATGGGAGGAAGGATAGTGACACAGAAGCTGAGCTGTCAGTGGCTATTAAATGCCTTGTACCATTCAAGAGTTTAATGTAACACTTGGGATCCTGAATGTTTCAACAGTCTTGGCTTATGTTGCTTCATAGTTGTAACAGAATTACTGTGGTCTATGTTTCAATTCATGATTACAAGAGAATACAAACAGCAACTTTTAACGGGAACTAAGCTATAGCAGAAACAGCATTGCCAAACAGGTTTACTTCATATGTGGGAGAATGGGGGGTGCTTTTTAGTTATTTTTTCCTGCCCCATATACCTTGCCTAGTCTGCTGCAACTGATTACTTCCATTCAGTCCCTCTGTATGGAGAGGGTGGGAGGAAGTTGATCATGCCTTAGTCATAAACCAAACACAGATAAAGGTTTACTTCTGTTGTTAGCCTAACCTATTCCTACCTCTTCATTCTGTGACTGGCATATCTAAGAATGTAAGACATGGAATGCCATTTGTTGGGGGTACATTTGGCATCACAGCAGAATTGCTAATCAGTCTCCTCAATTCAGTGGCATGATTGCATTGATTGGTCAGATGATTAAATGTATAGAGTTTTTTTTTTTTTTTTTTTTTTTTTTTTTTGTGGTCCTTGAATTTGATTGAGGGGATGCCATTTTGGTGATTGCCAAGGTGCAGTGGGGAGCTTTCCATAATTTAATCTGTAGGCAACATGGTTAATGTCTTAATCTGTTCATGCTGCAATAGATAGGGCCATATCAGAGCATATATATACTTCTTGGAATATATCAGCAAACTGCAAATGAGCAAACAAACAGAAAATATTATCATTTTATACCAAAGTATAAAATAACTGAACATCAATAAAAGATAACTATTTTTTTGCAAGTCCACATGCATGCCACACACCCTCTGCTAATTTTATATGGGAAATAGGAAATACACCCCAGGGATCACTTCTGTGTCTCTGCTTGACAGTGGGTGGTGTAAGCAAGGGAACCTTGTTGGCTAGGCTTACGTAGGCCCTCGGGCCGATAGCCTGGTACCTACCTATGAACCTATGAACTCCATGATCATATAGCAGCAGCATAACAGCAAATTAATTTACCCCTGCTGCAGTGCAATCCATTGCACAAGGCTGCAGACAAAAACTCAATGTAGCAGAACATTTGCTCACATGAAAGTTAGCTTTTTTTTTACAGTAGTAAAAAGCATTTACTCGTGAGCATTTGTCATCTGTGAACCATTCTTGGTAGATTCAAGTAAATACTAACAGTCCATAGACTGCTTGTTCTGACAGTCATCCTCCAGGAGGTGTCAGCAATGCAGCTGTCTCTATCACCAAATCACCCACCTCCCACACCCCAGCAAAAGGTCAAGATAATTGCACAGAATGCTCACTTCAACTGTCCTTAGCTCAATCTTGTATTCACTAGCTAATTTACAGTTATTGGATTCGCTCAAGTTTTGCCAAGGCATTTATTCTTGTACCACAGACCCAGACAGATTTAGGAGGAAGTCTGAGAAAAGACAGTCAAGAATCACACAGAAAATTGACTTTGCTTGTCTTTGTACCTTCTACAGAGAGCAAGACTGCCACACCAACTGTATACCAACGCTTCTGACTCTTACTGAAGACCTTTCAAATATCATTTAGAAAGATTAAGAATACAAGTACTCCAACCGTGAACCTGTAGACATGAAATGTGCTCCTGAGAAGGCAGTTTCTTCTATTTAGTCCCATCTTTGTGATTGGTTTAGTGGACTCATAGTAGCAAATGAATGTCCAGAGGCAGTGAGCCCATTATCAGAGCAGGATGTCATACCACTGGAATATTGCAATAGACTACCTCCAAGAGTCATTCTTAATTAAGCTATATTTTGCAAGAAAACTGTACATGTCTGTATGTGCTATAGCCTAAGTATACAACACTAATTCCATGAAATCACTGACAGATTTCAATAGTGATAGGATTTCATAGGCCCATAGGTAGTTGCAAGGCATGCAACCCAGTAGAACATTGTACAGCCTAGAACAAACTGTCAATTGCCTCAAAACAATGTCTGGTTAAGTGACTTGCTCAAGGTCACACAGCAGGCAAATGAGTGCTGAGAGAATCAAACCCTATACCACAGGAATTATATAGCTTAACCCACTGCATGGACTGGCATAGCTGAATAATACTATGTAGCAGCACTGATGATGGGAAGGGCTAAACCTATGCTTTAAGTGATGCTGAGAAGACAAAGTCTTCTGTGACACAGAACAACTATTAATTATGCATGTGATTAGGGTAAAAATATATAAAGCCATTACAGGAATGAGGTATCCTCATATATACCAGGTAAAGGTGTACAGCGGTTTCTTGATTAACTTTTGATAAGGGCCAGAAAGTATTGTTTAGCAATACTTTGCTAATCCTTTAGAATTAGTGCATGTATGAGAGCCCGCCTCCTTCAGGTACCCCTATAGAATCTAGCATGCTGCAAGACTGCAATGAAACAGCTCTGATATTACTGAGCTAAGCAATGAATCAGTGTTGGAAACATGGACCTTAAAAATTCCATTCTTCAATGAAGGACCTTTTTCTCCTTTTGTAATCACTTGAGCATCACAGGCCAACTGAAATGAACCCACTGATCCAAATATATGATCACTCCTCTTCCCACTGCTCAACCACATACTCTTCCTTCAAATAGTATTTTTGTGAAAAAAATATCTTCATTTTTTTATTATGGCCACAGCTCTCACTGTTGACTTTTTCACCTGGTGAAACAGTTCTGTTGAGACTGGGATAGCATATCTCCTAGTAGATCTCTCATATGGGCTCAGCACCTTGTCGCTGAATAAGTTAAATGCAAGCCATCAGTCACCCACTCCTTCCAATGGAAATCATTTAAAAGCTTTGTATTATTTTAAGCATTCCCAGGCATACATCACATGATATCCCCAAATACTCATCTAGATAATTACAGCAGTAAGCATAGTGAAACTAGCGCAATCATTATGTACAGTAAACTTTATACAGTAGATATAATAGAGCCTTGCATGCTCTTGAAACAGGTGATAAGAAGTTTTTGTTACTTGCTCCCAAGCATAAAGGAGAAATCCCAGTCAGTAAATTAACTATCAGAACCAGATTTTATGTGAGATCAAAGTCATAGCAGTGTTACTGGTGCAAGAAGTTGCAGACTCACCTTTGGTGCATAAGGCTGTGGATTCTATTCCCACACCAGATATATTGATTGCTAACACTGTAATGCAACATAAGGTGATACGGCACTCCTGGATATGCCATCCTTCAGATGAAATGCTAAACTGAGGCCCCCATCTGTTTGGGTAGCTGAGGGGATATGAATGATCTGCTGGCATCTCTCCAAAGAGTATGGGAAGTTCTCTGATGCTCTAGTCACACTTCCCCTAATAGTATAAATATCACCTTGGATTTGCCCTGAAAATAAGCTGCTAGCCTAATGGGACTAACCTGGTCAACAAAGGATAAATAATATAAACATGCACCACTGGATGCTTACAATGATGGGCATTTTCTATACATTTAAGAACAGATATTCCCCTTTTTGTGATGCTTTAGTATAGTAGCACAGTTTCACTAGGTATAAATAATACACCACTTCTTGTGTAAAACAAAATACACATATGTCAGTTTAAAACAGAAGACTGTCAAATAAACTATTTATTGCTGCTGACAGAAAATATTTTGCACTGTTATGGACTGTGATTTGTCAAGTCAAAGTTAACACATTTTGTTCATGCTCTTCCATGCCTGCCAGTCATCTGGACCCACCTTCAATTATTGATGTTTGTCATAGCCATCTTTCAGACAGACATTAGCTTATGCATGCCTACAGTATCTTTCTGTATGCTTCTGTTTAACACCCACTTCTTACTGTGGTTTTACGTTTCCTTGGCTGGCTTCATCAACTAAATGATTTACTAGATTATTAATCCAGGATGTCCTGCAGTGGAGGGATTAATCACTGTCACTTGTTGTTCATATTTTCATATTTACATTCATATCTTCATAACAGAGAGGGGTAGATGTTATTGAGAGGCATGGTTTGAAATGTTATGACAGAAAACAGAAAATTCAATTTTCACTGTTCCTGTGTACAACACTATAATGGAGATATTGATATTTTGTATGCTAGGATTTATGAGGTTATGCAATATTTCTAAAACAAAGTGACTTGCAAACTATTAATTGGCATCAGGTGTAATCTTATATGACGCTCAAGAAAACTGTTGATGGTATCTACACTGTAAGTTGTGTATCTTTAGGAATACTTAGTGCCATTGCTGTAGTTATTTATACAAATAAGCATCATTTTCATATTTTGAAACTCCTTCTGTAAACAAGCATCCAGTAAAGAATTCCAGTCCATCATGTAAAAGTTCAAGTCTGCCAGAACAAAAGTGCCATGGCCCTCTTTACAAGGATGAGCAGTTTCCAAGATCTGAAACATTTTTTTGAGAATTTTAGAGAAAAATGTAATCATTGGTTTGTATGCATTATAATATGATTATGAATACAGTAAATATTATCAATATTAAAACAATGTTTCACTAGTAACATTGTACCTTTTTAATAGCTTGTACTGATCACTAGATATTTACATTTATTTTGCTTATGCTTTTGAACTGGATTTTTCAGAAAATGCTGTTGAATACAATAATGTCTAGACACTGTTAGAGATGTGACATTCCACAGCTTAAAGGAGTTAATGAGTTAGGTGACATTTCCTTCCTTCCTTTAACCCTATTTTACTCCACTCCAGTAGCTGATACACATATGGAGGGTGGGAAGATTGGGTGAAGATAGATGAAGGCTGCCAGCCTAGCCAGATAGAATTTTGGAGATAATTCTGTCATCTCTAAATATTAAGGTAAACCACAGGCTTGTTGTCTTAAATGGTAAAAATAGTGTTACATGCGGAACTGAAAACAATGTAGCAACAGTGCACTTTACTGACCAAGTAAAGCATGTTGTGATCCTTTGATGTAAACACGGCTCCAGGCAGTCTAGATGAAGGAATTCATGCTATTGTTTTAAGGCCAACGTTAAAGGCCAGAATGTGCATGCATAAATGTCCTTTATTGCTCTGGTTTCTGCCCAGAGGTGAGGAATGCAAATGTAGTTTTTGTTAGCCTGGGAACCCAGGGAAGTGTGAAAATGATGCAATGTGAACCAGGAATATGATTTTAAAAACAGAGAGAATCAGAGAGCATTAAGCATTTTTGTCTTGACCATCCAGCTCATCAGCACTGTCTTGCTCTATATGTAAGTTTATCTTAGACTTGTGTTTTCTCTTAGAAATAGCTAGAAAGATTAGACTAAGTGTGTTTCTGTGGTGTCAGAACTGTACTACTGAATTATTTTAAGCATTTCTCTGTGATCTCTGAACTCTTGGCTAGCACTGTGTAGTAAAAACTATTGTCTTGTGTTTTGACTGCTTGTTATTAAATATTTTAAACCCTTTCAACTGTGGCTGTTATTGTAGAGATAATTTAAGCTCTTTAGAGTACTTGCATGCCTTTTGTAAATTATACAAAGCCACTTCAATAACGTTAGCCCTGGGCTATACTGCCAATTGGATAATAATATTGCACAGTGATAATTTGGACACTCTTTTAAGGGCCTTTGACTAACTGATAAGTATTAGTGGGTGGCGGCAGCTGGTACTACTGTATAGTCTGAAAAAAGGGGCACAGCTGGAGAACCCATGCCAGCCTTCTCTAAGAGTGTCTGTGTGGTTGTATAAACTCTTCTCAAAGTGTGTGTGTGTGTGTGTGTGTGTGTGTGTGTGTGTGTGTGTGTGTGTGTGTGTGTGTGTGTGTGTGTGTGTCAGCTACTTGGGCAGGGACATGAAGCACTGGTTGGACAGAGAGGGTGCTGAAGGTTTTAGCTTGCCCACTAGGCTGAGATCTGGACCCTATAGCTGTGCCAATGGGGAGTCTTATTAGGGATCTGGAGAGCAAGGGAGCGACCAGCCTTGGACTGACTGTGATCTCTGTGTGCTCTTAAGGGAAATTGGACTTTATTGTGTGCATTTGTTATCCTTTACTCCTATATGAAATGCCCCTCATTGGTGTTAGTGGGTAGGATTGAGGCTCCTTGATTGCTGGGCCAGGGTACAGGCATCACATATTATTTGGTGGCAGTGGTGGGATATCCATACCACATATTAATTGGTTGGCAAATACTAATTGGCTTATAGTGGTGTGGGTAGAGTGAATTCCTGTAGCTGGTGTACAATGGGCTCTGAAGGTGTTTTGTGCTCTAAATCATCCATGCAGTGAATACTCAGAGTTCAGATCACAATTGTTTTATTTCTTTTGTTAGCTTAGCTAGTCAGGGTGAGCAGGCAGCATGTCAGTGGAAGAGTATGGAAAGCTGACAAGGGAGTCAGCTGGCGGAGATGTGCCAGGCTAGGGGACTGGTGCATGGAAACCTGACTAAGGCAGACCTGATTGCAGCCTTGGTTACAGCTGCATCAGAAAACAGCAACCAGGAGGACAATCAGACTGGCAGTGGAGATATAATACCCTCAGAGAATTGACAGTTTAACCTTTCCACAGAGGACTTAAAAATCCATCTGGAGCTAACAAGATTTGAGTTGGAGGCCAGGCATTTGGAGATAGAAGCAGCTGAGAGACTGAGGAGTCTACAGGGAAAGGAGAATGAGAAACTGCTACACCTGGAAGCTGAGGAAAAGGAGCATCAGAGGATGCATAAGAGGGAAAGGCTGACTCTTTTCCAGAGTTAAAGAGGGAGATAATTTTGATAGTTTCATTCATATGTTTGGGAAGGTATGCAAACAGTATGATGTTGTCCAAAGGCTCTGGGTACGGTTCCTGACCCCCTTACTCCATGGTAAAGCTGTAACTGTTTTGTCAAAAATGTCTGACATTGCATGTTTTGATTATACTGCTGTTAAAAATCACTTGTTAGAATTTTTTAAGCAAACACCTGAAACGTATAGGGAAAAAGTTTCGTGAGCATAGACGCAAGGCAGATGAAAGTGTGTGTGACTATGTTTCTGAACTGAGCACTTATTTCCATAGGTGGGTGAGTGGATGTCAGGTCACCACTTTTGAAGGGCTGGCAGACCTTTTGGTGAAGGAACAAGCCCTTAGCACTTTGCTTGAGGACATGAGGATCTGGTTAGCTGTTAGACAATGTGCCACTTGAGATGAGTTGTGGAAGAAGGGAGACCTATACCTAGCAAGCAGGGCATCCCTGCACAGAAAATGGACCCCCAGTACTGCTCATGGGTCTAAAGGAACCCATGGTGGGCAGCACAGATTACCCCAACAGAATCTACCAATAGCAGAGGAAGCTACTGGTCCAGGTACATGTCCAGGAGCTAGGAAGTCCTGTAAGGTGAAGCACATGAAGACCACCCACTACCATCCCCAGACTAATGGTCTTGTTGAGAGGTTAAACTCTAAAATCAAGTCCATGCTACGGGCATCTGCAGATCAGTTTAAGAGGGAGTGGGACAAATATTCGCCCCATCTGTTGTTTGCTTACAGAGAGGTTCCCCAGGAATCCACAGGTTTTTCACCCTTTGAGTTGCTATATGGGCATAGAGTGAGGAGACCTCTATATTTAATTTGAGGTGAGTGGGAAGGTGAGTGTGAGTCTCACAAGGAGTCTGTTGTGGCATACATCCTGAACCTCAGGACAAGGCTCAGGGAACTCATGGACTTGGCCCAGGAGAACCTGCCAGAAGCCCAACAACAGAAAAAGGTGTGGTATGACAGGATAACAGGATGACAGGAATGCTCGAGCTAGAGGGTATGCTGTGGAGCAGCAGGTAATGGTTCTCATTCCTGTCAGACACAACAAGCTGCAAGCAGTTTGAGAGGGACCCTACAAGGTGGTAAAAAAGGTAAGTGATGTTAATTACATGGTGGAACTGCTAGGCAGAAGGCAGGAGCACAAATTGTGCCATGTTAACATGATGAAACCTTACCATGATAGGGAGGCCCTTGTGCTGAGCATTTTCAGTAGATTGCAGGAGGAATCTAAGGGAGATCTGGGGACTGATCTGCTCAGTGAGGCTCAGGCTGACACTTTAGTGGAAGGGGTAGCAATGTCACAGAAACCATCTCCTACCCAGGTTTGAGAAATCCGAGCAGTGTTGCAGGAATTTGGGAACATGTTCATTGGGAAACCAGGATGCACCCACCTGGGGCAGCACCAGATGGATACAGGACCCCAAAGGCCTATTAGGCAGGCCCCTTATAGGGTACCTGAGAGAGTCAAACATACTCTGAGGGAGGAGGCACAGGAGATGTTGGAACTAGGGGTGATTCAAGAGTCCAACATTCCCTGGGCCTCCCCAGTGGTGCTGGTGCCAAAGAAGGATGGCAGCACCAGGTTCTGTGTAGACTACAGGAAATTAAATAGTCACACAGAGTCAGATGCTTACTCCATGCCTAGGACAGATGAGGCCCTAGAGCAGCTGGGTGGGGCTAAGTATCTTACAACCATTGATCTTACCAAGGGTTACTGGCAGGTGCCCTTGACTCCCAGTGCTAGATAGAAGTCAGCCTTTGTGACACCTTTTGGCTTGTATGAGTTCACAAAGATGCCCTTTGGGATGAAGAATGCCCCAGCAACTTTCCAGAGTCTGGTAGATCATATCCTAGCAGGAGCAGGAGGGTTTACCCTTGCTTAACTACATGATATTGCCATCTACAGCCATTCCTGGCAAAAGCACCTTCAACATGTCAGGGAGGTGCTGGTCAGACTACAGAGGGTAGGGTTGACTAATAAGCTGAGCAAATGTCAGGTGGGTATGGCAGAGGTCTCTTACCTAGGACATAAAGTGGGGAATGGTAAAATAGGGCCAGAACCTGCCAAAGTGGAAGTCATTCAGGCATGGCCTGCACCTGTTACTAAAAAGCAGGTGAGGGCATTTTTAGGGACAGCAGGGTACTACAGAAACTTCACCCCCAGTTATAGTACCATAGCTGCTCCCTCACAGACATGACAAGAAAGAACAGGCCAGATAAGGTTGTGCGGACCCCAGCATGTGAGCAGGCATTCCAGAAGCTTAAAGATGCTTTGGGAGGACCCCCTGTGTTAGCCAGTCCTGATTACAGCAAATAATTTATTGTGCAGGTGGATGCTTCAAACCATGGGGTGGGTGCTATACTTAGCCAGATTTCTTCATAGGGGGAAGAGCACCCAGTGGTTTATCTCAGTCATAGGCTCCAACCCAGGGAGGAATGCTATGCAGCTGTAGAAAAGGAATGTCTAGCCATAGTGTGGGCACTGCAGAAACTCCAGCCTTATCTGTATGGAAGGAAATTCACTGTTATGACAGATCACAACCCCCTAACATGGTTAAACAGAGCCAGCCAGCAAAATGCCAAGTTGCTAAGATGGAGCCTGGGGTTGTTGCAAGCATATGATATGTCCATATAGCACTGCAGTGGGATTAACAATTCCAATGCAGATGGGCTGTCAAGACAGGGAATGGGGTAAGTTATACTCAGACAGACCTAACTCCCTCAAGCAGTGTTTCTCAAGGGCCACTTGAAAAACTAGCTTGAGTTCTCCGGGGGGGGGGGGGGTGTATGTGAAGATTGGGTGAAGATCGATGAAGGCTGCCAGCCTAGCCAGATAGAATTTTGGAGACAAATCTGTCATCTGTAAATATTAATGTAAACCACACACTTGCTGTCTTAAACGGTAAAAATAGTGTTACATGTGTAACTGAAAAAATATGTAACAATAGTGCACTCTACTGACCAAGTAAAGCATGTTGTGACCCTTTAATGTAAACATGGCTCTGGCCAGTCTAGATGAAGGAATTCTTGCTATTGTTTTAAGGCTAGAGTTAATGGCCAGAATTTGCATGCATAAATGTCCTTTATTGCTCTGGTCTGTGCCAGGAGGTGAAGAATGTAAATGTAGTTTCTGTTAGAAGTGTGAAGAATGATGTAATGTGAACCATGAATATGATTTTAAAAACAGAGAGAATCAGAGAGCATTAAGCATTTTTGTCTTGACCCTTCAACTCATCAGCACTGTCTTGCTCTATATGTAAGTTTATCTTAGACTTGTGTTTTCTCTTAGAAATAGCTAGAAACTAGAAAGATTACACTATGTGTTTTTCTGTGGTGTCAGAACTGTACTACTCAATTATTTTAAGTATTTTTCTGTGATCTCTGAACTCTTGACTAGCAATGTGTAGTAAAAAGTATTGTCTTGTGTTTTGACTGTTTGTTATTAAATATTTTTAAACCCGTTCAGCTGTGGCTGTTTTTGTAGAGATAATTTAAGCTCTTTAGAGTACTTGCATGCCTTTGGTAAATTGTACAAAGCCACTTCAATAGCTTCAACCCTGGGCTATACTAGCAATTGGATAATAATATGGCACAGTAATAATTGGACACCCTTTTGGGGGCCTTTGAGTAACTGATAAATATTAGTGGGTGGTGGCAGCTGGTACTACCGTATAGTCTGGGGAAAAGGGGCACAGCTGGAGAACCTGTGCCAGCATTCCCCAGGAGTGTCTGTGTGGTTGTATACATTCTTCTCAAAGTCTGTGCAGGTGTGTGCGTCAGCTACTTGAGCAGGGACATGAAGCACTGGTTGGACAAAGAGGGTGCTGGAGGTTTTAGCGTGCCCACTAGGCTGAGATCTGGACCCTATAGCTGTACCAGTGAGGAGTCTTATTGGGGACCTGGAGAGCAAGGGACCGACCAGCCCCAGACTGACTGTGATCTCTGTGTGCTCTTAAGGGAAATTGCACTTTACTGTGTGTATTTGTTATGCTTTACTCCTATATGAGATGCCCCTCCCTGGTGTTAGTGGTGAAGATTGAGGCTCCTTGATTGCTGGGCCAGGACACATGCGTCACAGAGGGCCTGCTGCATCTTTTGCTGTGTGATTGCACATACTCTTCAACATATACATGGCAAGGTTAAAGCCACCATGTGAATACTGTTCAGCAGAATTAAGCTCACATCCTCAGTACATTTGATGCATGCTTTATTCTAACACATACTAACATTGCAACACACTAGAAAACTTCTCTTCCCCAGGATGGGGGTGGTGATGCAAGACAATCATTTCTCTTCTGCCTCACAAACCTATTTAGCAGCTGGGTCATTAACAGCTCCTGAATTATTTGAGACACAGTTAGATCAATATCTTTGTACCACAGAATGAGCTTAGGCACATCATATTCTCCAGGACCCATCACCCTTCCAACTCATATTTGTTTATACCATTCCTAGATGCTGTTGTACCCTCTTTTACTTTATGTAGATGCACCCTTGATGATTTCCATTAACAGCATGCAGATATAATCATCTTAGAATGGCTATACTATTTTTTGACTTGTTTATGCCTCTTCATAACTTTAGTTTGCATTACTTTGAAACAGAATGGCAAGAATAAATGCATACATACATACACACATTCATACGTGCTTACACGCATTCATACATGCATAAACAAGACATCATACTTATAAGATGTTTGAGTGTCAAGCAAAGGTGGGTATATTTTTGTGTTTTTGTATATGTGTGTGTGTGTGTGTGTGTGTGCATGTGTGTGTGTTTGCGCATGTGTGTATGCATATATAGACATACCTATACATACATACATATATATATATATATATATATATATATATATATATATGTGTGGTTTCACTTCATAATCTCGAATTACTGAATGCTCAAAATTCAGTAACCCAAGATCATGAAGCTGAAAACCAGAATGTCGAATGTGCATAAGGAAGAATTCGAATATCTCAAATCCGCGCTTATGCATTTCCTGTACATTGCGTGTAGTATTATGGTGGCTGAAATGGCAGGTAAGTGAGTGTTTGTGTGTGTTTTTGTATGTTTTGTGTGGGTAAGGGTAGGGAGGTGTAAGTGTGAGTATGAGAGTATGAGTGTTGGATTTGTTGGTGTTTGTGTATGTGTGATGTGTATTTGTGTGCGAGCGAATGGAGGATGGCGTGGTGTTTTTTTTATGTTATGTGCGACCTCGCAGTTGGTATATAAAAGTAGGGGGGTGGGGGGTTGCAGCCCCCCACATGGGGGGGTGCAGGGGGTTTATATGTAGTGTAGGCTTGTGTGGTTTGTGTGCTGTGGGTGGAATGTATGTTAAGTGGTGTATGGTGTATGTATGTTCGTGATTGTGTGATTCGGGATTGTGGTTTCGGTGTTGTGAATGGTTCGACTTCATAGTCTCGGGTTACTGAATTTCGAGCATTCAGTAATTTGAGATTATGAAGTGAAACCATATATATATATATATATATATATATATATATATATATATATATATATATATATATATATATATATATATATATATATACACACACACACACACACACACACACACACACACACACGCACATATATATATTGATTCACTTCACAAGCCTGAAGTTTTGAAACTTTGAACATTTTGAATTGAGATTGCCATACACCATGAAATGGGAAATTTACCATTTTCCTCACTGTAGTGTGATCTCGGAGTTGGTGTATTTATTTAGCAGGGGGTGTGGGGTTGCTAGGGGTCTTGCCCCCTGCAAAAACATAATTTTTTGTTGTTTTTATTTTTTTTAATTAGTTTTAAAGTTTCAAAACTTCGATGTTATGGTCTCAACCATTTGCAGTTCAATGTTTTGAAATGTCAAGCCAGTAAATATATATTTTATATATATATATATATATATATATATATATATATATATATACACACACACACACACACACACACACACACACACACACACACACACACACACACACACACAAACACGTGCATAAATAAACTAATGCAGTGAAAAATTATACAAATAACAGTTTGTGTATTTGATGACAGCAACACATTATGTTATAGTACATAATGTTGCAGAAATTGCTTTCCCCAAACATGGAGATTGCTTTTTTCTCCACTGCTGTGTGACCTCAGAGTTGATATATGCAGAGGGGCTTCACCCCTGAAAAAATAAAATTGTGGAGCTTTTCATTGATTGTGGTTTTGATGAATGGTTTCATTGTTTTCTTTTCACCAACATTGCTTTCAGTGATTCAACATGACTACTTTGATGTCCTACAGTTAGCAAGTTTGATTGTTTTACTGACTTGTGCCCAGTCTGCTCTTTTAAGGAAATGTTTTGATGCACAATGGTGGGACCTTATGGATGTAGGTTACTGGAATACTCTTTTGTAAGGAAAGCAGAGAGAGAGAGAGAGAAGGGGGATGTTCAGAACCTTTTTTAATGTGCCCATTTGTACATGCATTATTTTGATGTTTTTTTTTTTTTTTGTTTGTTTACTAGCTAAATCTTACTCATTCATTTCAAACATTCAAACATTTATGCCTAAACTATCTCAACTGTGGGAACAGGTGCACATCAGTGGTAGGTAACTAACCACATCTATAATTTTATTTAGATTACCAGGACTGATACACAAGCAGAACAACTTTCAAATTTTAGTAAGTGACCACAAGGAAGCATGCAGTACATGTGGAAATTCAAATTTCATCTCTACCTGAGACAGTAAACTAAAAACCCATTATTGTATTATACAGTATAGTTTCACCTCTGAAATGCCAATCCCCAGGATTCAGTAAGCCCTGCATGACATGCAGGAATAGTGCAAGAGCTGCTGCATACAATATGTCTGCCGAGCGATCCAGTATAGAGCTCCCGGGACATGCACGAGCGCTCCTACACTATTCCTGCATGAACACCACTACCTTATGCTAATTACCTCATTTCATAGGTTTATACGTAGCTACTAGGCAATCGGCCCAAGGGCCTAAGTAAGCCTAGCCAACAAGGTTCCCCGGCTTATGCCACCTATGAAAGTTATTTTCCTGTGCCCCTGTCGAGCAGAGCCACAGAAGTGATCCCCGGGGTATTTCCCATCCACTTATCAAGATTTTTCTTGAAGAGTGCTAATGAGGAACTTTGCTTGACATACATGGGTAGCTTGTTCCAGTGTATGGGAAGTCTCTGGGACAGGAATCTATCCCTTCAGCATGTCCTGTTTATTGTGGTGACAAGTTTTAGGTCTCTAGACCGTGTAGTTTGGAGGGATTGTGATTTCTTTAGGGAATCGGATTAATTTCTTTGCTGGTGAAAACCATGCAAATGAGGTGAATTAGAGATCCAGCAAGCAGGCAGGTGCTCATGCAGGAATAGTGTAACCTGCAGAAAATGTATTCAGTTACTAGTTGAATACATTTCTGCAAATGAGAAAATGGAGGCATGACAGCTTGAAAGAAAGCATGTATTATATTTAGTAGGCATGCCAATGGCCAAATATATGGCCATTGGTATGAAAAATAGTTTAAATTTTTTAAAATAAATTTTTTTTTGGCTGATATCGGACATTTAAGCCTAGGGCAGTGGCTCACATCGGAATCGTGCCAAAAATAAAAAAAGGGGGGAAAAATCAATTTTTCAGAAATCTGCATTTTGCAATTATAGTCAATGTCATGCAGAATGAAAACAATACCAGGGAATAGTGGTTGCTAAGGGGAAAGGCCCAGCCTAAGTGTGGTAACTATGGAATAAGGCAGTGGTGTATGCAAATGAGGGGATTTATACCGAAGTACAAAAAGTGTCAGACTGCACCTAACCGTGTAGGTGCTCTAACACCACTGTGTAGACAGGAGGAGCAGCTAACATGAAAAGGGTGTGTGCCGTGCTTGCTGTAAGCACATTGGAGTTCAGTGTCCTGTGTTTGCCCTTAGCTAAGCACAGCTAAGGAAGAGGGTGTGTCTGAGGCTGTATTGTCTTATTCCATGAAATGCAGAGCGTGTTGGTGTCCAGGGAGGGCCAGTTCTGCTTAAAAGTGTTTACTTTAGCTAAACAGGTGTGTGTGGCATGCACCAGGCCAAAAAGAAAAAAAACACAGGGAATAGCAGAACTATTTTCATTTGAGCATTGAGATTGTGCAGCGTGCATCAGGGCTTAAACAGGGAGGAAATGGGAAGGGGAAACAGCAGAAGGAAGGCAATCAAAGAGAACTACCATAGCTGGCAGGTAGAATGTATCAGAATCAGCCAATTACACAGGCAGCAGCCCAGCACACTACTATAAACTATGCAAACACCTTTCAGTCTGATTTTTCCCACAAACTCTACACCACTGGTGCACACAGTCTGGGTAATTGTAAACTGACAAAAACTAACAAAACATGTTAGGGGCTGCTGTTGCTTTGATTTATCAGTATGTGCTAGAGAATGGGGGTGGTGAGGAGGATAATGCTGACAACCAACTCATACCGAGGAGGAGGAGAAGAGTGTTCAGACCCAGGGTAACCTCCCAAGGGCTACATGATCTGGAGATAGTAGAATGCTACTGAGTGGACAGGGACATACTTCAGCAACTTTTTGAGCTGTGCTGGCCTTGCCTCAGACCCAGAACCAACAGTGGGGGACCCATCCCAGTGGATGCCAAGGTATGTGTAGCCTTAAGAATACTAGCTGCAGGTACTTTCCAAAGAACAATTGGGGATATCATGGGGATCTCACAGTGATCTGCTTCCAGTATACTCCACCAGTTCCTGGATGCCATGTGACCGCATGCCACTGAGCACATTTACTTCCCCAGCACCTGTGAGGAGAGGACCAGCAATATGCATCTCTTCCACTATGTAGCAGAATACCCGGAGTTACTGGGTGCCATAGATTGCATGCACATTAACCAGGATAGAGTCTACCTAAACCACAAATGGTTCAACTCCATCAACTGCCAGGTTATGTCTGATGCCAAGGGCATTATCATGAATGTGTGTGCTGGCAGCCCTGGAAGCTATCATGACTCCCACATCTTGCATTCATCACAGTTGTACTGGGCATTTGCCAGTGGCCATCTGGTGGAAGATGCTGGATATGCACTGGAGCCATGGCTGAAGACACCCATCAGAAATGCACACACACCCACACAAGAAAGCCATAATGAGGCACACGCACAAACCAGGATCATTATAGAGCATGTGTTTGGGATGCTTATGTCACAGTTCCACTTCTTTGACATATCCAGTGGAGCCTTGCAGTACTCTCCAGCCACATGTGCACACATATTCATAGTATGTGCCCTGCTACACAATATGATCCTGCAGAAACAGCTGCAGCAGGAACAAAACGTGGAAGGGCCTCACAAGCCCCCACCATTGCCAAGGTCTACACAGGCACACAGGGACTCAGAGGAGGAACATCCTGAGCCTACCCCTGTAGGCAGACAGAGGTGTGCCCAGTATGCCCCATCCTTGGCAAAGAGGCGACACATAGCACATACACTGACATTGACACTGTAGGACCCGAGGGACTGATCTCTCTCTCTCTCTCTCTCTCTGACTCGCACACACAGTAAAATGGATGCCAAACATCACACCACCTATACCCTGCCATATATAAGCAGTGTACTGTGTGCATCCAACATAGTCAGCCCTCAAGCACTATCCTCACAACAGCCTCAGGCACAAAGTAAGTCAGTCTCCTTAACAAAATTAATGAATGGAGTGGAATGTTCTTATAGCATATCTATGGTATTGATTCAAACATGCAAGGGAATGGGGTGGCTTACTGGAATAACAGCAGACAACTGACAGCTCTGTGGGACAGCAGGTAGTATATTCCCAGTACATAGCCTACCCACACCATGCCGTACCACCCTAGTTGACAAATACCACTGCATAATATGTGGTGAGCCAAATAACTGGGGGGAGGGGTCATAGGTCACATGCATGGATGTCAAAGTGTAGGTCCCATACCCACCCCCAGCCTCACCCAGCAGATCAGCTGTAGAAAACCATACAGAAATGCCTGGCAAAGGACCCTACATGGCAACATCCATTAAATCCCCACCTACAGACTTTTACACAGTGATATCACAGCAGGTCTGGCAGTGGCAGTATGGCTTTGAAAGGTAAGAAGTATGAAACTACAAATATCTATGCCAGAACAATCTGGCCTGTGGTCGATACTGTTATGCCTGTAGTCTGAAATATAGGGCACACTACTATGCTAAATGGGACCAAAATGTTAAGCAAATATCAGCACAGTCTCGGCAAATGTGTAGTTTGTACAGATGTGCCCCCCCATAGTCCCATAGAAATGCAGTAACATGTCCCTAGCCTTAAGCGGCATCCAGCCATCAACTAGAGTGATGGCTCAATAAAAACAGAAAGCAATTGTCAGTAACACCCACAGTCATCTTACTGGTACCATCCCAGGGTTGTCCACTGCTGGCAGCCTGGGAACATATGATCATCAGAATGCACTGCCTTGCTACAGATGGCCTGCATCTATCACACCTGGCCTACAGGCTTGTGGCAAATGCCCATGTCTCACCCTCAGTGCCCTGTTAGGGAGTGTCATGGGGTCCATAACACCAACACAACACAGTCTACAAAATGCAAAGAAAGTCCATGCTGCTAACTGCTAGGAGAAAACCTGCCAGTGTCAGAGAGCCAGAAATCTGGCCAAAGCCATGAATAATGGAGTGAAAGGGTTCAGAGAGAAGGATACCTTTGAAATACTGCTCTATTAATGTAATAATGTTGATGGAATGATTGTAGTAGCATGGAATGTCAGTAATATCTGACTTTCAAAACACTTTTCCTTGAAAACCACACTCGTTTGCGTAACCAACAAGATATATGAGTCATGAACATGGACATTCTGTGATACTCTGTACAGTTGACAGGCAGGGCTAGGAGTCTAAACATGGGAATGCACTCATTGCAGGCAGTCCTAACCCTGGAAGATCGTGACATGTCTGCACCCACAGAACCCTAGCCCACAGCCATGGTGAGTAACACACCCTTCCCTGATCACACAATATCCAGAGGCTTTCCAGTAAATTAAAACAAAAAAAAAAATAATGACTGAAAATGCAGGACCAAAGCAGTAAAAAGTTATTTATTGCGTAGGATCAGCAGGAAAAATTAATGGCTCACAAAATAGAAAAATGCATTTTCGTCTAAGCACTTCCCAGACTTCATCAGATAATTCCCAAAGGCAATATACTACACCTTATATACTCTTTGCAATCAATTGAGTATCAATTAACTCTTAAAGACATACCCCATTAGTATCATATTAAAAATGTAAAAACACACTACATCGTCTTCTTTCAGCTTTTCCTGGTTAGGGGTCGCCACAGCGGATCACCTGTCTGCTCATGACTGGCAGTAGAGTTTTACGGTGTCGAGTTGCCAGCCCGGCTCCCAACCTTCCACAGAAGGCACACACATGCACACACCCACACCTAGGGCCAATTTAGAGTATCTAATCCACCTACAGCATGTCTTTGGGATGTGGGAGGAAACCGGAGCACTCGGAGAAAACCCACGCGACCACAGGGAGGACATGCAGACTCCGCACAGAAGGCACCCCAGCCCGGATCGAACCTGAGAACCTCTTGCTGTGAGGCAGCAATGGTAACCGCTGCACCACCGTGGCCACCCCTAAAAACACACTACATAAATATTAAAAAAACACACTTGTTCAAGTGTAAATTGAAATAAACACACACACACACACACACACACACACACACACACACACACACACATATATATTATATATATATATATATATAGAGAGAGAGAGAGAGTTTAATCACATAAACAAGAGGTGGAAAGTGTACATAAATCATAACCCTTTAAAGGTTGGCAGACCTTAGTTTTAATAATGGAACCAGGGAAATGTGATCATTAAAACCAGGGTACCTATTGGCCTCCAAAGCAATCTGCCAGTAGGTTTCCCTGTATTCCAGCTTGGTTTCCCAAACACCCCCCTCTTACTTCCCTGGGAACTAACTCAATAACAAAAAACCTAAAGCTATCTCCTCCACATTCCAATGTGTGTTTAAACAATGCATTTTTATGATTTCTGTTTTTTTTTTTTTTTTGTCTTTCATGTGCTCATAGATTCTACGTTTTAGTTGTCTTTCTGTTTTACCAACATAGAATCTTTCACATGCACCACAGGTTACCAAGTATACTAATCCAGAGGAGTTATAGTTAAAATAAACTTTTCCTGTCACCTGCTTTTGTCTACTGTAAGGTATATACCCTCACCTTGAAGGATATACAAGCACTGGTGGCAAACCCCACATTTGTAGGTGCCAGTTTTTCTCTGAGAGTAGACATTTACATTATTGACTTGTTCTAACAGAATTTTTATGCTCCAACCTCTTCTGAAAGCTACCTTTAATGGTTAACCTTTTAAATTTTCCAAATCCGTGAATTCAGAAAATTTGGTCCATTCTCTTTCCAGAATATTTTTGATACAATTGGTATCCACACTAAAATTAGTCACAACAGCCCTATTGTACCCTTGTTGTTCTAATTCTTATTCCTGCTTATTATTTTATGTAAAATGCCCTGTACCCAATAGTGGGAAATACTTTTCTGCCCTTCCTGCCAAAACCTCATTTTTAACCTCCAAAATCAGGTCCCTAGGGTAGCCCCTATTCAAAAACATGTTCTCCAGGACATTACATTCATTGTAAAAGTCTGACATATTGTCCCTTAATAATACCCCTCTTTTGAAAAAACTGATGGGCACTAGAGAAACTGATATAGGAATTAGAAAATGTTCCTTTCCTATAGATGGTGGACTTAAACCCCCCACATATTTTTTGTATGGAAACATCCAAATAAAGCATACAATCAAATGTTGTCTGGTGGGTAAATTTCAAAAATAATGTAGTTTGAGAAATGTATTGCACAAATTCGTCCAAGCTTTCTAGACTATCATCCCAAAACAAGCAGATGTCATCCAGGTATCAGCTGTACATTTTACAACAACTGGAAAAGGGACAGTGTGTAATATATCTATGCTCCCATGTGGCTAAAATGATGTTGGTGTAAGTAGGGGCACAACTGGCCCTCATAGCCACACCCCGTTCCTGTATGAGGATCTCCCCTTCAAAAAATAGGAAGTTGTTCTTGAGTATCAGTTCAGCTACTTCCAAACAGAGGAAGATGTCATCCTCATATACCCCCATTTGCCTTCTAAGTGCTTCCTTTAACCATAATAGGCCAGTGTCGTGTGGGATGACAGAAAACAAATCTGCAACATCAATGGTAACAGATATCAGATTTTCACTACATTAGTCAGGTCTAACTTTACACAAAAAGTCCCAAGAACTTTTTAAAATATGCGGTTCACCCTTCCACAAACTCTTCAATTTCCCCACCCTTCCCTGATCACTCATCCTATGCAACATCCTGACCCCAAAATGTGGCCAGCCAAGCAAAATGAGGCAGGCCATACATATATGTCAGGCAAACACACACCTCCAGGCTGGTCAAACATTCTGACACACACAAAACCCTCCAAGTGCAGACAACCTTCGTGCAGACCCCTACGCAAAGCACTGGTAGCTATAGGCAAACATATGTGACCCAGGACACCCCCCCCCATATCTTATCCCCTACAAATCTATCTGGAGTCTGCCTGTCACCTTGATCCTGTCACAACCATGGACTGGAAATTAGACCAGGCCAGAACAGAAATTCACAGAGATTCCACCATTGCAATATATCACCAAGGTGCTGGACTGTTTCCACAGCTCCAGCAGTCAGTTGCTCTTAGGCAAACCTCTCAACAGGCTGGATTTTGCAAGAATGCATAGCATTTGGCCCATAAGTTTGGTGTGTGCATCATCCATCCTGTATTCCTCTAGTAAATCACTGTGATGATCTGAGGAGGTATGCCACAAGGTACTGAAACAATACATGGCAGTGTCAAATGGCATATATGTCAGATGTGTACTAAAACAAGCCCTGTAACCCTAGCAACCCATAGATTACTGAGAGAAATGATCACAATCACCACATAGCCCACTGTACCCCCCATTTTGATAGGCTATCTCCAGATATCCTCCACCAACAGGTTGATATGTATGGCTATAGCACAAAACAAACCAGACTGGAGTACAATTCCTGGAATGGAGTCCCACATGTACTATAGAAGGTCACACTGGGCATGCTCATACACTTAGAGCAATGTCAGTAGGATCTAGGAATGAACAGTCCTTCCCCACCCAGTGCACTTCCCATTGCTCAGCTTTAGCAGTCCTGAATATATTAGTCACCTTAGAAGTCCCTTTTCTCAGATCTCAGCCCCATAAGCTCTGTAACATTTGTGATAATTGTGTAACACTATAGTACAAACAACTAGTTAGGTAGGAGTTCTAATCTCATTCCTGGCAAGTGTGTGTGTGTGTTTATAAGTTAAAGCCTTTGGGTCTATGGAATCCCAGTACACCTACACTTTCCCTACTTTAGCAGTCGTGCAGATAACAGTCACCTTATAAGTCCCTTTCATCAGACCTCAGCCCCATAAGCTCTGTGGCACGTGAGATAATTCTGTAGCACTATAATATACATAACTAGTTAGGTAGGAGTTCTAACTTCAGTCCTGGCAAATATAAACGTATGTGTGTGTGTGTGTGTGTGTGTGTGTGTGTGTGTGTGTGTGTGTGTGTGTGTGTGTGTGTGTATGTGTGTTTAGAAGTTAAAGCTTTTGGGTCCATTCAAATCCAGTACACTTCCCCTTTCCCTACTTTAGCAGTCCTGCAGATATCAGTCACCTTAGAAGTCCCTTGTGTCAAGCTTCAGCCCCATAAGCTCTGTGGCATGTGTGATAATTGTGTAATACTAACAAAGCAAAACATGCATAGAGTGGTGAGCAAAAGCAACTTGAAAACAAAACACCACACCTGAGGCCAAAGTCCCACAGCAATCCACAAAAATGAGTCCAGTGTTCCAGTAAGAGTAGAAAGTTTAATAACAAGCAAAAATCCCAACAGTAAAAATTTCAGGCAGTAGGTAAATACTTTTGTCTGTCTCAGTGCAGACTTTATCAAACCAAAAGTGCTTAACTTCACATCCTTTATATAATTACATCAATTAATGAATCAGCCCATTCTTAAAAAGACAAGACACTTAAAAACAACTAGTTTCATTAAAAATTATATAACAAATTACTTTAAAGTATTGAAGCCTTTTCAACCAAAATAGGCTTTACAAAAATATATTCATCCATTTATTGTTTGTGCCATTTTTCCTCTACTGAATATTAGAAATATGTAAAAAACTGCTTCTGGGATTATTTGACAAGTTTTTCAATAAGAATATATGAAGGCTAGCAGATTTGTGCTTTGTTGTTTCTTGGAAACCAATATTAGCTGTTTAGTTCACCTATTTAGCATATTCTGACTCCAATACACTGGTATGAGGCATGCTTCTAAGTATGAATGAAAGCTAGCTGCCTCACCTGTTACTTCTTTTGGAAGTGCTATTGGTTACTAACATCACCTACTTTGCATATTTCATTAGTACTGAACATTAGCGAGCTGTGTGAGGCATCCATTTAGAAAATGGGACTGTTAACTCGGTTTATGCAAATCAGATGGAGAAATCCAAACATGGGCTGGCTGGTACTTTGGTGTTGATATTCTCATTGAGTGAATAATTCTGACTGGCTTATATATACAGATGAATGTCCCATTTGATTATACTATCTGAAAAAGAACTATTTGAAAGCGCTTATTGTTGGACAAGGGACTTAATTTTTATTATGTTTCTTCTTATTTTGTTTTATTTCATTCTTTTCATTAAATTTTGGATTTTAACAGAATTTTTATTATTGGATTGCACAGACAGTTTATTGGCTTTTCAGCACAGTGTTAGCCTGGGTGAACTAGCTGTCTTTTGGTGTGTGGATTATTTACTGGACAGTTCACCGCAGCAAAAGGGAATATCTCTTCATTTTTTTTTTGTTATATAAAAATGAGGGCCCGTGACCCAACAAACTAACAAGTTCATTGTTACATTCTAAAATCACCCAATTCTTGTTTAAAACATCTCTTACCTTTTTCCAAAGGTGCCAAATTTGGACACCATAGTTTGTGAGAATACAACACTCTCCACCATGTTCCGAACCTCAGGTTGACCTTGCCTCAAATGAAGGTCATCCTGCTCCAATAGTGGTTTAAACTTGGCCCCCCAACCATCAATAATTTCCACACTGGTCTGGTGAGCCCAACTCTCAGGGTAGCCTCTAGCTATAAACATCTGGCCTAATTTGCCTAATTCCCTTTTCAGATGTTCTAATGTAGAACATATCCTTGCCCCCCTGATCATTTGTCCCCTGACCAAGTTTCTTTTCATATGGTGGGGGATGTTGACTGTTATAACTTAAAAAACAGTTGGAGTAGGTAGGTTTGCGATATACTGTAGTGGTAAAATTCCCTAAGTCCGTATCTCTGGAAATAGTAATGTCCAGGTAGTCAATAATGTCCACATTACATTTGTGTGTAAACCTAAAATATGGACAATCCCCATTGATGTATTCAACAAAATCATCAACTACAGACTCCCTACATTTCCATAAAATACAAATGTCATCAAGGTATTGACCATAAAATAACCATTCTTGAGCAAATCTAGAATTAAATATATGGTTGAATTCCCACCTTGCCATTACCAAATTGACATAAATGGGGGGAAAACATGCCCCCATTGCAATGCCTTTGGCTTATCTGTAATATTCATTCTCAAAGGTAATATAGTTTTTATTTAAAATGAGCTCCATTAATTCCATTATAAAACTCACCATAGTGTTATCTAGGTTAGTATGTTCAATTAATGCCTCGTGAAATAATTTCAACCCCTCTTCATGTGGAATAGAGCTTAAGAGGTCCACTACATCCATGGTCGAAAACCCAGTAACATCAGTAAAAATGTCACCCTTAATTCTAGTTAGGAAGTCTTTCAATACATGAGTGACCGGGAGCAGTGCCCCTTTTACCACACTATCCACAAAAAACCATAAGGAATGAGCCAAACTATTCTGTCTGGCTACAAATAATCTGTATGGGGGGTGGTGCACATCTTTGTGCACCTTAGGTATTCCAGAAACTGTAGGTACTAATGGATGGTCATTCACTTGAAATTGTAACATATCCGCATTAATAGCTCCTTGCTATAAACTGTCCTCCAAAAATAGTTGCGACCTTCTGTGGGCAATGTGTATTTCATTAAGCGATGCTGGTGAATGTTTGTCAGTGTCTTATAACATAATGGTAAGATCATTGACATAATCCATCTTATCCACCAGTACCACCCCTCCCCCTTTGTCAGGTTTCATAACCCGTACTGAATCCGTTTCCCTAAAATGATTCAACTCTAGTACCTCTTCCCTAGTCAAATTGAAATAGTCATTTTTATAAAGTTGGTGTTCCTGGAAAATTTCCCTCACACAAACTTTTTCATAGTGTGCTAGCATCGAGTGCAAAGGTGGATTAAAAAGACTTTTTTTCTTTAATCTTACCTGATTCCCCATATACTCAGTTTTACCTTTGAACAGTATTTAAAAATTCAGTTTTCTTATATATAGTTTGAAATCAATTAAAAGATCAGAAATGTCAGTTTTTTTTTAGCAGGGACAAACTTAAACCCCTTTTCAAATAAAGAAAAATGAAATTCGTTAATGGGGGTTGTCAAAGGAAAAAACTTCAAAGACCAATTCTCATAAGGTTCAAGCAAGGCATCCTTTATTAACTTGCAGCAAGGAGACAAAGCATGCTGGCATAATGGTTTGTCTGAACATTAATGACTAGTATGGTATTTTTATATAGTTCTTTCCATGTCACACAGAAATGTTACTTCTATTGCTGACGTAGTTAGACACAGCTTTCTGTACTGTTCTACAGAAAATGTTACTAGACTAATTGCTGACTAGTTGAGAATAACTGCTGATTTACAAAACATTTGAGAAAAACAACCTGGCCTTCGGGCTTATTTTAGCCCACCACAACCTTTCAATTCTTCAATTGTGCAGTTCTAATATATGTGTTACATTTTGCCTAGATTCAAGGTACATTTCTAGCTTAGGTACAAGTAATGCTGACTATGGTTTATACTTTCAAGCATCCATTGTGTTCTTTATCAAAGCTTCTAGCAGCTGTGTACTTTCTCATGGCATAAGCAGAAAATCAATAACTCTTTGTTAAGTCTCATGACACTAGTAGAAATGAAATACTTCTTATTATTTTCATGACCTTAGCAGAAATCAAATGCTTCTTGTTAAGTTTCTAATAGCTGTGCAGATTCATGCAGTGTGAACAGAATAAATGTATTAACCCTTTTAAACCTCAAATGCACTAAGCATGCATATTACTAATGCATATTTTTCTAACATTTCCCCCCTTTTAATACTTTTATTCTACTTTCAAAATAAGCATAAACAGTTTTTTTTCTTCCCCTAACCTCTTCCTATTCAGGATTTGCAGTTAAGAGAGTCATTTAGTTTAATCTTATGAAAGCATTTTCAATTTTTCAACAATTCTTCAAGTTCAGCACCTTGGTGTAAGGTTTCTGAAACTGACATGTCTATAAAGTCTTTAATCAGTCTTTTCATGCAGGGAATGCAGCAGCACACATGTACCACCAGTAGGATCATTCCTACACAGATGGCAATCAGGATGTTCATTAGGATACTGCCCCACCCTCCAAACAATCTCTGGAAAAAGTCCGTCAATGGATTTGGTCCTGGCTTGGTCATAGCCGACACCTGCTGAATTACCTCAAGGTGATTGTCTATCTCATGTTTGTGGTCAGGAATATATGAACAGCACTCCTCCTGGATTAAAGTGCAAGTACCTCCTCTCGCCGCTAGGGTGAAGTCAAGAGCCATGCGGTTTTGAAGCACTACAGTTCTCCTGGCAGTCAGTTCATCAGTCACCAATTCTAGAGTGGAAAACGTTGCATTGCTCATTATTTCAAGAAGTTTAGACAGTTTTCTCAGTTCCCAGATTGATTTTGTTGCTCCATATGCTGGCAGTACACCTGCCCATGAGATGATGGTATCACCCAAGTCCATATGTGACAGTCCACATTCCCTAGGCCCACAGCATGATGGTTTTTCCAGCCCACTTTGATTTGCCCGACTGGGTTGACAGGCTTCTTGATTTCTCGTTGAACATTCCGAATTTTCCCCTCAGGTAAAACTGCTATGTGTCATATGGCCAGAACCAGGTACCCCAAATAACAACTGCCGGACCAATTCTCAGGTAACCACTTATATGCTTTCCTACCACATACAAAGTAGCAATCTTCTACTTTGGTAGTATGTCCTGGCTCTAGATGAAACATTTTTTTTGTCAACTATAATCAGTTGTTTATAGAGGTCAGCATTATGTTTTACTTCATCAGTTGTCCTATGCATCAGTTCAAAAAATGAATCATAGCTTGTGTTGCAATAGGAACCTGTGTTGTCAGCTTTATTGTAGCATCTATAGGGAACAGTCACATTGCAATTGCTCCAACCCACCTGAACTGTATCATTTTTGTAAAAACACACACAGTCCCCTTCTGTCGAACAGACAAGTGCAATGCTACTTTATCTTGCGATGTGACATCTGATGTATCATAGACTAGGTTTTCCCAGGTCTTGTTGGCTCCTAGGGGGACTGAAGTTAACAATAACCCTCTGTATGCTGTTGGCAAAGCTGTGCATATCCAGCAATTCGAAACATTGAAGGTCTCAACATGCACATATTTGATTGCCTGGTAAGTGTTGAAGTTTGGGTGCCACTCTACGTGCAACTCTCCACGCTTATTCAGTTCAGTTTGTGTGGCTGGGAAAAGGAATGGCCACAGCAAAAATATTATTGTCCCTAGTACAGTCAACAGGATGATTATGCAATACTTCTGAGGAAACGGTTGTTCTGCATTCCTGTTTTCTCCGACTCTACCGAGTAGGTGTATTTGGATTTTTCTGGATTCCATCATTTTTGCTTTTGACATGTGATCTTACTCTCTGCCCTAATAGGACCTTCAGCACCAATGGTTTCTTCACTGGGATTGAGACGGATCAGTCCTATTGATCTGACCCCCCCTTTGTAGCCAGACTTTGTGCTGAGGACCCTGATGGAGAGGTAAGATTTTTGTCCAATTCAAAGTTCTTAACTAGTTTGCAGTGCATCAGGTGGATCCACGAAGCCCGCTCTGCTATCTTGACTGCAGTGGGTGTCGAAAGAAGTACCTGGTTTGGACCTTCCCACCTTGGTGACAACCAATTCTTCTTCTTTATAACTTTTATCCACACCCAGTCTCCGGGTGTCACTGCCACTTCTGATGTCTCGGTTTGTTTTCTATCTGAAACAGAATTTGACTGCAACAGATGTTTAGAATTCATTAACTTCCTCATATATTCAGCTAGTGTAACATCAGCTTCCTGGTCTGAGGACATGAGAAGTTTCCACTGGGGTGTATAATAAGCCCTTCCAAATAGTTTTTCAAAAGGAGTCAATCCTTTTGCAGTCAGAACAGTTCTCATGCTCAACAGCACCAGGGGAAAACAATACAACCAATTCTTTCCTGTCTCAGTTATTAACTTTCTCAATTTGTTTTTTAATATACCATTATGCCTTTCAACTAGCCCTGCAGATTGCGGATGGTATGCACAATGATTTTTTAAAGAAATACCAAAATGCTTACTTAACTGCTGTATGGTTTGGTTTACAAAGTGTGTACCATTGTCACTGTAGATCCTTTCCGGAATGCCGAATCTAGGGATGATTTCTTTGACAAGTACTTTTGCCTCCGTGGCTGCATCTGGATTTTTGGTTGGAAAGGCTTCCACCCATCTGGAAAACATATCTACAATGACAAGACAATACTTCTTATTTTCACATTTGTTCAATTCTATGAAATCCATACAGATAGTGTGAAATGGATATGGTGGTGTAGGGAAACTCCCTTGCTTGGGCTTTAACGCCCCTTGAGTATGATGTTTGTTGCAAATCTGACACGTCAAGCAAAATTTTTTAGAGTAGTTTGTAAATCCGTACATTGTGAACACCTGGCTCACCAGCTGCACCATCCCCCCTGTTGAGACATGGCACTGCCCATGGCTCAACAAAGCTGCATATCTAAACAAATTAGATGGTAATATCGGTTTCCCTTCTTTAGAAATGTACAGCCCCTTTTCGAGAATTGCTCCTCGTTTTACCCATCTTTATTTTTCAGTTTGCGTAGTGAGTGTCTGCATTGTTTTTAACATTTCTAAGTCTAAAATCTCAGAGGGTTGCAATTCCTCATTTAAAAGAAATACTTCTGTGGCTGCTTGTTTTGCAGCTGTATCAGCTCTCGCATCACCTTTTGAAATCCTATTTTGTTGCTTGGTGTGAGCTGTGCATTTACAAATGGCTACTTTCTGAGGTAACTGAATAGATTCTAAAAGATCTAAAATAACTGTGCATGATTTATAGGTTTGCCAGTAGATGTTATCATTCCTCGGTTTTTCCTCTATTGCGCAAAAACATGTACAGTAGAAAAAGTGTACTGGCTGTCAGTAAAGATGTTTACACATTTACCCTTTGCTAAGATACATGCCAGTGTCAAGGCAATCAATTCTGCTGCCTGTGCAGATAAGTTGTGTGGTAAAGGTTTTGCTTCTATAACCTCAGTGTCAGAAACTACTGCATATCCTACTAGGTTCTGTCCTGCAGGACCCCTTTTGATTGAACCATTCACGTAGTATGTCACCTTGGCATCATCCAAGGGGACATCCGTGAGATCTTTTCTAGGTAGTGTCTTTTGTTCAATTACCTGCAGGCAGTGGTGCAGTGTGCCGTCTGCAGGGGTCGAGAGCAGAGTAGAAGGGTTCAAAGTCGTGCATCACTCAATTGTCATGTGAGGTTGGCTCAACAATATAGTCATACAGGAAAGATGCCTAGCAAGGTGAAAGATATGCCACTTTTTCTTGTGGTAAAATGTGCATGAGGCACTCTCAAAGTGAGATGGTGGAATAAGACTACTGAGGCCGAAGCCTGTACTGCCATTGCAGCTGCAACTACTGCTTGTACACAGTGGGGCAAGGATCATGTCACTGGGTCTAGTTGTGATGAATAGTAAGCAATGGGGCGTTGCTTATCCCCATGCTGCTGTGTTAATACTGATGTCATGTAACCCTGCTTACAATCTACAGTTTGGAAAAAACGTTTATGGTAGTTTGGTAATCCCAGAACTAATGAGGATGCTATTAACTGGTTCTGTTTGCAGAAAGCAGATTCTGCTTCTGGTGTCCATTGTAATAAATCCTGCGCTGCCATAGGCTTCTTATATATAAGGTCAGTCAGAGGTGCAGATTCCAAAGCATAGTTTGGAATCCAGCTCCGGCAAAAATTAGTTGTACCCAGGAAGGACATAATTTCCTTCTTGGTAGTGGGTTTTTGTGCTTGCAAAATTGCTACCTTTCTGTCCTCATCTAGGGTTCTGCCTTCCCTGGATATTACATATCCCAGGTATTTAACTTGTTTTTTTCCAAAGCTGCAGTTTACTTTTATTTACCTTATGTCCTTCAGCGGCTAAGAATTGTAGAAGTGCTATGGTGTCTTCTCTACAATCCTGCTGGGTGGGGGCTGCCAGCAAGATGTCGTCAACATAAAGTAAAATCTGATTGCCTCTTGGTGGGGTGAATCCCACCAAGTTGCTTGCCATTTCTTGTGAGAATATCATTGGACTTTCACAATACCCCTGTGGTAGTCGCGTGTATGTATACCTTCTCCCCTGAAATGTGAATGCAAACCAATACTGTCTGTAAGGGTGTATCAGTATTGAAAAGAACACATTGCTGATGTACCACAGAAAAATACTTCTGTTGAGGTTTTAAATCATTCAACAGGGTGTGTGGGTCTGGCACCGTAGGTGCCCTTGGTATTACTGCATCATTTACAGCTTGTAAATCTTGGGCCATATGCCATTCTCCATTTGCTTTTTTAACTGCAAATAAGGGTGTGTTACATGGTGAATTGGGAAATTCTACTAGTATCCCTCCTTTACGTAAGGCTGCTATAATAGGCTTTATCCCTGCCTCTGCATCTTTTCTTAAGGGATACTGTCTTTTCTGTGGTCTAAATGCTGACTTTGGCATGATAGTTACTGGTCCCACTGTATGAATAAGTCCTACATCTGATTTTCCTGTTGACCAGAGAGTCTCTGGTATATTTTGTAAGGCAATTTCTTCCTCCTTTAATAGGAGTGCTAATCAGCTGTTCTTGCTAGACTGCAAGTGCATGACTGGGTGGGACTGAGTTATCCAATTCAACTTCTGTATTTGTATTCCCTGTTCTGACAGTTCTATTTCTTTCTGTTAATCCCATCTCGTGACCTTTTCTACTAGGTCTGCCCATTCTATATTTTTGTTCTTGGCTAAGCTAACATGTGGTAATCGATTAGATTTATAAAGTGTAAAGAACTCCTGGGGCAATGAACAGCTGGCTACACTGTTTCCTTCTGTGTCCCAGTACAGATTACGTAACATCAATCTGTTTGCATGATTTTTAAACAATTCTTGCTCATATTCCTTAACAGGTCCTGGTGTGTTACAATAATACAGTGCAACAGGTGTTGCTTATCAATGTCAAGGGAGGGGAACTTGCTGATGGCTACATTCATTAATTCTTTGGTCACAGTCCCTGGACCAGTCGTAACCAAGTCCTGGCTGTACCAATAAAGCATTTCACCCTCCGATTGCACTACAAAGGTATCAATTTGTCGCTGTGCTTCCATACTCTGCATAGTTGGGACTACTGCTATACCAAATAGTTGCATGAGGTCTCTGCCCAAGAGGTTTACTGGGCATTTTGCAGAAACAACAATTTTGCTTTTTTGTGTCAATCTTGAAACTGGATCAGTTATGGCAATGTCACGGGAGAGTGGCTCGCGATACAGCTGTCCATTAGCTGCTTTAATCAGTATGTAATCAGGTGTCTCTGTGTTTTCTGGTAGTTTGGAGTGATGTATCAGGGTTCGTGATGCCCCTGAATCACACAATAATTTGACTTCCCTCCCTTCTACCAAGAGTGTAACTTCTGGTTTTGTGTCTGCTAAATAGAGCTCCAGGCTCAATAAAGCTAGGTCTAATATTTCATCTTCTTCATTGTCACTTACTTCCTGCACTTCCTCTACTCCCTCTATCACATTCTCATTTGTCCCTTCTTTGCTAGCACCTTCTAGTGATTCCTGACTACCATATAATCAGTCCTCACCCTCCTTTTCTTCCGTTGTTGCCTTCTTATTTTTCCTGCAATCCTTTGCCAAGTGTCCCTTTTTACTGCATTTAAAACATTCACCCCTTTTCTTTCGCCCTTCAAAGTCCTCTGATCGTTGATCAGATTGTTTGTTTCCCTGTGCATTTTTTTTGCCCTTTTTCCCGGACTGTACTACATAAACTTCTGCTCCATCTTCTACAGAAAATACTTTTCTTTTTCTTTTTGCTATTAAAATGCCTTTTGGCATGCCTAGCATATTCAAGTAATGACTGTAACCTGCTTGTACGATGGTCTACCATGTGTTTTGTAATAAAACTGCTTATAGGTGCAATACTGCCCTTTAAAAATGCATTCTTTAACTGCTGTTCATATGGGGAATCTTGTGTTTGATCTTCAGGAACCTGCATTCCACAGTGGTTATTAAAACATTCTAATAATCTGGCATAATACCGGTCGATAGTTTCACCTTCTTGTTGGATGCATTGATTAATGCAAGTCCAGTCTGCCCTAGGCTTCCATTTTTCAGAGATGCGGTCTGTAAGACCTTTTACTCTGTTGTCTAATTCTGCGCTGCTATGTGGGAGGGGTCTTTGTGCAGCATCATGGGGATTCCAGTTGCCACTAATCATGTGCCAATCTGGCCCCACAATTTGTTTAACTACCTTTTCTACCTCTTCTCCATTTAAGTTATAACTCAGCCTCATTCCTTGTAAGTCCTCAGAGAATTTTCTAAAATTAACTTTTGGATGGGGAATTCCCTCAGTGGCTTTCCGGATATCCTCCAGAGTCCAAGGTCTATACAGTAAAATAGTTGGGTCCTGATTGTCCTGACCTGCCTGAGGGTTGGGTACTTCTATAAGTGGACATATTTCTTCTCCTTCACTTATAGATCGTGAATTCTTAACCATTTGCCATAACTCGATGTCTTCATTTGAGTTACCTGCCTTTGTTCGAGACCTGGTCTTGATGGGATCTCTAATATAAGGTTTTATTTTCATAATTTCTTTTATAGTTATTGACATTATACAAGGGAATCGTTCAAATAAATCAGGTTGGCATTCTATCTTAAATGCCAAAGAAAAGAAATGGATCATCAGACTAGGTGGATTGTTTCCACCAGGGCTTAATGAACAATTTTAGTCATCTACCTATGAGCTTTGAGAAGCACTTATTTAAACAGCATTGTGTTTTTTTGTTGCTTTACACTGAAGAAGGCTGTGATATTGTTTGGCCAAAACCGGTCTGTTTTGCTGTTATATATTCTTTATAAATCTTTTTTTCAGGTCACTGTATGCTGGCTCTATTCCTTTTTTTGATTTCATACATTGCCTTTTGAGCCATGCATTTGCCGTCGTGCAGGGGGTCCTTTTTGCATGTTACACTCATCTCTACATCCTGCTGGGGCTGGTGATCCTGATACAGACTGCGTGGATTCTGCTGCAGTCATTTGTGAATATTTTTAAATTATTTTCTACTTTTCTCAAGATTATCTTGGTGGATTCACTATTTGCCATTTGTGGTTATTCATTTTATCTTGCCATTTGGATTTATTTGACTATTTTCACTCGTGCCATAATGGATTATTGGGCTGACGTCGTCTGCATCAACGTTGACTGTTTAATGTGTTTTCAACATTCGGAGATGGTATTTTCATTCTTTGGAACATTATATGGACTGAGGTTTGACCAATTTTAATTTTTGGGACCTTCTTTGATGTTTACATACATTTTGTATATTCAACATAACGGCGCATCAGGGTATTTGGACTGTTGGTGTTCATATACAGTTTGGACAATTGTATAATCTTTTTACGACATCAAGGAAGCTATTGTCATCCATTCGTTATACTATTATCTACATGCTATCTTAGCGATAGCATTTTTCTAGTTGAAAATGATTCTATTCAGGTCTTTATGTCTCCGTTGAGAACTCGTTGACTTTGGGGTTCTTCGCTTACTCATGGGAACTTTCTGGAACATCTTTTTGTATTATACCTAACATACGAGTGTGTTTTTTTGCATTATTCTTCATTTTTGGACTCTAATTATGGACAGCATTGTAGTCTTTTGTATTAAAACCAGGATTTAGTTAAACTATGGCCTTAAAATCTTATATTTGAACCGTAAGTAGTGCAGCAAGCATTTTTCTGATGCCTAAAAATTCTTTTTCATGTTTGGCTGACACAGAGGTTTGTGATTTCATACTACGGGCAAGGTTTATTGTCCTGGATGATTCGGACTAACAGATACTGTCCTTTAGTATTTTGCATTTTATGTGTTTATTTGAAAAAGGGCATGAGTCTGACATAATGTATTGTTATACAGTTATGGGGATTCTACTCTTTGGCTCTCAATGAAAATTATGGTACTATCTTTTTATTTTTCATACAATTGAAACATTGTTTTTTGCAACCTATTGCTTTCCTGGATCTCATTAGATGTGGTCCCTGGCAGACTTATGTGTTTAAGCATAATTTACAATTGTTAGATTCTTCCAAATTTTGCTTTTGATATTTTGGGGTCATTATTAGATCAAAATTGGATATTTGTATGGTCCCTCTCCTAAGCAGACTGTTTTATAATGAAAAACTTTTTTGGAATTAGTTCAATGCATATAGTGACTTTTCATTGTAGTTGAATTATTGGCACCAATATTATTATACATTATTATTCTGTGTTTATGTTTATTGACATTTAGACTTCAATTGTTATTATTCATGTGATTATCCATGAGCTTATCCTATTGTAACATTTTTGCTATCTAGTTTGAATGTTCAGTATTGCATAGTTTGTTAGTATTTGGACAGTACCATTTGAGCCACTAATAGGTGTCCTGTTTTACACATATTTGATTATTGGACCAAAAACTATTTCAGTGGTTACATTCTAAGTTTTGATCATACTGGCGTTGATTGCATCCGTTTTTCAATCAGCATATTTTTTATTAATATATTTATTTTATATGACTTATATCCTCAGCATCTCTCACATGAATATGTTCAGTGGCTTCCTCTTAATTCTTGCCTATATTTATATTGCACAGTATAGAAACAGTCAATAAGTTGTGGAACGCAGCTCCATAATAATTATTATCTTTAGTTATTATTGGTTATTATTGGTTAGGCTGCTATTGTTCTTTCAACTTTTAGATCCTGTTTATCAATATATATTAAGCTGACGTAGCGGTTTGTATTTGGCTATCATTGTCAGCCATTTGGATATTTTTTATCCAGTCTATTGAAAAATATAAATCTTATCCTAACATGGATCTGTCCAGTTTTATCACTGGCTTGGCTGCAGACAGGGAGGACCTGGGCGCCTTTGCGCTCAGTTCATCTACCCATGATAATACAAATAAAAATGGTTCCATCAGTCCTGAATCTATTTGTGCAACTCTTTTTGATAATCTCAAAAAACATCTAAGATCTTTACGATCTAATATTTGGCATTCGAGATTATTCAAGGCATATATTGCAGAAGGAATAACTCTGAGAGGATTGCGCATATGAACACAACCTCATGTGATTGATGCTGACAATGAATTAAATAGCCAATGGTCCAAAATACAACAAGAAGCCACTATGGCCTTTGTTGTAGCATTGGGTAACTTTCATGAGCGAGCAATTGATAGAAATATGGATACGGAAAACAAATCAGTCAGTGAATTGAAATCTTTTGAGCAGGAACCTTTTTTCAAAAAAATCACTTAATAATGTAGCCACTGATTTATGTAGTTTTGATGAACAGTTAAGGTCTAGAAAAACCAAAAAGTTTTCAAGAGACCAAGAAGATTACAAAAGTGCTAACCCTTTTTCTCTTAATGCTAAACATGTACGTTTTACATCTTTTCCCAAACATGCTAACAAAAGGAAGAGACCTAGGTCCATTTTAAGAAGATGGAGTGCAGACACAGAGTCATCCACAGATGATATTTCATCTTGCACTGATAATGAGTCCCCAGCAGTATCAGGCTCACCGACCCCTAAAAGGATACCGGGATCGATCCCTTTAGGTCCAAATATCAGCGGGGTGGGCAGAAACATAGAAGGCGTACACAATATTCAGGGTCTATTGAAAATGGCAATGAACAATTGAATGTTATTTCAAACAACAATGTTTTAAATCTGTCCAATTTTGATTTGTCATCCATCCACATGTCCATTTTGAATAAAGGTCTTACTTTCATACCTGGCTTCATGGTTCCTGAAGATACATTGGCTCAGGATGTCATGTCTTTTTGCAGAAATTTAAATTTGAAACTGTTTTTTGGTGACACTGATAGTAATTTTAACAATGAGAAATTTGTCTATCACAAATCCAGTTTTTCTCCCCCTATGCATCCTATGGTACATCAGTTCCAGAATAGCGTGCTCAAAGATCTTCATTTTCGTAGCTTGGATATATGGTTTAAATCCAATAATCTCACTTTGGTTGAAAAACAAGCTATTCTGGAACTCCAAAACAACAAAGACATAGTTATTATCTCTGCAGATAAAGGTGGAGCTGTAGTTGTACTTAACTGGTATGATTATGATAATGAAGCAAACAAACAGCTTTCTGATCAGAGATATTATTCCATCATGCCTATTGATCCTACTTTCAGGTTCAAAAAACAGATTGATCAATTTTTGCTTTTGGCCAGGGATGAAGCTATTATTAACAATGAGGTTATGCACCAACTTATGGTCAAGGATTCTACAACTCAATACATTTATTTCTTACCCAAGATTCATAAAGACCCATTACATCCACCTGGTAGACCCATTGTATCTGGCAAAGGGTGCATTACTGAGCCTTTATCTTTGTATCTTACCAAACATCTTAAACCCCTATTGCATGTAGTGCGATCACGATTGCAAGATACGACCAATTTTCTGCAGATTATTTCAGATACACAGTTGGAACCTGAATGGTTTCTATGCACATTGGATGTAAGTGCCCTATATACCAACATCCCCCATCAAGCTGGTTTGGATGCAATGGCCTATTGGTTAGAAGTATCGGGCTTATATGAAGCGAACTTCAATTCTTTTTTGGTGGGTCTAGCCAAACATGTGCTCACGAATAATGTCTTTTATTACAAGGATAATTGTTATTGGCAAACTAAAGGAAAAGCAATGGGGGCATCCTTTGCCCCCATATATGCTGATCTATTTATGGCTTATGTTGAAAAACATATCATTTATGACTGCAATAATAATATATTCATGGAATATATTGACATCTGGAGACGTTATTTGGACGATGTTTGGCTAGTATGGAAGGGTGATGAATGTCAACTTATGGATTTTGTTTCATATTTGAATCACAATCTATGGGGGGTTACAGTTTACTGTACGCTATGATCTAAACACAATCACTTTTTTAGATGTATTAATCAAAAGATTACCTGATCACACACTAGGTACTGAGGTGTATAGGAAGTACCCCCAATACAATACCATCTTACATGCCTCCAGCTATCACCCACCTCATATTGCACAAAACATTCCAAAATCACAATTTATACGTGTAAAACGTATTTGTTCTGAGGATTATTCCTTTCAACAACATAAGGGTAACTTAACCAGCAGATTTAAATCTCGAGGTTATAAGATAGGAGATGTGCTAAAGGCCAGTCACCAGGTCAACTCTATGGATAGATCAGAACTTCTTACTTACAGAGACCATTCAGCAACATCATCACAACCCATTAGGTTTTTAACAACCTATGCTAGAAATTCTGACAGTCTAATTCTAAGTGTGCATAGACACTGGAATATTTTGCAATGTGATTATGAGCTTGCAAATATTATTCCGGATAGATGTTTATTTTCATTCAGGAAGGGGAAAAATCTCAGTTCTTTTTTTAATCATTATAAATGTGGAAATACCTTGAATAACTCACAACCTTTACAAACAACGTTGATGGGAGAACCATTGTATGGCTGTTTTCCTTGTGGTCATTGTACCAACTGTCAATATGTAAGTAAATCTAAGCAATTTTCTAGCAGGAATTGTTCTTCAGTTTATGATCTTCATTTCTTTGCTAACTGCAGTAGTGATTGGCTGATATATTTGGCAACATGCACTTGTGGCTCTTTTTATGTGGGACAAACTTCCCGCCCATTAAGATTACGTATATCTGAACATATTAGTAATATTAAGAACAAAAGAGCTCAAAATGCATTATATAAACATCATATGCTACACTCTACTGCCAAATTTTCTTTTATAGTTATTGACATTATACAAGGGAATCATTCGAATAAATCAGGTTGGCATTCTATCTTAAATGCCAAAGAAAAGAAATGGATCATCAGACTAGGTGGATTGTTTCCACCAGGGCTTAATGAACAATTTTAGTCATCCACCTATGAGCTTTGAGAAGCACTTATTTAAACAGCATTGTGTTTTTTTGTTGCTTTACACTGAAGAAGGCTGTGATATTGTCCGGCCGAAACCGGTCTGTGTTGCTGTTATATATTCATAATAAATCTTTTTTTCAGGTCACTGTATGCTGGCTCTATTCCTTTTTTGATTTATTTTCATAATGCCTCTTTCTTCAGTGAACACAGGATATCGTGGGGGTGGATTAACCTGTTCACTTGCTTCATATTCCAGTAAGGGAGGCGGAGGTGCTGATGCTATTACCAAGTTATTGTCCTCCTTGTCTAAAAACATTGCTTTTGAATTTTTGTTCTTTTGTTCCCTACGGTTTACTTCCTCAATCCACCTGTGTGCCTGAGGAATTCCTAATTTACGTTGCTTTTTTACCCGACCTTTGGAATCAGTTTTGAGCTGTTTGAGAAGTTTAACAAGCGAGGATTTTTTTAAATTTCCCGTCAAATTCGTACTTATTAACCCATTTTGAATAATATTTAATACTGTCGGCACTCTGCGACTGCATGTATTTTGTATCTTCTGTTAACGGCGGATTTTGGGGTCTTTTTGTGCAATTATTACCCATTTTGTTCTACCCTTTTATCATTACGTAACTTCTCTTATTTTTTAACGTGGTACCACGGATTTTGTTATAGTCTCTTCAGAATGACTGCCTGTTTATTCTGTTTCTCCTGATCTAAGACAAGACAGTAATCTTTTCTGTCCCTGACTTGTAAGAAAAATACAGTCCTGACAAAAACAATACAAATCTAGTCCCTGACCTAAAACAGAAAACAGAGAAAAGTAGATTCACCTTACCTGAGCCTACGTGATTGATCACCTGATTGGCGGAGACCCATCCTTCAGTCGCAGATCAGAAAGTGGCTGGCCTCTTTTGAACGACAATTCAGTCAGAGGGCTTTTCAAATAAGAAGAACCAATTTGGTTTCTTCTCCGTACGGTTTCAACCACCTGGCCCGTCTGATCCGAGGTGAAGAGAGGGTTCCGGTCCGAAGGACCAATCTGTCAAAGGAAAAAACTTCAAAGACCAATTCACGTAAGGTTCAAGCAAGGCACCCTTTATTAACTTGCAGCAAGGAGACAAAGCATGCTGGCATAATGGTTTGTCTGAACATTAATGATTAGTATGGTATTTTTATACAGTTCTTTCCATGTCACACAGACATGTTACTTCTATTGCTGATGTAGTTAGACACAGCTTTCTGTATTGTTCTACAGAAAATGTTACTAGACTAATTGCTGACTAGTTGAGAATAACTGCTGATTTACAAAACATTTGAGAAAAACAACCTCCCCTTGGGGCTAATTTTAGCCCACCACAAACTTTCAATTCTTCAATTGTGCAGTTTTAATATATGTGTTACATTTTGCCTAGATTCAAGGTAAATTTATAGCTTAGGTACAAATAATGCTGACTACGGTTTATACTTTCAAGCATCCATTGTGTTCTTTATCAAAGCTTCTAGCAGCTGTGTACTTTCTCATGGCATAAGCAGAAAATCAATAACTCTTTGTTAAGTCTCATGACACTAGTAGAAATGAAATACTTCTTATTATTTTCATGACCTTAGCATAAATCAAATGCTTCTTGTTAAGTTTCTAATAGCTGTGCAGATTCATGCAGTGTGAACAGAATAAATGTATTAACCATTTTAAACCTCGAATGCACTAAGCATGTATATTATTAATACATATTTTTCTAACAGGGGTATCCGTATAGTTAAAAATGTTGAAGCCATTTAAGCTTAACAGTTTGCCCCCCAAAACATGAAATAATCTGATTAAATGTACCTGAATTATCTAACATCTGTTCTGGTTGTGGTTGTTCCAAAAGTTGTTATGCCCCCTTCTGAGAAGACTGAGTTGAAGTGGCAACACCATTTAAATGTTTGCCAGCCCCCCTGCATGAATGAATATGTTTCTGTAAAGCCTAATTTGGTTGAAAAGGCTTTAATACTTTAAAGTAATTTTTTTATATAATTTTTATTGAAACTAGTTGTTTTTAAATGTCTTGTCTTTTTAAGAATGGGCTGATTCATTAATTGGTGTAATTATATAAAGAATGCAAAGTTAAGCACTTTTGGTTTTGATAAAGTCTGCACTGAGACAGACAAAAGCACTTACCTGCTGCCTGGATATTTTACTGTTTGGATTTTTACTTGTTATTAAACTTTCTACTCTTACTGGAACATTGGACTCATTTTTTTGTGCATTGCTGTGGGACTTTGGCCTCAGGTGTGGTGTTTTGCTTTACTAACTGTGTAACACTGTAATACAAATAACTGGTTAGGTAGGAGTTCTAATCTCAGTCCTGGCAAATGTGAATGTGTGTGTGTTTACAAGTTAAAGCTTTTGGGTCTATTCAAACCCAGCACACTTTCCCTTTCCCTACTTTAGCAGTCCTGCAGACATCAGCCACCTTAGAAGTTCCTTTCATCAAACTTCAGCCCCATAAGATCTGTGGCACATCCAATAACTGTGTAAGACTATAGTACAAATGACTAGTTAGGTAGGAGTTCTAATCCCAGTTCTGGTAAATATGTGTGTGTGTGTGTGTGTGTGTGTGTGTGTGTGTGTGTGTGTGTGTGTGTGTGTGTGTGTGTGTGTGTGTGTGTGTGTGTGTGTGTGTGTAGTTTAAAGTATTTTGTGGCCTCTCTTACCCAGTACATCACCCATTGCCATATTTTACAAGGGCTGGTGATGTTGTTCACCTTAGAAGTACCTTTGGACAGTTTTCACCCTCTAGGCTCTGTGGTGTGTGCTATAAATGCATAGCACTATAGTAGCAATAGATAGATAGGAGTTCTAATGTCAATGTGGGCAAGTGCATGTATGTCGGGGGGGCTGTTGTGTTTTTGTGAGAACCATATCCATTGGTGGTGTGTTTTGCTACTTTTTGCTGTTGCCCACCCAGTACACATCTCAGTGTCCACATTACAAGGCCCACAGTTGTTATCAACTGTAGAGTGACCTGTAGACACTCTGCAGCCCTATAAGCATCTAAGCTCCATGGCATGTGCTATAAATGCGTAACACTGTAGTAGCAATAAATAGAACAGTGTGGGGTCCTAATCTCAATCTGTGCATGTGTGTGTGTCTGTGTGGGGGGAATTGTTGTGTTTGTGTGAGAACCATATCCATTGGTGGTGGGTTTTGCTTCTTTTTGCTGTTGGCCACCCAGTACATTTCACAGTGTCCACATTACAAGGTCCACAGTTGTCATCCACTGTAGAGGGACCCGAAGATACTCTGCAGCCCTATAAGCATTGTGCCATGTGTGATAACTATGTGACAGTATGGAATAGATAACAAGATAGGCTGCCCATCTAATCCTTGGATATCACTCACCGCTCAGGAATCATACACAAACACATTCAGGTAGGCAGCCTCGCCTACATCAGTAGGTGGCCTGCAAGCCAGCTCACAGAGAGAACTCACAGTGTGAAAGCAGCGGACTCCATGTTAGACTGCCAAACAGTCACAAGTGAAGTCCCGCAGGTTGTGGATCTGGGTTCCTTCATGTTTGGGATCCAAACCTTTGAGGACCAGCCCAATACAAAGGCACCCTGTCTGACAATGACTACAAGGTGGGTGCTATTATTACCTCCACCACGTGAGATTGACATCCTTCACAATGGCCTCTCTGAGACCTATGACTGTTGTCAGAGCACTGGACATAAGCTCAATGCCAGATGATATGTCACCATCCCCTCTGGGTATGACATAGCTCCCATAAAGTAATACATTGATGGTAGTCCACTGAACACTGATGTTGGTATAATGGATCTGGGAACATAGGTTGAGAGTAAGCTCAATGGTGACCACCACATTGTCACTGTCTTTTGATGGTCCTACCATGTGTCACTTCTCTTGACTCAGGGTGTTGAATCCGGGAAGTAAAAATACAGTTTTTCCCTGTACATTCCCCTCAGTAGGCCAATCAATGTGTACTATGGTCCATTTGCACACTAGCAACAACAAGACAGGCTGCAAATGTACCTCACAAAGAGGATCTTAGGTACTACACACTTGCCTCATATGGACAGACTCCAACAACTGCAATTAATCTCTGTTTCATATTGGCTACTTGGGTAGGTGTGATCTCTGCCTGACATACACAACCATGTCTGACCCAACCCTTTCAGGAATGCTACATCCGAGGAAACCAATCTGTCCACACAACATGCCCCAGATACCTCAACCCATCCTCACAATCAACAGAACATGCTGGGAGGAGAGGTTCACAACCCCGAGACTGACCACGCTATGGAATAGATGCCACATACATGTCAAGCTGAGCACATCACTGGCCCTCTTCAAGAGAAATCAGGAGGAGTGGATGGGGAATAGAATACCCACCCTGGGGATCACTCCAGTGACTATACTCAGTAGACACACTGGGGAGTATCGTCAGGTGGCATGATGCCAGTGTATTCCCATGGGCTAGGCTTGTAAAGCCTCCATGGCCATTAGCCATGTATACACCTATGAATCTTTTAGGGTCTATATTAAAAGACAGAAGAGGTGTTTCAGCGAACACCTCTTGGTCGACAAGTAATGAGTGAATGCACTAAAGCGTGAATACTCAAAACAGTGGTTTCTTTCCCTGGGAAAGAAACCCCTAGCACAAACAAACACACACACTTTAAAACATTACAATGTGGGGGGCTGTGCCCCTCACACACCCCCTAACTAAATATACAAACTCCAAGATCGCACTACAGTCAGGAAATGGGCGAATGCATGGGGATGGCCAAGTAATTTCTTTCCCAGGGAAATAAATCACTCTTTTGAGCATTCACGCTTTAGTGCATTCGCTCATTACATGTTGACCAAGAGGTGTTCTCTGAAACACGTCTTCGGTCTTTTAATATAGACCCAGTCTTTGAACCTATGGATCTCAGTACTGTCACATGTGTGTGTGTATGCATTAGTGTGTATAAAAGTGTTTGTGAGTGTGTAAACATCTCACCCAATACAACTGCCATTGCCATACCTTACAAGTGCTGTAGATGTCATTCACTATATAGGTACCTTGGGACACTCTACAACCTATAAACTCTGGTGTGTGCAGTAACTGCATAACACTGTAATACCAATAACCACATAGCTAGGGGTTCTAATATGAGTTCTGGCAAATGTGTGTGTGTGTGTGTGTGTGTGTGTGTGTGTGTGTGTGTGTGTGTGTGTGTGTGTGTGTGTGTGTGTGTGTGTGTGTGTATGTGTGTATTATCTTGTGTAAGTGTATATATGTGTAGGTTACAGTATTTTGTGGCCTCTCTCACCCAGTATGTCACCCATTGTCATAATTTGTAAGGCATGGTGATGTCCCTTGCCTTAGAAGTACGTTTGGACAAGTGTCACCCCATAACTTCCTTGGCACATGCGATAAATGCTTAACACTGTAGTAACAATAAATAGATAGGTAGGGATTCTACTCCTAGTCCTGGCAAATGTGTGTGAGAGAAGAGTATCGTGTGTTTATGTTTGAATGACATCCATTGGATGGACATGGATTCATATTTTATGCCATAGTACACACAGTACATATTCCTAAGTCTGCTGTATGAGGGCCGCTGCTCATATCAACCACAGTGGTATCTTTAGACACGCCTCAGCCCAATAAGCCCTGTGCAACAGTATGGAATAGTATGGTACGAATAATAAGATAGGTTGGTCTACTAATGTCTGTACTGGCAAGTGTGTGTGTGTGTGTGTGTGTGTGTGTGTGTGTGTGTGTGTGTGTGTGTGTATGTGTGTGTGCATGTGCATTGGTGCGTATAGCAGTGGTTGTGAGTGTGTAGATTTGTATGCAACATTATTATGAGTACTCTCACACCCAGTACAGCCACCATTGCTAAACCCCCACATGGCCACGTGATGTTATTCACCTTACAGGTACCTTGTGACAGTCATCACACTAGTAGTCCTGTGCCACCTGCAATAACTGCATAATAGTGTGGTATCACAACTTGATGGGTAGGGGTTCCAGACACAACACTGTTAACTGTGATCTTGTGCGTGTGCATGTGTGTGTGTGTGTGTGTGTGTGTGTGTGTGTGTGTGTGTGTGTGTGTGTGTGTGTGTGTGTGTGTCTGTGTGTGAAACAGCATTCTCTGTGTGGTTGGTCAACACAATATCCTCTGGGGTTGAGGGTGTTAGCAATCTGAGGTGTGTTCTACCCACCACACTTACTATTGTCCACTATACTAGAGCTGATGTCAACCACCATAGACTGAGATACAACCCCTCAGCCATATAAGCTGTGAGGCACATTCAAAAACTGTTACACAGACCTGGGAAATGTGTACAGATGCAGCTGTACCCTGACAATGACGTGGTTGATGTGTTACTACACTGCCATACTCCTTGTTGGTGATGTCTGCAGGGCCACATCTTGCTGACAAACAGACTCCCAGAACACAAACAGAGTACAGCATGTGAGAACACATTTGCTTAGTGTTACTAATACCAATAATGCATCATGGCTGAAAAGGTACACACACACACTCTGATGTGTACCAATTACAAATGCCAGATGACAGCACCTTACACAGCATGAAATAGCTACACTCTACTAAAGTCACCCTGTGCATCAGACCCATATAAGCATGCATCTGCATCAATGGTATGGATGGCATGGATGTGGCACAGGTATCATCATATGCACAGGGGGTTGTGTGGGATTGCCAGAAGCCTAGGCTGGGCCACACGGTTGACATCATGTGTGTGTGTTTGGGGGGGTATTCTTTAAATGGGCATTGCAGGGTTGGTGTGTGTGTGTGTGTGTGTGTGTGTGTGTGTGTGTGTGTGTGTGTGTGTGTGTGTGTGTGTGTGTGTGTGTGTGTGTGTGTGTGTGTGTGTGTGTGTGTGTGTGTGTGTGTGTGTGTGTGTGTGTGTGTGTGTGTGTGTGTGTGTGTGTGTGTGTGTGTGTGTGTGTGTGTGTGTGTGTGTGTGTGTGTGTGTGTGTGTTGGTGACTTTTCTGATGGTGATGTGTGTGTGTTTGTATGCACACAGTCATGACATATGGGCGCCCTACACAGGGGTGTTTTGGATAGCTATGGGCCATACATGGCAGAATGTACAGTCCACCATCTCTGGCTATGGACATGGGAACTGGGCCTGACAAGGGTATCACCAGCACCAACAGGGCCGTGTCCAGATGCACTACTACTCCCCCCTGGTGACCGCTGCCTGCTGGATCCATGCCCCTGTTGGGAATGGCCAGGATCACATGCCCATGGCCTGCTGTGTTGTGGCATGGACAGCACACCCCCTTCAGTAGTGCTGGTGGTACTGCCAGCATAGGAATGTGATGGTGCACTGACACATAGATTCTCAGCTAATTGTGGTGCTGCCCTAGAGCCCTATGGCTGATGGCCAGAGTCTGCCAAATGTTCAAGCACAGATATTCCACGGTTCAGGAGTGCCAAAATCTCCCCCCTGCCATCTATCCATGACCCCAGTAAACTCACAGATGGCTGCAGTGAGTTCATAGTGCCATGCACATCAGGGACATGCTCATCCATGACCCTGCGTATATGTCTGGTATTATGTTCATTACGTGCCTGTGCCCCCATGACCGACTGAAACATGCGTCTGGTGACAGCTGCCATGGAACCTGTAACAGAGGCATGATGGGTTGCAATACTCGTCCGAGCACCCCTACCCATCTGCCTGTGTGGGACCTCACCAGCACTCTGCCTGTGCACTCTCACTTGCCATAGTCACCACAGTAGCCTGTTCCATGCCATCACCCACCAACTGTCCATTATCTGTGGCCACTGGTGATGGGGTATGTGTGGGCATTGTGACTGTGTGCGGAGATGGGGTGGACAATAGTGGGATGCCTCAATATGAGTATCATCATTGTCAGATTCTGCAGAGACACTGCCATCAGTATCAGATGGGAGGGACCGCAGCCACCATGTTCACCAGCGAGGGAAAAACAACATATGTAAATCACTACTGGCACCATAAGGTTTGCTTGTACACACACACACACACACACACACACACACACACACACACACACACACACACACACACACACACACACACAAACACAGATGCACACAGACAGGTGTGGTGACTCGATGACATTACACAGACCTCACATTAGCTGACTGGTGGCATTCACGACACACAGTCAGAAAATAACATACACACTCTGGACATACCCTCATCATCATGCAGTGCAGCCCTTTCCAATTACCATTACTACTAATATACACATCTGGGAATCGTGAGTGGTGTTAGTAGGTGATGGCCCTTCACCAAGCACACACTGCACCCTACGTAAATTATTGCTGTTCACCTGTATAGCACTGTGGTAACTCCTACAGAACATACCTTCCCAACTGTACAGGGCTTTGCTGAATGTCTGCATGGTGGCTCATATGTTTGGTCTGTTCCCCATAACTCCTGTGTTTGTCTGATACATTACTGGGTTGGCCTGTGGAATGATGCCACTAAGTAATGTCCTAATTGGAGGTGCAGGCTGCATAACCTGCAGTACATGTATTTAAAAATAAAACCAGTTACTCAAACATCTTCCAAAGCTTACAGTGGATATAGTAAGTGTACACACACCTGTTAATATGCCAGGTTTTTGTGATATATCACAAGACCTCAGAAATTAGCTCATAACATTGCCATCATTTCATATGACATACAATCTGTGCAAGCCTACTAGACGATATACACATCAGTTACATGTAACATCTGGTAACTGAAATACGTGCAATAGGCTAGTTGCAAGAGTGTGCACACCCTTTAAGTAATACTCTGTTAAAGCAACTTTTGATTTAATCATAGCATGCAGTTCTCTTGGGAAGGTGTCCATCAGCATGGCACATCTTGACTTGCCAATGTTTCCACACTCTCTCTTGCAAAACACCTCTAACTATGTCAGATTGCAAGGGCATTCCCTGTGCACTGCTTTCTTCAGGTCACACTGCATATATCATATTGGACGTAGGTGTGGGCTCTGACTCAGCCAGTGCAAAATGTTGCATGTGTTCTGGTGAAGCCATCCTTTTGTTGATATGGATGTATGGTTTGGGCCATTGTTGTGTATAAAGGTGGAATTCCTCACCATCCACAGCTATATGGCAAACAGCAGAATGATTTGGAGCCACAAGGGACCAGTGTTTGGAACTGTTCATAATCCCCTCTAACTTGGCTACAGTCCCAGTTCCAGCTTGTGAACAGCAACCCCAAAGCAGGACACTGCCATCCCCATGCCTCACCATGGGGTGGTGTTGTTGTGGTGATGTGCAGTAGTGATATTGTGCCAAACACACCTGCCAGAATTGTGGCCAGTGAGTACAACTGTGGTCCCATATTACCATAACATATTTTCTCACTTGATTTTAGGAGATATGATGTATTATTTTTAGACTTTCACAAGGCCTGGATAATGTTTAGTGTGAGGAACTTCTGCCATCTTCCAACCTTACCCTATAGGCAGGACATGTGGAGACCATGGAAGGTTGTTGTGACATGTAGTTCACACCCAGTACTTGCTGGAGATTCCTGCTTCTCCTTCACTGTTGCTGTAGGGATCCTGGCAGCCTCCCTGGCCAGTTTTTATCTTGTATTCCTATAGACTTTCTTGGGATGTCCACTCCTTTGCAATGTCACTGTAGCCTCATATTTTCAAAACCTTTTGATGACTGTCTGCACTGTGTTCCATGGTATGTGCAATGCTGTGGAAAATGTTTGGGTACCCTTCTCCAGGCTGATACATCTCAAACATGTGGTCCCTTAGCAGCTTCATCAGCTCTACATGAACCATGGCTGTTGCTGTAGCAGGCAACTGGGTATATGTTGGGATAATCCTGGTAGGACAGCTGACCGTTAGTTTCTCTTAATCAGAGTCTCTGTAATTGATGGCTGTTGTATTCCCAATAAGATGTACTGCTTTAGTTATATCAAAAGCTGCCTCAACACAGTACTAGCTTCAGCCTGTGCACATATATGCATCTAGGTTGTTGTACTATTGTTATGTGTTATTATCGTTCCCATGACAGATTTGTTTGCTTTACAATTGAACTGTATAGGTTATAGGTCAAATGAAAGGTTGGCAGTATTCTGAATTTGTCTATTGTGTTGTCATTTCTGTTTATCACACATACCTGGCATTCTAACAGGTGTGTACACCATTTATATGCACTGTATACCACTGATTTCTACAATACGACCTTAGTTTTTGGCCTTTGTCCCCCCATTTTGTCAATCTTTGTCCAGGCGTCCTGCAATGACAGGTTGTGAGGTATGCTACAGATATGTGACATCTCCTGCAAATAGGCCCCTGTCATGATCACCATGATGCAATGCAGTAAACACCACCACAGCTGAACATGCTGATATTGCTAAATGGCTGAGTGTAACAGTTGTGTGCATGGTCACATGCATTAACTTTAACATGCCTGAGGTACTGGTGAGCCACAACAGGGAAACCCCATACTTACTGGGTTCAGGCTTCTGTCCTATGTGCAGACCAGAGGGACCTATGTAGTTGTGAGGGAGATGTACTGTCAGCAGATTCACATTAGGTATTGTTACAAGATGAGCACTACATTAATGCACATGTACAGTACATACTATGATATTACACAATTTGCTGTCCTTCACCATAGATGTGCACTTGTGTGCATTACTACACCCCACCCACTAATCCATTTTGCACTATGCATCTAGAGACTCTGTAGAAGATAGTTTAAATGCTACCTCATTACATTGATGTGCACTTTGGCCTTACCTGGATGCTCCTTGCCTGTTGTCTGGGTGCCACCCACCTACAAAACTGCTGTTTCCTGTGTTTGAGTTTGTGTGGTGGCTACCCCAAAGTTGGCAAGGAGCTCCTCTGTCACCGTAAGTGGGGACTGTGTGGCTGGACCCCCACCGGTAGCAGTACAGTCCCTTGCTACAGCAGCAGCCCTTTGCTGGGTAGGATGTATCAGGTCAGTTGCTCTATGCCTGACCTGATTGTATGTGCATCCGTGGTGGCTCAACACATTCACTCTGTGGACGATCTCATCCGACAAGGCAGTCTGCTCCTGCAGATTTTGCTAGCTATGGCCAGAAAGGGTGCCATAGTTTAAGATTACAGCTTCTGTGATGGCTGCTGTCTCCACATCAGTGTAAGGCATTTGCTGCTGCATGGCACCTGGAGGACATACACAGGGAAACACATCATGGGACCTCAGACATTGCCCAGAGTTCTTTACAGAGCCGGTACATGCATATGGACTATCATTAGCCACCATTTACAAATACATCATTCTCCTGTACCTGGCAGCACTGTATGAACATGCATTTTACTCCTGGTCCTGATGTGTCATGTTCCCCCCAAGGAGGGCCAGTACATTGCATAAACCACCATTCGTTATTCACATTTCTGTAGAGATGACAGTGACCATGTTCCTTGCAGATGGGATGTCAATGGTGTTCAGGTTTTGCTTGCATACTGTGTGTAATAGAGCTGGAAACATATGCCTGGGTTCATGTAGGATGCACACAAGAATGTTATCAGGTGCCAAGGGGACTTGCTTTTGTCAACTTTGATTATGCAGTTTGGACCCGATCCATGATGATGAGGGGAGGGGTGCATGTGCTGTGCATATCCACCTATACTGATGGTGATCCAGGGTGGTGATGTCTGCTCTAAACTTGTCTGCTGCAGGTTGGCTGTAGCTATGGTATGTGTGTATGTGCTGTGATTGACCACCATTATTGGGTGGGTTGCACTGGTGCCTCTGAGTCTGCAGACATATGTGAAGATGGCCTTGTGATTGCCCTTAGTGGATGTGTCCAATTTGTACTCATAGTTAGCCTTACAGTAATCCACCTGTGCCCTATTATACTCATTCAGACAAAGGTTGGCATGCCGCCCATTTGGTACCTGCTTCTATTTTGTCCTGTACAACCAATATAGCATCACATTATGTGCTTTGTGCATTGCTGCTGTTCAGCAAAGGAGTTTTCTCTACTTTGGTGACAGGTTTTACAAGTAAGGTATTGCTGAAGCCATACAGCTATGAGAGTGGTAATATATCTGTTTGTAATAGGCATGGACACAGGTTCAGAACACAGTTAGCCACCTCTACAATTTCAATGTGATACTCATGCTTAGTATACTACTGATGTCTGTGTCAGAGCAATGATGCCACCAGTAACTGTATAGGTGTAACTCTTTTGAATGCACTGAAACTAAGGTTACACACATGTACAACATGTATAGCTTATTTACCTGACATTTTGCATCCCATATCAGTTGTAATGAGGCAGCTAGGTGTACCTACCCATACATACATATGCACAAGTAATACCTGCTATGCATTTCCGTTCTATGTCAGTATGGCACACTGTAATGACAGTCATGCTGCTCAGTCAGTCATGTCAACCTGTTAGGGCAGTATATCTGTAGGACAATTCACATACATGATGGGCTATGAGCCACGATTAGTGACACTTTCTTCATACTGATGTAACACCCATATGTCATTTGATAGTACAGTAACCTTTGCGTTCACAGACATACCCTGGAGGATGTCTGATGCTCTTATGGCAGGCAGAGAGGTGAAAGGATAGGTGTATGATAGTGAGCATAGGAACTGTTAATATTGTGAGTATGATTAGTATGGGGACAGAGATAGCTGAAATGCTAGACAGAGGAAAGGTGGATATATTGTGTTTGCCAGAGACCAGATGGAAGGTGTACAGCTGCGTTATTGGAGTTGAGTACAAATAGTTCTATCATGGTCTGTATGGGAGGGGAAATGGTGTAGGGGTTAACCTGAAGGAGCATTATGTCAAGAGTGTTTGTGGAATTGATAAGAGTTTCGGGTAGAGTGATGTTCAGGAGGCTGGGAATTGATAGTGTAATGTTGACAGTTGTTAGTGCATATGCTCTGCTAATTGTGTGTGTGATGGATGAGACAGGCGTACTTTGGTGTGGTTTAATGAAGTGGTGATGCATGTATCCAAGGGTGAGTGAGTGATTATTGGAGCAGATTTCAATCGGCATGTTGGTGAAGGGGACACAGGGGATGCAGAAGTGATGTGTAGGTATGGTGTTAAGCAATGGAATGCAGAAGGTGAGATAGTGGTGGAGTTTGCAACAGAGGTTGGACAGGGATGTGGTGAATACATAATGTTACAAGACTGAGGGGCATAGGGTGACATACAAGAGTGGAAGAAGATGCCCACAGGTGGATTATCTCCTGTGCAGGTGGGTCTGTTTGAAGGGGATTGGTGACTGTAAAGTAGTGACAGGGGAAAGTGTAGTTAGGCAGCATGGAACGCTGGTCTGTGGGACAATGTTGGTGATCACAAAGAGGGGGAGGAGTGTGAGGGCAGCACCATGGATCAAATGTTGAATACTGAGAAAGGATGATTGTGAGGTTGAGTTCAGGGAAGAGTTAAGACAGGCAGTGGGTGGCAGTGAAGAGTTAGCAAATATCTGGGAACTACATCCGAGCTAGTAAGGGAGATGAGTAGAACGGGGCTTGGTGTGACATCTGCACAGAGGAAGGAGGACAAGGAGACCTGATGGTGGCATGAGGAAGTACAGGGGAGTATACAGAGAAAGAGGTTGGCCAAGGAGAAGTGGGATTGTCAGACAGATGCAGAAAGTAGACAGGTGTAAAGGGAGATGGGGTGCATGGCAAAGAGAGTGGTGGCAAAGGGTGAGGATGAGGCATCTGAAGGGTTGTATGTAAGGTTGGGCACCAAGAATGGAAAATAGGTTCTATTCCAATTGGCTTGACAGAGGCATGTAGCTAGGAAGGATGTGCAGCAGATAAGGCTGAGAAAGGATAATGGTGGAACTGCACTCACTATCGAGGAGAGTGTGTTGAGCAGGTGGAAACAGTACTTTGGTGGGCTTTTGAATGAAAGAATGAAAGAGTTTAGAAGGTTGGATGATGTGGGTATGGTGAGTCAGGATGTGCAACAGATTATCAAGGGGGACGTAAGGATAGCTATGACGAGGTTTAAGAATGGAAAGGCTATTGGTCCAGATGACATACCTGTGGAAGCATGGATGTGTTTAGGACAAATGGCAGTGGTCTTTTTAATCAGATTCTTTACTGTAATCTAGGGAGGTGAGAGGATGCGTGCGGAGTGGATGAAATGTGTTTGGGTACTGATTATTGGAATAAGAGTGGGTGTGCAGAGCTGTAGTAACTACAGAGGGATAACAGTGACCAGTCACAGCATGATGTAATGGTAAATGGTAGTGGAATCTAGGCTAAGAAGGGAGGTGAGGATTATTGATCAGCAGCATGCTTTCATGCCAGGATAGAGCAGTACAGATGTGATGTTTGCTCTGAGAATGTTGATGGGGACATACAGAGAAGGTTGAACATAGCTGTGTTGTGTCTTTGTGGACTTACAAACAGTATATGACAGGATGCCTAGAGAGTAGTTTTGATATTGTATGAGGTGGTCAGGAGTGGCAGAGGAATACATAAGAATGCTACAGGATATGTAAAAGGCTAGTGTGACACCAGTGAGTTCTGCATTGGGAATGACAGGTGTGTTTAAGGTGGAGGTGGGAGTACATCAGAGATCAGCTATGAGCCCTTTGTTATTTGCAGTGCTGATGGACAGGTTGACAGACATGATCAGACAAGAGTCCACTAGACTGTGCTGTTTGCAGATGACATTGTGGTCTGTAGTGAGAGTAGGGAACAGGTTGAGGAGACCCTAGAGAGGTGGAGGTATGGTCTAGAGGGGAAGGAATGAGGGTCAGCAGGACTAAGATGGAATATATGTGAGTGACTGGGAGGGAGGATGGAGGAATGGTGAGGATGCAGGGAGTACAGTTTGCAAAGGTAGATAGGTGTAAATACTTGGAAACAACAGTTCAGAGTAATAGCGAGTGTGGGTGAGAGGTGACAACATGAGTATAGGCAGGATGTGGGTGGTGGGGAAGAGTGTCACGTGTGATTTGTGACAGACAAGCACTATTAAGAGTGGTAGGAAAGGTCTACAAGAGACCAGCTATGTTATATGGGTTGGAGACATTGGCAGTGAAAAAAGAGGCACAAGTCAGAGCTGGACATAGTAGAGTTACTGATGGTATGATTTGCACTGGGTGTGGCCTAGCAGTGTCACAGCTGGTATTGTGCAATAGACACTCCAGTAGTAGTTATATGTGAGCCATCCTTTCCTGGGGTGACTCAAGGCCCTGAACTATGTTTTATGTCAATGTAGGCAGACACAGTTTATATGGCCATAGGTTCTGCTCAGCAATATATCAGTACAGCATGTGTTGTTGAGACATAATATTGTTTGAATTTCCTATTTTCCACATTTACATGCCCCCTACTACATTCCATTACAGGCTTGATTGTTTGACATAGCTGTGTTTATTTGTTTTCAGTTCAGTTAGTATGCTCCATCAGTTTCAGTGTGTGTGTGTCTGTCTGTTTGTTTGTTTGTTTCTGTAATTTTGTGTGTGTGTGTGTGTGTGTGTGTGTGTGTGTGTGTGTGTGTGTGTCTCTCTCTCTCTCTGAGGAGGATATACATCTGTTTTGCTTAGGCAGCATCTTGCCTTTAGTAGGTAATGCTCATGAACAGCTGATGGCCTGTGCACCAATTGGAGTCCCCCACTTTCTAATTGCATGTAAGACAGTTGTGGTATCAATCCCATACCCAATAGGATGGAAATACACTCCTAGAATTGAGTACTTCATGTGGGCGTTACCCCTTTTCCTTAGCTGGGAGGAGTACTTCATGGAGGTGTGTGACAAACAGCATCACAGAGTGTAGATGCGAATACCTTTTACAGCAAACACTGTGGAGACAGCCCAACAAACTGGAGGAAAATGTTCCAGACATAGGGACAGAATGTAAGTATTGCTGTTATACAGATGAACTAATGCAAGTTTGACAGGGTTTGTGTGGATATGGCTGCTCTGCATGAATTTAAGTCTGATAGTGTTATATGGTTGACATAACTTCCAAATGTAGGGGGATCCGCAGACTGGCCAGAGTTTGGACTCACACATTTTTTGGCCTTGGAAATGCAGTAGCATACTCTGAGGATTGCAGCCAGTAAATGGCAACATCCATGTGTGTTTCTGACTTCATATCCCTCAGAACATATATGTTACAACAACCCTGTTACACCAACAACTTTCTCAGTTTATGACAGCAATATATCAATAATGCCCTGTGTTTGGACCTCTGCCCCCAAATATGTCAGGCTTTGTCTGGATTTCATGCTGTAAGAGATGTATAGGTGGAGTATATCATTATATAGTGACTTCATTCCAGATGTCATTCCAGTGATGTACCAGAGTGCCAGACATTACGTGTAGAAGGCCTTATATATGAGGACGAAGCCTGGATATTCTGTGGGACTCTATACAGTTGAGAGAACTGTGTATTTCTGGCAAATGTTGATAGACTGCCAGGATTGGGTAGCAGTGTATTGTGAATGTGCTATATGGCCTGTGTAGGGGGTAGATATACGTGTGGAGGGTCCCTTTCTATCTGACTTTGCATGCTGCTCCAACTTCTGGTGCTCTATCAGCTGTATATGTTTGTAGGGGCAGACTGAGACATGTCCCATACCACAGTCAGGCATCCGACTAAACTGTAAATAGGGCCAGTATATATAGGGGCAGTGTGTGAGTGACAAACATGCTGATGATTTTATTTACATAGTCCATATACTCTACTGTTTCTGTGGCTTACCAGTATGTCATTTTGAATGTGGTGAGATTGGTTCTGGGTATGCACTTAAACGCTGGTGTCTGTTGGTCAGTGCTGTTACATCCCTGTAGTACCTAATATATTTGCAATTACATGTGTATTCCCCCATAGAAAAACTGGATTTGTGTTGTGTCAGTCTGCCTGTAGTTTAGACAGTTCTTGGTGACATGCCTAGCAGCTCAGTGTAGTTTCCCTACTGTGATGTTATGTCCCGATATTTATCAGATGTACTGTTGCTGCCGCCTGGCCCCCATACAGGTTGTGTATGTCTGACACATCAGTGGATGATATGAAGAAGTATGTCAGTGAGTAGTAGGGAGTAATTTAGTTTTGGACTTGGGGTATTCCAGTCAATATATGGTACAACAGACAGGAGGGTGTTACTGCATCAACTGTGTCACCTTATCTACTCCAGTATTTGAGATATGTTCCCTGTTTTATGGCTTTACACCCCTCCCAGGTCAGGCTTGGTCAGGATTTGTTGCACTAAGGGGTTCTGAGCATACCTGTTGACTGGCCAGATTGTTTCAGACTGCCCAGGTTTATTGCTCATATTTCTGGTCTGTTCCACAGAACCATTATTTTCATTTCCGTGGTAAATCACTCTGATGATGTGTGGATTTCTGTCAGTAAATGATGAGATACATTTCAGTTTCAGAACTCACATCCTTCTGGACATGTATGCTGGGATTCAGTTCATAACACTGAAAGCTCAAAACACTGAAACTTCAAAATCTTGAAAACTCAAAAACACTGAAACTCAAAACACTGAAAACACATAACCTACATATACTGAGTTTAAACAACATAAATCATAGCACTTTACACCAAGTGTAAGAAGGGAGGCAAGCACCCCTGCAACCCCCATGAGGGGGGCTGCACCCCCCCCACACACCCCCTGCTGCTTAAATATATCAACTCCAAGATTGCACTTCACTACACTAAGTGCAATCCTGGAGTTGATATATTTAAGTAGCAGGGGGTGTGGGGGCACAGACCCCCACATGGGGGGGTGCAGGGGGGGCTTGCACCTGCTTACACTTGGTAGAAAGTGCTATGATTTATGTTGTTTAAACTCAGTATATGTATGATATGTGTTGTCAGTGTTTTGAGTTTCAGTGTTTTGAGTTTTCAGTGTTTTGAAGTTTCAATGTTTTGGTCTTCTATATTATGAAGTTTTCTCATTTTCAATGTTTTGAGTTTTCAGTGTTATGAAGTGAATCCGTATGCTGACATGATCCCTGTTACTGTAGGAACATTCTACATTGATAACTTCAGTACATACATTCTCCCTGTTCTTGGACCATTGTCCCCCCATTTTGTCAGCCTTTGTCCAAAATTATTGCACTAAGAGGTGTAGGGATATGGTGCTGGGTATGACTCCATTACATGTTATATAGATATTTATTTTAGATATATCTTCTTCTTCTTCTTCTTCTTTCGGCTGCTCCTGTTAGGGGTCACCACAGCAGATCAACTGTTTCCATGTTTTTAGATATATCTATATATATATATTCCTTTTTTGATATCTATACATATGTTTGTATAACAATATGTATGTATATAGTCTATACATATTTGTTTTATATGTATAGCTCCATATATCTGATGTATATACTTTTTAATATTTATCTATCACCATACACATCTATACATGTATATTTATATATACTAAACATGACTTGATTCCACAGTGTTTGTTCCCTGCTATTCTATACCTGTACTGAATGATATATTTGAAAAAACAGCATTCACTGTTACATCTCAGATGGTGTAGTGGTAAATTGCTCTGACTGTGGTGTATGGGGTGTTGGGTTCAGGAGTTGGCAGGGGTGATTATTTTGTTGCTGAGCAGAACAGTGACTGATGGAGACAGGGTGATTAAAACAGTTTTATGCAGTTGTAAGTGGGTTTGCGCCAGTTTGTGCAATGGTAAGTGATGCCAATACACAGTTAAATGGGAAAATGCTTAATCTATGTAGGCATCACTTAGCATCACACAAACTCGCTTAATGCTGCTCACTGCAGCTTACTCTTGCTTACCTCCATGCTAATTTCTTTAAAAGAAAAGAAAAAAGGGGTGAGAGGAAAGTGGTGAAAAAGGGGGCACACAGAGGGAAAAACAATGTGACAGATAGCTAGGGATGTGCAGGATGGGTGTAGGGAAGTTCCATAGCTGTCCATTTCTGATACAGCAACAGCTGTGCATTTGTACAGAATTTGGAGGTGAATTTGGACACTCAAACCCCTGAGAGAGAGGTGAGGATAACAGTAATGTGTTGTTAAGCCAATTAGACCAGATTAGATGTGTCCAGTGGACACGTGTGCAAAATGGACAGCTATGAATGGGACGACATTTCTTTTTGTGGGAACATATTGCTCTTTTTTCTTATAAGGTGAGAGTGGGATGTTGGGGAAGGATAGTAGGTATATTTGAGGAATTAGGTTGGGTAGGAAGACAGACAAAACAGGAGACAGGGACAGTATATGACACATGTGGGGGGTAAACACCTTGAACAAGGAGGGATGTTGGAATCAGATTCCCATGAACCATCAAATGGATACGATGGGACTGAGGTCCCCACCCATGCATAGTCACCACTATCCCCAAAGGTGGCTGTGCTAGGGGCTGAGCAGGAGGGGCAGGCTGACCCTCAAGATGCACCACATGGCCCTCAAGCTGGCATAACAGATCTCCAAACTCCTTTCAAAGCTCGCTACTCACCAATCCCCAGACCTGATGATGGGTGACAGTGTCCTATCTGTGTTTGTTCCCAGAAGGGACAGGCCCCATCCCATGAGGCAGTTCCACCCAAAGATGGTGCAGGACCAGTGGACGAGGAGGTCCTGGGTTGGGTACCAAATGTGCTGGGGCCCAGTGCCACGGTCAGTTGAGGTGGGAAAGGTGAATCCACTAAGATCGGCCTTCCTAGATGTGCTATGGTGTTGCAGTTTTATAACGTATGTTGATTAGTCATGAAAAACACATTCCAGGGTTAGTTATAACATCATGCATAGGTATTCTGATTAACCCAAAACAACAGATTTGGAACAGTTGTATAGCAAACAGGGCACATGCATATATGGAACCACAGTGGGAATTATAACAGCATGCAGTTTACATTGATCGCAGCAGGCCACCAGTGATAGTATTTGAACAGGGAACATTAATATTCAAATGTTTAAATATTTGTAGAACAAAAGGACACATGTCCCAATAGTAGGTTTGGTGAAAAACATACCCATTGATTTATGTGTTTAGAATATTGGTGCAGATAGGGTGGGGGAGCGAGAGAAATGTCAATTAACAACTGTATAGGCTTCATTTGCTCACAACTTTAATGTTCGTTGCTCTAAGCATTAATCTCTAGGTATTACATCACTTTACATCAAGCAATGACCTTGGGTTGGGTAGTGGTATATTTGCACACAGTGTATAATTACAGCCTTCTTACAGCTAATTTTTACCTTTTCTTACCTGGCAGACCTGTGGAGGAAGTTTCTGTTAACACTACCTGACTGGTTCTACCCATATTCACATAGTCAGGGTTACATATGTGCACTCATACTGTGTGTGTGTGTGATACTGCCATACTCTGCCTTGATTTCTATCAGTCACCCTGGGTGTGGGTGCCAGTGACCACTAGCTGTGACAGTGTGATACTTGAGGGGCATCTCTTGGATGAGACTACTTGGTGTATGTGCTTATCTTGCTGTCATTTGCAGCCTTGGGTTGGACAGAGGGTGTTGTACACAGTGTATAAGTACAGCCTTCTTACAGCTAAGATACACCCTTTCTTACCTGGTGGACCTGTGAAGGAAATTTCTGTTAACAATACCTGACTGTGTTTACACATAATCACATATTCCTAGGTGAAATTATGCATACAGCTTACTACCACTCCCGGGATTCGGCCTGTGCCTGTTTGTGCAAAAAAATGCAACAACGTTTGTGTTTCATCAGAATATGCAATTGAGGAACTGCAGTCTCTTGTTTAACTGTTTTCTTCCTAATACTCTCTTGGTTGTATAATCTGACCTTCTAATTCTGACATTCATGCATGACAGATAGTTCTTATACTGTGTATTCATACTTTGACATAGCACAGTCTGGAAAACAGTAGTTAACACAACATTACTATTCAGGTATCAGATCTTGGTGCATGGAACATCTCATATAGTTAATCTCCTGTTTTCCAACTCCACAGTCTTTGTCAGATGAGCCTTGATTATTTAATGCTTTTAGAGCTATAGTTGCTGTGCAAAAACTGTACACATTTCAGTTCATACCACCACATAGCAAAGTAAACACAACAGTCCGGGGTTTTGACTTTTATTGACAGGTACTGACACTTTTGTTGATATATACCCTGTACATCACTATTACTCTGCTAATGTCTCATTTATTCAGTACAAACCATACCCATTTTTAAATGTTGACAGGTGACATTCTTCTTCTTTCTATTTATTTGCCCTGAATACTACAAGCTAGATTTGTATTCACCAGTGTCACAACACAGCCTTAGCAGCCTTCTGGCATGGGTGTCCATGTTCACTGCCCTCTCATCAGCAGCAGTATAGGAGATATAGAAACATTTATGCATACCTATCCATCATATACACAGGCTGGACTTTGGAAAATACTTATTAATACTGGGACATTCCTCACCCATGCATCTTGAGTCCACTGGTCCAAGAGCTCCTCTTCCTATGCTTCAAATCAGCAAAGTTGTGCCGAACCTGTTCACCAGTCTGAGGGATGCCAGTGGCACTGGTGAAATCATGTATGAGATAGTTCCAGGCCTCTGTTTGGTATTGGGAGCCCTGGAACTGGTCCTGTAACAGTCTCCCTTCATGGCCTTTTACTAGGAGTCCATCCATGACCCTGTACAACTGAATGCCCCAGCACTATGCCCAGAAGTGCACACCATCACCAATACCAGCCTTAGAGCCTGCAGCGATGAGCTGACTGTATTCCCACCTCTGAGGTTTAAATAGGGCTGATTTCCCACCCTCTGTCGTGATTGGACAGTTTTGAATATGCTGAGCTAAGCTAAGCTATGGGCAAATCTGCTGAGCTAAGGTAAGCATTGCTTAGAAGGTTATATGCTAAGCACTGCTTACCAATGTGCAAATCTGCTTTGCTATGCTAATTCTTGCTTAGCATTTATGTTTAAGCAATGTTTACACCAGCTAAGCAGGGCTGAGCACAACTTAGCATTGTTCATCTTTCATTTTATGGACTATCAGGATTGTGGGGTTCATTCCTCATTAATGACATGTTATGATATGTATGTTGGCCTTCTATAACATCCCCCTATTTGCTTTCATGACATTATATTTTGTGTGACTATACTGTATAGGACATATGTTTATATGGGGGTTTCACAACTTTATTACACTGACACCTCACATTTGGACCTAGTACGCTACTCTGGTTGACAAATATATGTTATTTACTACCTAATTATAAATAAAAATAGTACTGCTTTCACATATAAAAGTGAAATGTCTTCAGTGGGGATTGAACCATGAATAATTGCTTACAAAGTGGATGCTCTAACCATTACACTATTTTGCATTGCACATTTTAGCTGTATATTTCTATTTAGCTCCTTGTGACGTGTAAGCTAGGCTGGGCATAGCTGCGTGACATGCACACCCACTCTGCTGCGCTTAAACTTTATTGCGAACAGAAATAAATAATAAATATGTGTTTTATTTTTATTTACTTTAGGGGTATGTACATTGCTTTCTGCATCTTAGGGCAGGACATTTGGACAACTACATCATACATGGGGGAATCGGTTTAAATGTTCCTGTCAGGAACATGCTTACTTATTTGGTATACCAGCATATACACTGGCATACCATTCTGGATATTATCTGTGCTGGACCATTGTGGGGGCTGTGCTTTTGTGTTACTTTACTTATTTTGTCCACGGACACTGTTATGTTGACACAACAGTGTCTGCAAACACTGTATATGCTTTAGAATTGCCGTACAGCAATTCTGGAGTGCGGTGGGTGTATGTACTGTGGGAGCACTGCTCAGACATGCCCACTGCCCTCTTACATGGATCATGTCCGTGTGGAGAATATAGCAGCGTGCCTTCATGAATATGCAAGGCAATGCTGCTGTTCTACATAGGCATGATCCACTCCATGCAGGATAGCACTATTCCTGCATGGAGTTTAATGAATACAGGGGAATGACTTTGCAGAATGTCCCTGATTTTGTCTTTTATTTTTGTCATGACCTCATTAAATGTTTGATTTTTCTGGTAAATCTCTAAGGATTTGCAATCAGTCAATAATGTTAGAAATTACAATTTTACACTGCGTATTATTCAAAAAATGAATGTTGAAGTGTTGATGTAAAGCCTTTTCCTGTGCTAGCTCTGATGTGAATTGCTGTTACTTTGAAGTGGATTACAGTAATACTTCACAATTTTATCTGATTTTAGGCCTTTGTTTTCCCCTTTATTTTTGGTTTTCATCCTAATTCTATGCTATGCAAAAGGTGATTAGATAACTGTGTTTGATACACACAAACACAAACAAAAGAACTGTGGCACAGTGAAGTTCATAGCTTAGTATTAGGTGACCTGCCCTTGTCAGCCCTTTTAAACCTTGCCAAACTTCTCATTCCAAATATGAGTCAAACCATCTAACTCATGTCTATGAGATAAACGACATAAGCATTATGGCAATCCCCAAACCCCATAAAGCGTCTAAGAAAAGCTGTTTGTTCATCAGATATATACTTTTGACCTGCTGTATGAGTTCCTGAGCTGTGTTATATGTTTTTCAAAGCTGTAGCAACTTTTCATTCTTACAAATGTCTTATAAGTTCTAGCACAGGGAACAGATGAAGCTTCAAGCAGTATAAAGAGCTACAATCCATCTCTAATTACATCTTCTTATTATGTTGCCTTGATATAGATGTAAAAATTCACTTTTTGTGCATGGTTTCACTCTGCTGTTCAAGGTGAATTTCTTCTTCAATTAACTGGTTATGATCACAGACCTGGTTGTTATCCTGTAAGTAGAGAATAATCACTGAAGTCATCCACTGCAGTGTGCACGGAACATTAGAAAATATGCTGACCGGGTTCGTTGAATCTCAGCCAGAAAGCAGATGTCTCACTGGAATAGTAATCTGAAACAAATCTAGATGTTTGTGAATGGCATAGATTAATGAAAGTGGAAATGAATTTAAACTTGTTACTTGGGGGTTGCTGTTCGGCTCATACTATGAATGCCATGGGCTGTATGAGGGTCCGTTTCTGAAATAAAAGTCAAGTTGTAGTACTAGAATGCCCAGCTGGATGGAGTTATTAATTCAAACATATGCTGTTCACTCAAAGTTTTGTCTGAAGTTTAAAAAGAGGGCACATTCTTTGAAGTGTGACTAAATGATTACTGAAGCACAGACTGCTTAACTTACATCTGCCACTTCAGGGAAAAACGGAGACAGTTTCCTGAGGTAGTGCTGTATTTGCTCATTTGCAGACACTGAGGCAAGTCTGTCCTAATCAATATTCAAGTAAAGAACAGGATTCAAAGCATTTTTTTCCGTGTTAACACCGGTTTCAGGATGATGAAATTCTGCAAAGAATTACAAGATCCAGAAGTTATGGACTTGATCAGATTTCTAAATGATTCTTGGGTAAATCTCACTCCAGTCTGTTGAAGTCTACATTACACTGCATTGCTAAACCATGAATGCAATCCTGTAAAATACTCTGCTTGTAAATTTAAGTTTTATATTGGTTTCCAGTGTGCTTTCCAACAACACCAAGAGCAGCCGCTTACAGCTTGGCAAAACTCAGCAGCATGACGATTTCCCAGTACTCACCATTGCCATTATATCTTGTTGTGATGGTTATCCAGCTTTGGGTCATATTCAGACTGTTGGTATTGGTTTTCTCATTCCCATCCATACTCAAGTGCGCCTTGGATCTATGGATAAGAAAGAGAAAATTCATTCCAGGACTGCTCCCTGTACTAATAGAGACAACTCCTAAATGCTTTTTCCTAAGCATGGGTCCCCTTAAATTATTTAAGGTATGATCCCAGTTATTGTCAGTAGGAGTAATATATAATTATCAACCCTGGAATGTGTAAGAGCAATCTATGAACAAATGGGATAAGTTAATTTACCAATCTATAAACAAATAGGATAGGTTAATTTGAGCACCAACAGGAAAATTAGCTAGGCTTAAAATGGCACTCAAGGGCAGCCAGCCTAATATTACCTATGAACCTATGATTTACATGTAGAATTTTTTATGGCTTTTCAACAACCTGAATTACATTTCATGTAATGACAACAACAGTAATAAAAGTAATATCAAAGAATGTTTTTCAGTGATAGTTTTGCAAAGACTCTGGGGGGGGGGGGGTACTTGACCCACTGTATATATTTTTTTTTGTTTTTCTTAGTTGTGAGTTATTGCATTTTAACTTTAAGAACAATTATTTCATGTAAAAGGCCAAATAATTAATTGCATTAGTTATAGTCTGAGGTGTGAACAAGTGTCTAATTCCCATGCTCAAATCTTTTGAAATGAACTAATTGTTTTTAATTCATGCACAACAAAACAATGTTCCATAGATTTTCTTAGAATCTCTACATGCACTGCCTTTGCAGAGTAGGAATAACCATGTTGTCTCTTTCATCTCTGATAATTATATAAATCAGGTTTTAGAATTTAACAAAGGCATAATATCTTTTTAATTCTGTTATGGTTACCTTCTCCCAACAACCCACCTTCTGTCATGTCCCAGGCTCCACCTGAATCTTTACAGCAAGGAAAGGAAAAGGTAAAGCATTTTTGGAACAAGTCCACAAACTATGTCACCACATATGGAAATCAATCAGTGATGTCACTGTAGTTTGTGTGCACATGCTACCATGCATGCAATCTCCCCTGCAGAATTTCTGGCTCTTTTTCTATCTACTACTTGTCTGCCTGAACTAGAACTCATAGCATCCAATGGGAGTAATGGAGAGGCAAGAAATCAAACTCCATTCAGGATATATGAACGATCATTTAAGATAAGCTCCATCCGGGAAGCATGAGTTATAATTTAAGATGAAGTCCCTTCAGGTTGCATGAGAGATCATTTAAGATGAACTTCCTCCAGGATGCATGAATGACCATTTAAGATAAACTCCCTACAGGATGCATGAGTGAGCATTAATGATATTTTTTCCTACCACCATCCTCCATGCTTAAACTCATTATGTCAGCTGCTGACTCCTGTAGAACTACCAAGGAACTGTCTGTATCAATGAACTGCCTAAACACAGAGAAACAATAAGGGTCATTTTAATGTTTAGTATTTATTCTGTAACAAGTGAGCAGAGCTTTGTGTCAAACGCAGTTCTATAATTTCATCATAAAAGATTTAATAAATTTTACCTTTTCCATTTAAGTACAGAAGTAAAAAGTCTAACAATGATTTAAACACTTAAGAAAACAATGCCTATATTTTTACAAGAAAAGGGCAGGAGCCTGCAGGATAAACCAATCAGGAAACAGAAAATGTGCACATCAAGGTAAAAATAAGCCCAATACCAAACAAATGTCACAAAATAGTAGGTAAATCAAGAAATAACTTTATTCCATGTTAAGCGCTTTTCATCCAGTTTTTAATCTTGGATCTCATCAGCACTAAAACAGTAATGTATATTGTCCGATTAAATATTAACAGACCACAGGAAAGGATTCTCTTATAGTGAAGTGATACCATTAATATAAAATATATATACAAAACTTATATATGTATAAACATCTTTGGTGCCTTACATATTAAAAACAAATACCAGCCTAAACATGCATTTTAATAACCTTGAAGTACAATAAATTTGTGCAAATAAATCATATTAAAAAATAATTTCAAGTGCCCAACTTTTAACACTTTCGTGTTGTAGTATTAAAAAAACAACAAAAAGTAGTCCAATAAAAATATAATAACAGCTTAGCAGCCCTTATTTTTTAAACAGAGCTAATGGACAACACATCAGTTCCTGATGCATTGTGAAAATTAAGATGAAACTGCCACAGCAACTGTTTGTATTCTAGGTGTATTTCCCAAGCACTCCCTGTAGGAGTTAGTGAAACTTTCTCCAGTATACCAAAACAAAATCTTTTGAAGTTGTTATTAATTAGAGAATAGTTATATATGATATTTCTATAATTAGCCCTACTACTTTAAGTAAGTGTTCTTAAATTCTCTTTTTTGAGGGGATACTCAGTCTTGCCAATGTAAAATGCTGGGCATTTATAACAATTAGCAAAATAAACAACACTGCTAGTAATACAATTTCTATACTGAAAATAAACAGTGCTTTTAAACATATTGTCCACAATCCTTTTCCCACCAATATTGTAAGGGCATTGACTTAAAACCCACATTTCTGGGTGCCTTCTCTTGTATCATTAGATGTCCTACATACCATGCCACGTTCAAGTAATTTCTTCAGGTTGTCACCTGCTTTATTTTCAAAAAGAGGGCATTCACCCAAAATGTTTAAAACTGTTTCATTAGATTTAAAAATGTTCCAATTATTATTAATAAAATTCCTAGTGTTATTTGAGCTTCAAGTGTAATATACTAACAGATCTAAATATGGGTGGGCAATATTATTTTAAACTATTCTGTGTTGGGGTAGAACTGTACCATTCTTCAGTTTATGTGAGCTGATGGGTGGCAAATACCTTATGGCCTTATATCAGGCCACAAAAGTAATAACTTTATCCAACCATTTCATATGGTATCCCCTTTCCAAAAAATACACTTAAGTTTGTTAATCTCTTGCTCAAAAGTATGGCTGTCAGAAATCATATGTGACAACTTAATGCACTGACTAGTCACTAAACACATCCTCTGTTTATAATGGTGGCAACTCTGGAAATGTAAATAAGAATTATTGAAGGTGGATCTTCTATAAATGTTTGAAACAAAAACCCCATTTGACCTTCTTAATCATTACAGCTAAATAATTTACAGGGGCTTTATTATAACTATGGGAGAATCTCAAAAAATCAGTTGTTCCTTGCAGGTAGGATATAAAATCATTCAGTATAAGGTCTGAGCCAGACCAGAAAATAAAAATATCTTCCAAATAATGCAAATATAATTTAAAACATGGAAAACATTTTTATTGCCAAAAACATACTTATTTTCCCAACCCTTCATAACCAAAATGACAAAATGGGGGGCACAAACATTCCCCATTGCCACACTCTTAATCTGTTTTTATAACCTGCATTCAAAGTAGACACAGCTGTTATTGAGGATGAGGGTTATAAAATCCATAAACAACTGGATTGCTTTAGTAGGCAGAAAACTGAAATCTGTAATTACCTTGTTGAATAATTCAGTTCCTGTATCTTGGAGAATACATGTTAATAAAGCCACAACATATTTCATTAAAATCCCAGTGTCTTCTTTCCATAAGTTGTCCCATAAGTCTGAGCATGTAAGGTGTGCAGTAAAAGATTTGCTTAAGCAGTCAGTTGACAAAGACTGCTCAAGGTTAGATGTTAGAACTATGTGCCACCAAAATATGTTTAAATGGGGGTTTCTTAATGTTCTAATAGACCTTGACTGTACCACATATTGCAGGGATAACAGGGAACAGCATATTTAAGAATTCATACAGGTGAAAAATAATCAATCCTTGTAATAAACAGTCCTCCAGATGTAAATGTATTTTCACATATGCGATATTGCCCTCATTCCTAGAGACAGTTAGGTATGTTGTAATATCCTGTAACAGACTAAACATAATGGCAGAATATATTTCAAGAATTACTGTACCACCTCCTTTGTTGGGCTTTATAATTTGAGTAGTCTTGTTATTTTAATATAATTAATATTGTAATACTTCTCTCTCATCTTTAGTAAGATTGAAAAAAAAATGTTCCTGCTTAGCTTTTTGCAATAATTATGTGTCTCATAAGACTTCTCAGAAACTTGTCCCAAAGGATACATAGGAGGATTCAATGTACTCTCCTTTTTAAACTTGAGGCCTGCACTTTTATCAGGTAATTCTTTGCTGTTTTATAATAATAATGCCAGATTCAGCTTCCTTGTAAAAAGTTGATGTTCAGTAAGAATGTCTGCCACATCAGGCATTGCATTGGGTATAAAACTGAAGCCCTCAGAAAAATAGGAAAATGGCTAGGTGCTATAATAGTGTTAGTGTAATTGAAGATGGTATAATCATTACAAATATTCAAGATCCCATCAAAATCAGAGGTTTTATTTTATTTTAGTATCTCTGCCTGCCACTCCGCCTGTTTCTTCTTATACTGATTGCTGGAAGCCTTGTGACCTCCTCTGTTTTTCTCATGCATGTATTTGGTGTGCTGAAACAAGACACCCCCAACTTCATTCACCCTGTTTGCTATGTTTTCTGATCTGTGAAGTGTGGAAACCTCTAAGGATCATCTAAAAAGAAATCATCATGAACTTCATTATTACTATGTTCATGGGTAACATAATTATCAAAATGATAGCTGGCATGCTTGTCATCAACCACTGCACTCACAGGTGAAGGCACATGATTATTTTTAACATTAAAACCTTTCTTGCCAGTATAAGCTGTCTTTTTTTGTATTGTTTAACATCCCTTATAATCATTCTGCATTTTTCTGTTCTTAATAACATCAAATTGCTTATCTATGTTACTAAAATAACATCATACTGCTGTCTATATAAAGGGAAAAAAACAAGTCCTTATTGACCTTTTTATTTAAATTGTACACCTTTTTATTCAATGATTGCATCCCATAGTCTCAGATCCTATCGAACATTATGGTAAAGTCACTGAAAAAATGGCAAATCCCTAATGATCCCATTGAGGAACTTATATATTCTTAGGCACCACGAAACAATACCTACCATCATGCATTCACCTAAACAGCTATTACTCAATTGAAGTGAATGCAGTTTTAAAGATTTTATTCCTGTTTTCGGACAATCATTGACAAGGAGGAGTATCTTGGGGTCTCCAAAGACATAGCCATAAAAATAAATATTTTAGATAACTAATTTACAAAATCAAATTATCCGTCTTCCACTATAAGACTACTGAAAGTAGAAACTGGGGCAGTGTGTTAGTAACAACATTATTTTTCATGTACACAGGAATGTATTGCTGCTTTTTGTAATGATGCATATATAAATGCATTACCTACATTAATTGTATAGGCTGACACCCCAGCTCACACAAACACATATGCAGACTTTGACATGCAGTCCATCTGATTTCACTAGCCCTGATTCTAGGTTATCCCCCTCCCATTCTGAGGTAAACAGCAGTGTCCTTAACAACCCACTCCAGCCTCATTGACATGTTTAATCTAGCAAGAGGTATATAAACAGTCGTTGTGAACAAGATTGTGGTGAATCTTGCTTTTCCTCCTAAAGAAATATTCTACTTCATGCTGGTATCAAGAGCATAACAGAGAGTCTCACGGGTAGGTACCCAGATATTGGAGAAAAAATATGTTTGTCAGAGCTGCCTCAGTGACTGCTATTCATAATATACCAAAGCATTAATTAAACAATGAGAAGAAATTGTGTGCTACAACTTTGTAGTGACACTCACTACTTTAACAGCCATTTCATTTATTGGAAGGGTATCAAAAAGCTTTTCCCGAAGATCTCACCCTCACCACTTCAGAGTTCAAGATTCTTTCCTGACCTTTCATCACTGTCTGCATGGACTTTGTCCATCCACCCTGCTTCTTTAGAAATACTGGCTCGTGGGTTACTCTCAGTTTTTCATATCTATTGCATTTATCTTATCCCTGTGGCTTGCACTGTGGTTGAAAATACTTAGAAATGGAGCAGTTCATTTACTCAGTTAGCAAATGAAGAAAATAAAATAAATAGTACTTTAAACATGATGAATAAACTGTCAGTGTACTGAACATGGACATTCTTGGGATTGCATCATGCACTATGCATGTTTGACCAACATGTGTCCATTGTTGTAAGAAAGTTATTTTATATTGCAGAGCTTATAAGCAAATGGATTGTGTCTAGATCTAGATATCTAGGGATGCCATTGTGCCCCTTTATTCAGCCCTCATTAGGCCAATCATTGAATCTAGTGCCCCCACTGGCATGTATCTGTCCAGACACATGTAACAACTGAAACGCTCACATAGGTACCTTACTAGAAAGATACAGGGCATAAACAAATATCTTACATGTTCCAACTCAAAGCCTTGTCACTATTCTCCAGATTGGTAAGAGGTGACCTATGTCTGGCATACAAGGCATCTTCTGACCTATTACTGATGGCTTTACTGCAAATCAAGCAAGTCAAATGGTTTATGGAATACTCAGTCTAGGGATCTAAACCTCCCCCAAAACATAAACAGAACAGTTTGGAGGGGCAGGTATATCATGCAGAGGATATTGCTGCTCTAGAACAGACCCCCCCCCCCACATCTATACTTTGCCTCCTACTGGTTACTGAGAGGTGATCTATGCCTAGCATACAAGGCATCCTTGGACCTACTCATCTGAAAAATAAACAGCATCAGAACCACTAGATCTGATGATCTTAATGTTGCTTGTGAAAACAATAAGGTGTATTTTTGAGACAGCTATATGTCTCAGAGGATTCCCCCTTGGTCTGGAACAGGCTCCACATCTGTATGAAGCAGAGTCCATTCCTAACTCTATTTAAGTGTAGCCTTGACCAATTGATGGGAAATTGGAAATTCATCTCATGGCTAACCCCTATGCCTCTGATAGACTGTGGCAGACAATAACGCCCAAAGTTACATACTCTTCCTTCCACACATAATCCCTGCTAATAAATGCTCATGATACATAGGAACACAATTGGATTGGATTGCATGGCTGGACATATAAAGACCCTGGTGGTCGATAGCCTAGTATACACCTATGAACCTATAAAATAAGGTTCATTCCTGTTCAAATCAAATTCAAGCACAACTTAGATCTATAGAGAAAAAAACAAAAAGCGTTCACGAGACAGGATCCACTGAATTAAATTAAACACACTTTATTAAAACAAGCGTTTTCTCCTCTGCTCCTACAGAAGCTTCATCAGAATACAGGAAAAAGCACCAAAATTTCCAAGCTTTTAAGCCCTTACTAGGCAACATGATGTCACTTCCTTGGAAACACACATCTTAATTTAAAAGCAAGAATGAAAAAGTATAAATGAAAAAATATATAAAAGCAATCATGCCCATGATCTATACCAGCATGTTTAAACAAGTTAAAAAGGTTCACACAAGTAAATCTTCCCTGAAGCAAGCATCAAAGCGGACAATTACAGGGTTCTATTCAAAAGGAATAAAATTAATAACAATGAAGCAGATTTTAAAATTTAAAATTATATGCTTATTTTTGAAAAACACTAAGATACTCATTCCCAAAGCCTTAATATATATGTATTAAAGAGAAAACAAGTGTTCTTTAACAGGCACAAGTGTATTTAAACTAAAAAAATTTTACTCTTAATACAATTATATACCATTAACCCAGTATCCTATCTCAGATAACTTCTGTACTTTAAAATAGAGGAAATATTGCAACACTCATTCAGCCCAGGTTCAGAAAAGGCATCAAGTAAAATTTGCCACTCAAGCTCCCTTGTTTCTAAAACAAGGGGCTGGGGACCACCCCTAATCCCCAATAAAACGTGGTCAATCCCCATGAAATGGAAACTATGCCCTATATGACTCAAAGTATGTTTCGATAAGGCATTATCACTTCTCTTGTTTTTTATTGCATAACTATGCTGATAAATACGGTCCCGTAACCTGCGGTCCGTCTTCCCTATATAAAATACAGGGCAACAATCACAGAAAGCAGCATAAACAACAGATTTTGTATTGCAGTTTATCTTATGGTTGATAGTGTATTTCTTATCCCTGATAGTGAATGAACTCCCTATTTTTAGAAATTTACACCAATTGCAAGCACCACAAATTGATGTACCATTTTGTCTAGTAAAGGAGTTTTCCAAACTGCTCCTCTGGAGGAGTTCTTTTAGGTTACGACCCCTCTTAAAAACAATAGCAGGGTGTGTGCCCAGTGTATTTAATAATGTTAAATTGTTCTGGATAAAATACCAGTTTTTTCTAATAATAGAACACATGTCCCCCGCAAATCTATTGTATGTTATGACTAAACTTGTCTTGAAGTCAGTTCTGTGAGAAGAGTTTTCAGTCATAGTATCAACAGCAGAAGTGACATTGGAACACAGGCCTAACATAATTTCGGTCAGTTGGACAGTGTCTTGTTCATTATAATGAAGTAAAGGTTGGTAAAAACCATTAACCCCTTTTAGAAGAAACCTCATCAACTAAGCTGTCAAACAAATCTTCAGGGTACCCCCTGTTAATGAACATTGTTTTCAAAGTAGCACATTCACGTTTGAATGCTTGACCCGTGCTACACATACAGACCGCCCTAACCAGTTGTCCCTTAACAATTGATCTCTTTTGCTTCGGTGGGTGGTTACTGGAAAAATGCAAAAAAGAGTTGCAATAAGTTGGTTTCCTAAAAATGGATGACTGGAACCGGTTATTGATCAAATCTTTTACCAACTTCACATCAAGATAATCAATTTCACTTATTGAAAAGTGGTAGGTAAATTTTAAGAATGAAGTAGTCTCATTCATATAATTAATTAAATCCACCACAACCTCTTCACCCCCTTGAACTAAGATAAACACATCATCTAAGAAGCACGTGTAAAATGTTATGATATTTTTAAACCGGGGGTTGTTTAGAAGAAATGTTTTCTCCCAGTAAGCGACAAACAGGTTCGCTACACTTCCCCCACAAGGGGAGCCCATGGCAATCCCTCGTTTCTGGATGTAGTAGCGATTATCGAAGATAAAGAAATTAGAAGACAAAATGATATCCAGTAATTGAGTTACGGCAGCTATGTCGTCCCTAGGGGCATTAAAACTCCTCAACATCAACTCGGCCCATTCAACCGCTTCCTGGTGTGGTATAGAGATGTACAGGTCAACCACATCGATGGTAAGGAAGTAAAGTGATGGGTCGAATTGGATATCATTGATTGATTTCAAGAAAGACCAAGAGTCTTTACAAATTTCAGGAATTAACCGCAGGTATTTAGAGATGATGCTGTCGATGAGTCTAGAACATGGATGAGTGATTGAACATCTCCCATCCACTAGTGCTCGCATCAGTGGATTTGCCAAGTCTTTATGGATTTTGGGGATTCCAAACATGACCGGTACTTTAGGGAATGAGATGTTAATAAATTTATAGGTATCGATGTCAATCTTACCTTCACTGAACAAATCCCTAAAGTACCCTTTAATCCTGTTATGGGATCCTACCATCTCATTTAAGGAAGAGCTTTCGTAAGCTGGGGAGTTCAACACAGACAGCATCCTGTTACTTTAGTCAGCTTTATCAAAGATGACTAAACCCCCTCCTTTGTCAGGTTTTACAGCCCTCACTGACAGCCCACATAAGTTGTTTAAAGCCATCATTTGGTCAAAGGAAATGTTACTCCGATTATCTAACCATTTGGTAGAATCGAAAAACTGTCTAAAGTCAAGTTCACAGACGCTCTCAAAGATGTGCAAATTGGGGTGCAAGGGGGGTTTAAATGTGCTCAACAATTTTAGTGTAGAACCTTCACTATAAGTTTCATTATTGAAAAAAACCTTTAGATTTAATCTACGCACAAAACATTTCAAGTCTATCAGTGTTTTGGAGAGACTCAACCTCTGATCAGGAACAAAAGAGAAACCGTTTGCCAACAATTCAATCAAATCGCTATCTATAGTGATGTTTGAAAAGTTATAAACTTTAAAGTCTCCTTTGATGCTAACCAAGATAGCAGGCTGACCATTGTCAAGTAAAATAGCACCATCGTGACTATTTACTACTTCTGTTTGTTCCAGTTCTTGTAGTGTTGTTGGCGGTTGTTCTTGCCCCCTAAAAAAGGCCTCTGTTGAGCCCTATAGTTAGGGATGCCATTGTTGTTTTGGTAGTTGGCTTTAATTCTACTGCTCCTCCTTAATTCCTGGGATGAAGACCCCTCCCCCCCATCATCTGGACGATCACCATTGTCCATAGAATCATCTGGAATGTCTTTAGAGGCCGAAACACCTCTATTGTTGTTCCCTTTGTTCTGGTTGTCGCTACTGAATTTATTTTTGAAGGGGTTAGGGTAAGCAAGGCAATTTTGATAAGCTTGTCTATCTCTAACCAGTTTTTTTTTATAGATCTATAGATCTGTAGAGAGGAAAAAGAAAACATACCCAAGAACTGCCCCTGTACTACTACTGGACAGAGGCAGTTCCTAAACGCTTTACCTCATGCATGTGTACCCTTAAATTATTTATGGTGCAATCCCAGTTATTCTCAATGGGAATAATATGTAATTATAAACCAGAGGATGGGTAAGGCCATTCTCTAACTGAATGGGATAGGTTAAGTCAAGCACAAAAAGGAAAACTGTCTAGGCTTAAAATAGACCACAAGAACAGCTAGCCTAGTACTTACCTATGAATCTATTATTCACAGTACCTTTGGTTGACAGATGTTCATTAGCCATTAAGTTGCCAATAGACTGCATATCTGGTTCACCCATCATCCTAACTTCACATTCGTTGTGGTTGTTGGAAGGTGCAGGTGATATGTTGTTGTCATCACCTATCAAGCATACCAAACCCAAAGCAGAATTTGATTTTCAACCTTTAGGTGTCACAACGTCTGTTAATAAATGCATCAAATGAGTTAATTCACCATTCATGGCAGATATTTAATTTACTAAGTTAGATCAAGGGGAGTCTTGCAAAACAGATTGCACCAATGGCAAATTCTTTTGTTCTGGCAGCTTCATATCAAACCAAAAGGACCCGCCAAACAAAGCCAAGAACCAGAAAAAGGCAGGACACTGCATGATAAAGCAACCAGGAAACAGAAAGTGTGCATTTAGAAGTAGAAAGGAGCCAAAATACCAAAAAATGTCACAAATCATTATGTAAATCAACAAAATACATTTTTTTCCAGTCAAGCATTTTCATCCAGTTGTTATTCCTTTCATCAAAACTAAAACTGTGACTTAAATCATCAGTTTAAATATTAACAAACTGCAGGAAAGGCTTATCTTTAATTGTCTCATACCATTAACATAAAATATGTATACAGAACTTATACATATATAAAAATGCTTGGCGTCTTACATATTAAAATGGGCAGTATACATTACTGTTTTAGTATCCAGTAATCTTGATGTTCACTCATTTGTATAAGTACACTTTGGAAATGATTTTACCTGTATTCATCCCAAAAATAATATGCAGTTTTTGTTATCCCCTTAAACTACATTAAGAAAAAGTCAAAATAGGTCAATGGCTTGGGTTTAGAAAACCTTAATGTTTGCAAAAAGCCTTAACATGGCCATTTTCACGTTTACATAGACTGAGCTACAGCTGATGTTTCTGCTAGTTGAGGCCTCATCTAGTGGATGGTCTAAATAGTAGGGCTGTTGAGGCTTATTAGCCATGCTTTCTTCCATGGAAATTCCACTGGCTGTCAGAATCACTTGGGAGAGAAAAATTCCACTGTTGGCAGAAAAAGTGAATATTCTCAAAAGACAATGGTCACCCATTCACTACTATGGAAACAGTCATGATGCAGGTAAGTTAGGTGATGATATGGGTCATTACAGAAGAAGTTTAAATCCTTATACCTAGTATTTCTGATGCCATTTGATTTGCTGATATGCAGTAATTCCATTAGTATTGGATCAGTGGATGTCTTGTATACCAGACATAGGTCAACTGTTAGTAGTCTGTAGGATACAAAGTATAGTGACACGGCTTTTCATCAATTCATGTAGGACATGTTATTTAGGCCTTGTAGTCTTTCAGTAAGGTACCGCTGCGGGCATTCCAGTTTATGTATGTACCTGAACATGCTTGCATCTTCTTTGTTGAAAATGATCCCTCAAAGATATTATTTTAGTAATGGTTTATTTCAGTAATAAACATAAAACTGTGCTGCACATCAAAACCATGTTTGCAGGCCTAGAAAATGACAAATCAGTAATTGATTTACAGCCCATTTCAGGCTGGAAGGAAAGCGCTATGTAAACTGATTAAGATTAGCTAAGTATGCCTTATTCATAATTCACACTTGCAATAGAATACTTGATATCACTTTACTCCCAAATCTAATTAACTTTGATGTGTGAGCTCAGACTGCACAGGATAGAAGAAATCTGGAATTTGTTCTACAAAAATAAATTCTGTGCAGTGTATTTTCAACCTGCTGTCAACAAGGCCCCTTCTCCATAGTATGAATAAATCATCTTTACTAAGAATATTCTCAGGACAGAAGCTGCAGTATATGTATTCACGAACAGATGTGCTTAGATAGTTCAAAATATATTTTGCCATAACATGCTTTGATATAGCTGGCACAGGTCCACTTCACATGACTGAAACTAAAAATATTAAATTTCACTTGACTGAGACCACAATACCTAATTTTCAAAATACTGAAAACTCATTTGACTGAGTATCATTACACTGAAAACTTACAATGCTGAATTTCAAAATACTAAATTTTAAGCCATAGATGTGGTGTGTTCCATTCACCTGTGACTTCCTTGTGATAAAAACACATTACTGTAACCTAAAGTGCTGACTGTCAGAATACAGATAGCAGCACAGAAAATAGTGTTGTAGTGTTTCTAAATGTAGGTATCCCTCTTTACATTTTTATGGGAAGTATCTAAAGTAATATGGTGGGTGTTTCATGTGCTCTTGGCAGTAGTGGCAGTGTACACAGTACTGTAAGGTAAGTAAAAGGTATATGCCCTATTCCTCACTGTAGTGAGATCCAGGAGTTAGTATATATATAGTTGGGGTGTGTGTGTGTGTGTGGGGGGGGGGGGTCGTAGCCCCACATAATTTAGTTTTATATCATCCAGTTTCTGTTACGAGGGTAAGTAAGTAGTTTTTAAGTTTTGGAAAGAGTTAGTTGTTGGTGTTGTAAGTGTGAATGTCCATGGCCTAAAAGTCAGTGTTTTGAAATTCAGCATTGTAAGCTTTCAGTATAATGAGATTCAGTCAAATGAGTTTTCAGTATTTTGAAAATTAGGTATTGTGGTCCGAGTCAAATGAAATTCAGTATTTTGACTTTCAGTCATGTGAAGTGGACCCAACTGGCACATAAGTATGCATTCAGTAGAAATGGAACACTATTAAAATTAAAAGCATCCTTAGTACCTATATCTCCACTTACTTGGTGCATACAAAATTGAGTCAGTAGTGCTTTGACACCTTAAAATAAACATTTCTCTAACATTTCAGTTATTGTTCTCCATCACATTCGTTTTGGATATTAAACGAATGTGCTCTAAATGACAATAAAATCAGTGTGTCACACGTTTAATTATGTACATTACAAAACAACTTCCTAATTACAAGAAATGTTTTGCATCATTTTCTCTATGCAGGCCCATAGTGTGCTAATTATTAGAACTGCATCTGTCCAGATGCAGATTGGGCCACCCAGCCACAGTTAGATTTGTGTCCAAATCGTAGGTGATAATACTGAAGCTACCAAATTGCTACAATATAGATTCTCTTGATCCATTATGTGGTTTTAGCATATGTTAAATGCCTGTCTTTGTTTTCCTTTTGGTGAACAGATATGTTGTGTCTTTTGGCTTTTCCTGGTTAGGGGTCACCACAGCGGAACTCCGGTCTGCTAATGATTGGCAGTAGATTTTTATGTGCTGAGTTGCCGGCCCTGACGCACAACCTTCAACGAAGGTACGCCCATTCATGCATGTCTCCACACAGAAGACGCTCTAGCTGAGAATCGAACAGGACAATGTCTTACTGTGAAGTGACAACGCTACCGCAGCACCACCACCGCAGTTTTTGGTGAACAGATACAATAGTTAAATATCTGGATAATTAATAATGACTGTATCTAAGCTCATTCAAATAAGCCCTGTAGACTGAATTGGAAAGCCAAATATAAGCTTGTCTGTTTGGACTTCTGGAAACTGAACAGGCATTGTTGAATCATATGTCAGGTAACATAATCACACAAATAAGACTCAACATTGAGCATGGAATAAAAGCTGATTACTATACAATTCATACCAGTGAACATTAAATAGAAAGTTACTGGAACATACCTTTAGATACAAGTTTCATTCATTGATCCATGGCATCCACACGGAATACTACCTGAAATCAGAGTGGAATCCTTTATAGTTGCACCTATGTCTTTCTACTGCTTATTCAATGTTCTATAACTAGGTATTAGCATGTCTGACTCTAAATGAATCTTTTAATGTGTTAAGTTTCTTTTTATTCTTCTACACTCATCTATGTCAGTAGTACAGAAAATCAAATAGAAATACATTTGTTAGCCCACACCTCTAAATGCAAATATGCAGTAGACCAAACTGCTAATACACTTACGGAAATGTATTCTTAGTTAGTTACTTGTGCAAACACTGAAAAAAAAGTTAAATTATGTCTGGAAATACACTGACATCAAGTGAACATCCATTCCATGCTTGCAGATAAGTTTATCTTTTTCAGGTTATCTTATTACGGCTGTTAAATTTGCACACAAAATTCATGACAAAACTAAAGAAGTTATCATTGGGCACGGTAATGCTCATAGTAAACATATACTTTTTTCTCCATACCCTATACTTTGAACAATTTCACAACAGATAAAACATTTTAGTTTTAGGTCCAAATTGATGACCAAATGCTATTGTTCCTTATTATCTAACCAGCAGCATGTTCAAATAACCAATCAGATGTAAAAAAAAAAACAAAAAAAAAAAACTCCTGGAGCTGCCAATTTTTCATTGTGTCTTATGTGAAAAATGCTAATGCTCTCTTCTCATGTGAAGACAGCTTGAATATGTTTCACTTCATGCAAAGCATTTAAGTACCTTATCCTAAGGCAAGTCAACAAATGTAATTGGGCATCATTAGGCAAGATCATTGGGAGCCCAATTGTTACAGACGATAGCTGAAATATTTTTCATTTATAGCCCTGGAAATAGCTGTAGCTACTACATAAATGGCATGTACTAACACACCTGACAGTTTTCTTTTGTGGAGGATGACTTTCTTTATTTCATTCACCAGTCTTTACAACCTCTTTGCAATATCTTTTTCTGATGGATGCATGCTACTATAGTTTTGCTAATAGGCAGATTTCACTGGAAATATAAACACCATTGAAAACATTTTTCTTCAGGTTTGATGTTTTAGGGGACAGACTGTGATTAATTAGTCTTTTTTGTTTTAGTTTGCAAATAAATATGTAGAAATAAAGACTTCAAGTTGTACTGTGCTTTAAATGTGTGTACATGAAACAGGCGACAAAGGACAAGATGGTGGGATATCTTTTACAGCTAGAGGCTACGTATTCTTCATCATACACATACACATTCTTGCTGTCTTTACTAACACTGCCAAATCATGAACCTGATGACTAATTCTCTACGTATGCAAACAGCTATGTAGCCTATTCTAGGAATAAAAGAAATATCATTTAAGTCTCTGTTTTTGAGAGGCTGTCTGTATACATTAACTGAATAACACATATTAGATTGGCTATTGTCAACTGCCTAAATGATGTATATGACATTAGGATGAACTTGAAATCTTTGCTACATCATGCTAAGGGAATTTGCACAACTAGCAGCCAGACAAAGAGTGGGTGTGATTCAGAAAACCCAATAAGATGATGTGTCTAGCTGAATAATGGGATCAATGTGTGCTAATGAGTGCATCATGAAATGCTGTGTATGACAATGATCACAACAAGATTCATCGATTCGTAGACTACTAGGCTAATAACCCAGGGGTTGTTTCTAAGTCTAGCCAAGTATTCCCAAAAGAATAATGATGTCCTGTAATCAAATAGGACATTGACCGTCAGGTGTTTATAAGCTACCTCTGTCCATAAGGGACATAGATGCCATGCCTGGTGTAAATTTCTTATTCACCATCCACTTGTCTAGGTTGTGCTTAATCTGGGTAATAGACAAACCCAGTTTCACATGGATGGGAAGCCTGTTCCACGGGGGGAGGCAGTCTCTGGACAGATATCTGTCTATCCAGCATGTTCTGTTTAAATCACAGACAAAATTCAGGTCCTCAGATCTTTTATTGCTGGTACTCTTTAACTTATGAATATACAGGTCTGGGGTTTGCAAATGCCTTGTAAGCCAGGCATAGATCACCCCTCAGCAATAGATAAGAGACTGAGTAGAGGGAAAGGACTTTAAGGTGCTCTGCATAAGGCAAGTTTGTATAAGACAGATTTGTTACACCTTGTATTCTTTTTGTAAGGAACCTTTGAGGTTACTCTAGTTGCTGAATATGCCATGTACTCTATGATTGGTCTGATAAGGGTGGACTACAGTGGGATAATGACCTTTTTGGACCTAGATACCATGCACTTACTTATAAGCTGTGCAACATAAAAGGATTTCCTCATCACTGTAGTACTGTGATGGCTGAAAGTAAGGCTATTGGCATGCGTACCCAGATCCCTGACCACTTGGTTGACTCTTAGGTTTGTATTATCAACATGTTAAATAGCCAGAATGGTTGACTTCCCAAAGTGTACAACTGTGCATTTCTTAGCATTGACCTTAAGACCATAGCTTTAGTAGCATTTGTTATTCAGAGACAGAGCTTTGTGAAGTATGTTAGTGTCTGCAGGGGAGTCGATGATAACCCCCAACTTGCAATCATCTGAAAACTTAGTCAGCTATAAACCTTCAGCATTTGCTTCCATTTCTGAGAAAGAGATGCCAAAAAGGAGCAGGCCCAGTAATGAGCCCTGGAGGACTCCCCTAGTGACAGGCTTCTTGGTGCAGGTGGCCTCACCTATTTTGACCTCCTGAGTCCTATCAGTGAAACAGTTGGCTATCCAGTGCATGATAAAATGGTTTATACTTAAATCAGTGAGCTTGTCTATAATGCTTGAGTGGGGTATTGTATCAAAAACCTTAGCCAGGTTGAAGTAAGCTGTGTGTGTGCAGAGTCTTACCTTAATCCAATGGTTTGGTGACCCTCTCAAAAATTCCTCAAGATTTAATAAGCATGAATTTCCTGAAATAAAGCTGAACTTTGATGGGTCCAGCATTTGCAGGTTACCTATGTCCTCACTTATCATGTACATGATGATTCTTTCTATGGCCTTACATATGAGGCTGATCAGACTTATGGGCCTGTAGTTCCCCAGATCGGTGGTTGGACCTGTTTTGTGCAGGGGAATGACTGTAGCCATCTTCCATTCCTTGAGCACAAAACCTGACTGAAGCCTCCAGTTGAAAACTGATTCAGGTGGATCAGAGCAGTCATGTTTCATACTATTTATTAAACATCCCGGGATGTTATCAGGGCCCATCAATACAGTATTTTTGGCCTTGGAAAGTGCATTGATGACCTGTTTCTTAGTAATGCCTGAGGGATTCTGTTATGTGCTATTTCCTTTAGACTAATGGGGGGAGTGGGGGGGGGGGTTAAGCCAGACATGTCAGCCAAAAGCTTGTCAATGGCCTCCAGTTCAGTTTTGCGCATTGCTGTGAAATTCCTCTGAGGTTACAACAAAGTTGTAGAAAGCTTTGTGGTTTTCATTTGCCTGATAAACTATTTTTTCTTCAAATGTAACCTTTGAAGTGCTAAGCAACCCTCTTAGCTGCCTGTTTAATTTGGTCAGGGAGCTTTTAGTATGTATGGCTTTGTTTCTCCTACTCTTGGCCAAGATTTTTTTCTTTTGTTGTATAATCAATTGATATTGTGATTCCACCAGGGTGGCTTGTCTTTTGAGTTTGTCTTATCATAATACGAGTGGCCACAGCTCACGCCATACTGCTATCAATGACTGTACAAAGATTTTGTAAATAGCTCAGTGTATTCTATGGTATTTACTGGCTTTGGGGGTGCTTGGAATTTAGCCAAGGCATTGCTTAGTAGAGAGAGCTTAGCCTTGCAATAGTTCCTAAAGGTTTTTGGTTTTGCTGGATCCCTGGATTTAATTTTTATTTCAAGTAATATTGTCTTATGGTCAGATCTGCTGAGCAAAGATATTACATTGGATGAGGAACATTGATCCCTCCATGTTCATGCGTACAGGGTGAAGGATGTTTGTATCCCTGGTAGATGAATGCAGCAACTGTTCCAGGATGTTAGTATTAACTAAGTTTAGGAATTGCTGGACTTGTGCATTAGAAGTGGTGTAGGATTCTCAATCTATAGCGGGGTAGTTTAGATCCCTCATGAATATCACACTGGGTTGAACGATGAGTGACTCTAGTGCATTGAGATAGGTAGTATGTTTCTTCTGGGACATGGATGGGGGACCTATAGGTTTCAAGCATATGGTACGAGACCCTGTTTATGGTGACTTGCACATGTATGAGTTCCTCTGGGTCATACACTTTAACTAGTCTGGATATGAGGTTAGTCTTACTATAGAATGACACTCCTTCACCTTTAGTTCCCTCCTGTGCAGTAGCTGGTCTAAAGGTGTGAAAGGGATTATAACCTTGCATTGCTGTGGTACTCTTAGTGACTTTAAACCATGTCTCCATTACTACTCAGATTTCTATACTCTTCAGGGAGAGGAAGGCTTGCATGGAGTGGAGTTTCTGTAAAGACTTCTAGCATTGAGCAGTGCCACCTTCAGATATTTCTTCATAGCTTCAGTTAAGTCGGGAGGTTTATCAGTTTGGCATTGCCTAAAAAAGGCAGTATGGGGTGGAAAAAGTCTTTGCCAACGTCCTAAATTCTAGAGAGAATAAGTGCAGAGCATTTCTGGCTAAACAGCGTGGTCTGTCAGCCATGTCCTCCGAAGCCATCAAATATTGTACCTCTCTTGGATTGACACCAGGAGCTAAGCCAATTGTTAGAATTATTCATTTTCTGTTGGTAACATGGCATCATCCTTTGAGATGGTAGACTGGGATACATAATTCACAATCTCAATCATGTCTCTCTTTACGTAGTCAATGGAGACTGGCCACAGACAGAGTCAGGGAGTGCATGTCTATGGCCACTGATCTACTAGGGAGGAGTGCGGACAACTTAAATATTGAATAAGACAATAAGACAAGCAACTTCATGAGCAACACTTAGCTATGAGCAGACTAGATGCTCTAGTAGTTAAAAAAATCTGACTAGACAGTAATGCCACAGGTGCAGACCACAGACCAAAACAAAGACAATTACAGTAACAGGCACAGTAAGCCTTCACCAGCAATTCAAGCCCAGAAGGGTGAAAGCTGCCCTCTCCTCCCACAAGAGTGTAGACCACATACCTTCTTAAGGTAAAATAACTGGCCTGAAGCCCAAGTATTTAAACCAGAACTAAGACACTTTTAGAATAACAGACACAATATGCCTTTATCCAGAAATTCACAGCTTAGAAAGGTGTAAGCTACCTCTCCTGCCACAAGAGTATAGATCACAAACCTTCCTTATATAAAACAGATAGATTGAAGCCCAAGTACTTAAATCAAGACTTATAATTAACTTATAATAACAGTTACAATTTAATCAGGATACTAACAAGCATTAATAAATGCAGCAGATTAAGTGCAATTGAACACTCTAAGAATTTGCAGCAAAACACTAAAGTGGTCAAGTAGAAAGAAGCACAGATACAGTAAAAGCAGCTGAATAAAGTGCAATTTTTTAAAGTAAGTGAGAAGGGAAGAAACAGAAAATAATTTAAGTTTAAGACACTAAGGGGGTGACCCTTTCCAGCTGATCTCTCAGTACTCAGTAGAATGAGCTGATGAGATGGGACTTGGAGGCGTGCCTATAATCAGATTTATAGTAGGGGAGGGCAACTCGAAAGTCACCAAGTTTAAAAGTACAATCCCAGTAGAGCAGGTAGGTGGGGAAAATCAAATACAGAGATCAGCAACAGCCAGGCACAGAACCGCAATTTAAACAAACACTACAGCTAAATAAAGATGCCTCGAAATATTTCTAGTTAAATGAGAAATGCTGTTTCTCAGCTCCTCCCACTAACACGTTATTCACTGTCTGAAAAATGATTATTTTCTAACTTTTCTAACTGACCATAGCCAAGACCTCTTAAAACTCCAAAAGAATAACAAAAAAATAAATAAAAACAAAATGAAATATAAGTAAAAGATAAAGAATAGAAGTAACCAAACCTTAAATTAGTAACTTCAATTCAAAATCAAATGTAGGCAGAGATCAGCAATAGCCAGGCAGAGAACAACAAGTCAAACAAGATAGTGAAGCAATTTAGAAATAGCTAAATGGTGAACAGCAATGCTTACTTTAGATTTCAACCTAGCCATATGCCTGTGTTCAGATGGAGTACACTGTGCAGATATGCTTGGGGTTGCCATAGGCATTTCAAATTTATATATGAAGGAAGGTCTTATTGTAACCACTTTGCTGATGCATCACAATGTTGCCTGTGGATGTGCAGGATTAACAATCACACTTAATATTTAATGCCCTGCTTGACACATTTCTGGACTAGTATCATGTGGGCAGGAACACTATGCAAGAAATCATGGAACTATGCCAGCCTCATCTGCAGCCCCACAGGAGTCACGGAGTAATTATCCCAGTGGATACCATGGTATGAGTGTCACTACATAAATTGGCTACAAGTATTACTGGGTATCACATGCCTCTGCTTGAAAATGTTCCATCAGTTCTTGTATGCCATGCTGCACTATGTGGGAAACATGTGATGCCAAAGGGTCGCAGAAGAGGGAATTGTATGATATACCCCATATCGCTAAGCTTCTCGAGGACACAGAATGTACCCACATTAATATAAAGGCCCAACTGGGAAGGAGTTATGTAAACCACAAAGGGTATGACTCCATCAGCTGACAGGTGGTATGGAATACACAGGATATCATCTGCAATGTGTGTACAGGCTACCCTGGTAGTTTTCATGACTCACGCATATGCACACACGTGACCTGTACCAACAGTTTGCAACACGTGACTTCCCACACAGCATCTTGTGAAGATCTTGGATATGCCCTAGGACCATTGCTCATGTCACCTATCAGAAATCCACACAATCAAACTGATGTGGAAATCAACTATGTACTATTCCAGGCCAGAAATATTGTACAGTATGTGTTTGGGCTGCTGAAGGGCATGCTTTTGCTGTCTGGATTCATCCAGTGGTGTCATGTAGCATGACCCCTACAAGAGAGTGCCTGTTCTTAGAGACCAAGCAGTTCCCAGCATCACAAGCAGTTGAAGCTGGAATAGACAAGGAGTCACTAGAGGAGCCAGCAGCAGAATGTTATCATAGCAGATGGAGGAGGACAAAGTATGCTGGAGCCCTAGCAAAGAGTCAGTGGATTACATATTGCTTTCAAACATAGCTATGCAACAGTTAAGCAGATGCACCACACAAAAATAACAGACTGAGCTTACCCATACATAGGCTGGTCACACAGTATATCAGACACAGATGACACCAACAATGTACAAAAGGCAGAGCACAGTTATCATCATTTGTGCAAGTGAACAAAGAATTACAGAAGTGCATGTCTTTCACAGAGAAGTATGTGATCACAGGGACGTATGTGAGTGTTGATGGTTAATAAAATAAGAAGTTCTTTTATGGGTGGTGTGAGAACTGGTTTGGTGGAGTTAAAGCTGAGAAGGGCCAGTGTCAGTGTATATGTGGGATGTGTTGGGGGCTGTGGTGGCATATGAGTGTGTCTGCAGGGATACAGCCTCATCACTTGTTGCAGTACTGTGATTTGGCCAACTGAACAGCTCCTGGGCATGCCCAACAGAGGGTTAAGTTTCCCGTGCATGCCCCCACCCAAGGGATCTGAACCTGCCAGGAGATTCACTGGCTGTACCACAACCTGGAAGTAGAAACCCCTACAAGAGATGTTGGTGTGGACATTCTAGCACTGAGGAGAAGGGTTTCACTCCTCCGTGGTTGTGTTGGCTAAAGTTTGTGGATGGAGCACATAACTGGCTGCAAGAACAGTCCCTGGAAGATAATCCAGTGAAGATACAGCATAGTCCAATGTGAGATTCAGTCTATCCAATAAGTTACACATATGGGACATTCACTTCCATAGGTCAGCATGCACACCCTGAATCACCCTTACTTCCTGCCATGGATGTGATAGAACTAGCCTTTGTGTCTCAGTGATGTCCTTGCACATATTTTGGGTTGTGGCTACTGAAACACCAGCCTCAGGGAGAGTGTGGGAATCATATCTCTACTGACCACCATTACCAACTCCACTATGTGGATATCCTTGCCTGTGAGTACTATGGTCAGATTCAGACATCTGTCTGCTGAGGCCAGCACACTTCCTTCATCTATAGTGTTTTCATCAAACTGTCCTCTCTCATGTGGTTGTGCATCCTGGGTATCAGCAGGCAAAGAGACTGTTTCCATGGTTTGTGTAGGGGATGTAGTGGTCACACTACCTGTGCCGACTACACACATGCTACACTACTCACTGTGCCAGCTAATTCCCACCATCATTATCAAAAGCTACAGATCCTCCAATATCAGATGGAGGCAGGTCCATACTAGTGATGCAGGATAAAGAATCACATGTGAATATACTAAAGCACAAAATATCCAGTGTAAGTATGACTTAGCACCAAAACTACACATGCAACTGATATTTTTACACTTATAAACATGAGAAAAACTAATACCCCATACCATATCTTGTGTAGGAAGACTTGCATGTCGGATCCACAATGTATCTGTGTACCATAACTCAGAGAGATTTAATGAAGTTTAAAGAGACTACAAGGTAATGAAGACTTGTAGCTTTTGATACAATAAACGTAGGACTACATACAAGGGGCATCTGCAGTTTGAACTCCCTGTGACCTCTCCAGCTTTGCCCTAACATCCATCACCACATTGTGAGACTTTGGGGTGGTAGCACTGCCTTTAATCAAGGCCAGGGATTCCTCTGTCTCCATAAGGGGTAGTTTGGTAGGTGATCCACTACCTGCTGCCATATGTTCCCCTGCCATGGCTTTCACTCTGCAGGTGGCAGCAGAATCATACCCATGGCTTTCTAGAAGACCATGTCATAGTTGTGATCCAGACTACCCACTGCATTAACATCGCTGACAATTTCAGGCCAGGCATGGTCATGGAAGGGCTGGTCAGTAGAATGGACAACAAAGAACCATCTCCCATAGAGAATAAGGACTCCAATACCACCTCATTCTCAGTATCTGTAAACTCGGGGTTGGGGTAAATGTGAAAGCACCAGCAGATGTAATTTCTTTGGCTGTTTTTAAGGCATACTTCTGTTAGTGTGGAGAACAGTGGAACTAAGAGCCTTTTTCCAGGATGTGTGTATGTAACACTTACACTTCTACTATCCTACTAGGCCATATAGTATGCTGTAGTTGTGTCTGACAATTAGATATATGAATCCAACAATTCATAAATAAATGTCAGGTATATATGTGCACTAAGTACATTTTCTCAACAAAACAAGCACATAACTCCAACTGAACAAAAATACCTGGGCCTTACAGTAGAGCTGTTAAAATGTTGCAGCTAATTACAAATCTTCAAAGCACAGAACACTGCAATAGCATTGGACATTACTTTCAATATGAGTTTTGGGATGTGTCTACCATCTACCCTAACAACACTGCACGTATTCCTGCAATATATCCCTTAATACACTTTTCATTTGCAAGTATTGACACATTGTCATCCCTTATAGGACTTAGAATAAATAGCTGACCAAATGCCACAGTTATACAAAGAAACAGGGGTATAAAAATTAACACTTAGTTTATATAAGTAGTTTTCTTCTTGAGAATGAAATGAATATATCTTCAAATACACCATTAGTAGGATTCAGACTCTGAATACAGAAGTTTTCTTCCATATTAAGATGAGGCTCTGTGCTTCTCATCATACTTATATCAAATAGTTTCTCATCTGTAGGCCAATGATTCTGGTAATTAGGGATCATTTTATTATTTTTTCTGAACTGTGGCAGCAATTAGTTTAGGGTTGGAGGTACATTGTTTTTCTTTATTTAACAGGGGTAGGCATATTGGTTAAGGTATTTATCTCAAAGATACAAGGTACAGGGTTTGAGTTTCACCGCTGAAAGATAAATTGGCTTGAGTTAAAATAATCCTTAATGGCAGCTAACCTAGTACTTAACTATGAGATGTCCAGTATGGTCTAGTGAGTAGGATTCTTGGTTTTCACCCAGGCAGCCTGGCTTCAAATCCCACTATGGGAATGAGCCACACTTTAAAGGGGTTGTCATAATGGTTAAGATGTTACCTCACAGACCAAAGTGTACAGCATTTGATTCTCACCAAGAAAAATTGGCTAGGCTTAAAATGGTCCACAAATAAAGTTAGTCTAACAACTATCTATGAGCTCATATCAGATGGAGTCACAGATGAACATACATTCTCAACAACATATACAGTGATGGAGGGCTGCCATTTTTTAAACGCCATTGCAAAAAGTAGTTCAGTACTTATATTTTCTTAGTTTACCATCTATTACCCATATGAGGTGTCTGCTGATTCCTATCATTTCAGGGAAGAAAGGACATGAGTGAATTGCTTTGGGCACCAGTCATCTGTCATTTTACCCCAAGATTCATCTTGGGATAGACATTACATCTGATGAAGGAGATGGTAAGTGCTCCTTTTTGAGCACAGTGGTGGTATGAGGAGCAGTCCACGATTTTCTGGACAACTCCATTATCAGTACAGCCAGAGGCTGCTGCAGGAGAACTGCATCACTTTACAGTATAAAGCCGATGCCTGGAATAGTTATAACAACTCTGTCACCTATACTACTGGCATCCCACACAGGAGGGGACAGTACCATCACCATTACAATGATGAGTGGTGTTGCAATCATGACCTACTTTACAGATGGGCAGATGAAGTTAAGATTCAGTCACCACTTTCATACTGTAAGAATATCTTTTTTTAACTACCCAGATAATTATAAACTCCCATCAAATTTTCATTATGCCTTTTATATGTCTCTAGGTGTTGAAAAAATCAAAAGGAATAGGCAGATTCACAGGTGCAGATTGGCACACCTAGGAGACTGCCAGAGTGAATGTACATGCTGTCATAAAATATGCATGGCTTCTTGCAGTAACAGTTGCAGACATTAAAAATTAATTTATTATTTGCATGGACTAGTGCCACATTTGTCACTATTGGCATAGATCAAAGGTATTTGTAAGGTTATGCAGTCTCAGAGCTGCTTCTTTATGCCTCTTTCTGTATAGGTGGACATGTGGCTGTTCATGTTAAATATCTTTGGTCTCACATTGATGAGGGTGTCAGTGGGTTCCACTCTGATATCTACACACTGTTGTCAGCATGGAAAGAATTTCATATACATTTTTCTGACCAGCTGTATCAATGCAGCAATACACAGTCCACTTATGTAAGATCATCATCATTAGGTTTGATGGACATTTCACAACCTGTAATAGGATTGGCTTCCCTTTGCCATATCCTGTGACTGAAATGAGTTGGTAGCATGTTTACTCTCTGTATGGGCAGTACTCTCCATTGTATCCCTGTTGTATTCCCCAGCTCACTTGGCAGTCTTCTGTCAGTTTTTGCTGTTGTTTTTTTTTTGTTTTTTTATCCTACTAACACCTCTACACTCAACCCCAGAAGCATACCTAGGTTGAGGCAAAGGAGACAACTGTGTTGGATACATAGTGGTAGGAGGTAGAATCAATCACAATTGCAGTAACAGTGCCCATAATCATTTCCATACTGGCTGCTCTAAATGCCACTGCAGAAAAGACTGTTGTCAGGAACACAATGCTTGCTTCAGGATTTCATATCTAGCATAACGTGTAGCATACTGCTTGCTATACTTTGGTATAAGCATTTTACTGCATATTTCTAATTAAAGGGCAAGACATTTAATGGACCTGCACCCCTTAACTGAGATTGGAAAGCTGACCTTTCTTCCCTCAACTTGCAATTGAGGGGCACTGGATCAGGGAGTGGCACTGGGCCTGAGATGAGTTGCCTGTTGCTCCTCTGTGTCCTTATCAGTCATAGCCTTAGTCCTTAACCCATTTTTTTTCTGCTTATCATTTCCCTTGAGTCACAACAATAATTTAATGCATGAGCATTACCATCTGTGCGAATGGTTTTGTAACAGCTACATTAGACAGTCCTGCATAGTCAATATATAGATGTTTGTGATTTATGCTAACTAGTCTCCACTGTGGTGGTGGTGCTGCAGTAGCGTTGTCGTTTTACAGTAAGACATCCTGTTCAATTCTCAGCTAGAGCGTCTTCTGTGTGGAGACATGCGTGAATGGACGTACCTTCGTTGAAGGTTGTGCGTCAGGGCTGGCAACTCGGCACGTAAAAATCTACTGCCAATTATTAGTGGACCGGAGTTCCGCTGTGGTGACCCCTAACCGGGTAAAAACGAAAGACAGAACAACAACAGTCTATAGCCTAAAAATTCTTAGATGAGCTTAAGATGGGACATTGCATATTGATGAACAAGCTGAGGAGAGGAGATGCTGCTGCACGTCAAGACTTGCCTTTAACTGATATCAGTAAAGAAATAAAAAACTCAGAAATTACTACATAAAGTCCAGAAGCAACATAACGTGGCTGATATTTGACACTTAACTGATCCTTAATGATCATAACATTTTCTCTCTATTGCTTTTTTGCAGAGCCACAGTCACTTATATTAGCGGCTGCTATTGGGGACACTATAAAAGATGCATATAGTAAAGACATTGAACATGCTACAATATGTCATCATTGGCTATGACTGTTCAGCTATACTGCTTACCTACTAGTTTATAGAAGCACTCATGGAGGTGCAATTCACTTACTTTAAGCAATTCTATGACTGTAAGCATATGATGACTTGGAAACTACCAATAGGCATTCACTGGGTATTATAAAACAGGCATATCTTCCCCACCTCCTCTCTTTCTTTTGTAGGATCAAGCCAAAATGTTTGCAAAAACCAAACCAAAAGTCTACATTTACTGCTCACCTGTATCATTCATAACTCAAAGGCAAGCATTGTCAAATTGAGTCTTATTTGTCTATTTAAATATTATTTATTTATATTTTTATGTCCTTCATGTACCACACACCAAATAGGCACCATACTGAATGTCCATTCTTTACCTACCATTAAGGTGACAGCTAGTCACATTGCATTTGTCATACAGGCAGTGATGAAGGGGTTTTCTTGTTTTTTTCTTCCTAATGTCACCCTAATGGCAAAAATGGGTAAACACTGATGCGAGGATCTACAATGCTTTCTGCTTTGAGTCTCTATGTACCTACGCATGCCAGATGAATAACACCACATGGACATGACTTGACAAGATCCGGTTGTGATCATGTAATAACCCGAAAAATTTTAACATACAGATGTCCACAGATCCCAAGCAATTTTCTTCTTTTTAATTGAAATTGAAAAGGCATTTAACTATACCTAATCTTTTTTATATGTGTATAAATAGAGTCAATTTGGAACTGGATATCTAATAACAATCTTACAGTAAACACTTGTAAAACTTATGTAATCTTAACATCATAGGAGATTACTAGGCTATCGACTGAGAGGTCATTTTAAGCCTAGCCGTTTCATCCCAATGTAATACCATAGAAATGCCAGTCAATACCCAAGACTGCATTTAGTGAAGACTGCCCATGCCCAGGAGGGTGGTAGGTGCTATCCCCGGTAAGAATTTACAATGCCTCATCCACTTGTCCAGGTTTCCCTTGAGCAGTGTCATAGAGGTGCTCTGTTTCACATGAATTGGTAGCCTATTCCAAAGATGTGGCAATCACTAGAAGATAAATCTGTACATCCAGCATGCTCCATTTAGGTCACAGAGCTTATTTAGGTCCCTGGAATGTTTAGCCCTAATCCCATTTGATTTAGAGATATGTAGCAAGTTCATTAAGTTTGGGTCTTGGATTGCTCTCTAGGCCAGGCATAAGTCTTCCCTAAGAAGTCTATATGATACAGAGTATAGTGACAGCGACTTTAGTTGGTCTGTGTAAGGTACATGCTGGATCCCCTTGATCTTCTTTGTTAGAATCCTCTGTTGTCTGTCTAATTGCGGTACATGCCAAATGGGGAGTTATACTCAATTATGAGCTGGATAAGTGCCGAGTATAGGGGGGTTATAACTTCTTTTGCTCTTGAGGTGATGCCTTTACTAGTCATGTGTGATACATAGAAAGCTCTCCTTACTACAGTAGATATATAGTGGTCGAAGTTAAGGTCACAGTCAACTTGTAATCCTAGGCCCCTTACAACTTCATGGGTACTTAGGATATTGTTGTTAATTTGATAGTGTGAGGGGACATTGTTTGTGCCAAAGAGAATGATGATGTATTTATTTGCATTCAGTTTGAGACTGTAAATAATACACCAGTCTCTGGACTGTGTGAGACCCTCTTGGAGTATACTGACATCCTTTGAGGAGTCAATGATTGCACCTAGTTTGCAGTCATCTGCAAACTTGGTCAGCCACAACCCCTTAACTTTGACCTGAACTTCTGAGAGTTATATACCAAACAGTAGGGGGCCCATCACTGATCCATGTGGCACCCCACTGGTAACAGGTCTGCTGGTTGATTTGGAGTCACCCACTTTGATAATGTGTGCCCAGTTTGTGAGCCAGTTGGCAACCCATCTTATAATGAAGGGGCTTACATTCAGTTTTCTAAGTTTATTGGTAATGTTTGAATGTGGGATTGTGTTGAAAGCCTTTGCTAACTCAAGGTATGCTGTATGCACATATTTGCCCTCATCAATGGCCTTGCTCACATTTTCAAAGAAATTCACCAGATTTAACAGGCAGGATGTGCCCTTCACAAAGCCGAATTGTGTAGTATCCAGGGTTTGGAGGTCACCTATGTCTTTATTTATGAGGTCCATAATGATATGTTCCACAGCCTTACAGATGAGGCTGGTCAGGCTTATGGGTGTGTAATTTCCGGGTATGTTGCTAGGCCATCTTTGTGAAGGTGAATAACTGTTGCAATTCTCCATTCCACAGGAACAAAGCCTGTGGTTAGCTATGATTGAAAAGGGTACTTAGTGGTGATGCTAGTTCATGTTTTAGCCTATACAGAAGACAGCCTGGGATGTCATCAGGTCCCACAGAGGCTGTTGTTTTCCTTGGACAGGGCTATGAGGACCTGCTCTTCAGATATGTAGGGTGGGAGGGGAAATTTTGGGGTAAGGTTTGTTGTAAGTTAGGAGGGAATAAGGGAATGAAATTTCCACCAAACCTATTGGCTAGCAGATTTTCTATCTCTCTCCGGTAAGTGTGTGTGAAAACGTTGGTCACTAGTTCTGCACATGCTTAGGTCCTACCCTTTAGGTTATGTACATAGCTGTAAAAGGCAGTATGGTTATCCTTGGCTGTACTTGCTAAGTTTCTCTCAAAGGATTCCTTGGAAGATTTGACACATTGTATTTGCCTATTGAGGTTAAGGAATGTACATTTTCATTGCTGGGTTCTTGCATGTGTTTTCTTGGACAGCAACCTTTTGTGTTTATTGTAAAGTTTGTTGATGCTGGATGCCCACCATGGGAATTTGTTTTACTTGGGGCTCTGCCTTTGATTCTTTCTGGTACAGATGAGTTTACACACTTATGCAGAGATTGTACAGGGGTTTAGTGTAAGCTTTGGCTTTGGGGGGGGGGGGGTTGGAATGCATTTATACCTTCACCTAGGAGGGTATAGTTTGGCAGGTTCCTATTACCTGATCAAACGTTTAGGTTAGAGAATACATAAATGTCGATCTGGTAATAGCGAAAGCAAAAAAAGTGAACGACCGATTTAACACAGGGAAATAATTCCCTTGGCCGTTATGCAGATTTTGCCCCTTCCCCCACTGTAGAGCGATGTCAGAGTTGGTATATTCAGTTATGGGAGGTATGGGGGTTGAAGCCCCGCACTTCATTCTGGTTTAAATCTTTTTTTTTTTTGTGGCCAAGGGAAGACATTTAGGTATTCCCTACCCTAAATGTTCAATAAGGTAATATAGATGCTAGTTTGCCTTGGTGAAGTTTATTAGACTAATTTCACCCTTTGTGAGTTCTGTTGTTAGTGTCAGCTCGAAGGTGACTGATTTATGGTCAGTTTTAGCTAATGAACGTCCAACAGTTAAGGCATAGCACCTGTTTGACATGGTGAGAACCAGATCTAGAATGTTTGTTCCTCTTGTTGGTGTATGGACAAATTGTTCCAAGGCATTTGAATTAACAAAGTCAAGGAACGTTTGCACTAGCAAGTTAAGGCTAGCAGAGGTTTCCCAGTTGATGGTGGGATAATTGAAATCCCCCATAATCAGTGTGTTCAGAAAAAGTTGTATTGTCTTCTGTTTGGTAAAGTATACTTCATGGGCATCGTGATCCATGGAGAGGGGTCTATAACTGGCTATGACATGAATAGGAGCCATACCCACCATAACCTAGACCTGGAGTAACTCCATGGAGTTGTCCATTCTAACTAGATGGGAAGTGAATTTATCTTTAAAATGGATTGAAACACTGCCTTCTTTGGTTTTCACACATTCACTTTGCAGTCTAAAGGTGTGGAAGGGATTGCAGCCTTGCAAGGCCAGGGTACTCTCTGAGACCTTGAACCAGGTTTCTGTGACTGCACAGGCATCTACATCTTCTAGTGATAGAAGTGCGCCTAGGGAGTGCAGTTTTTTTGGTTTAAGCTCCTAGCATTTAGCATCATGATCCTTATTTTGTTCTGATTGGTTAATTTCATGTCAGTAATGTTGTTTTCGAAATCTTGCCTACAAAGGCACTATATGGGAGGCAAGAATCTTTGCCAGCAGCCAAAAGCCTAGGGGTACCAGGTACAACTATCTCCAGAAAAGCAGCAAGGTTTGGTGACCATGGCTTCCCAGGCTGACAGGAACTGGATTGCCTTTGAATAACACCAAAAACTGAGCCAATTATTGACATCTATCATTTTTTTGTTTATACAGTGGCATCATTCTAGGTGAAGGTAGTATGCTGTTCAAGGCTAGGGACATACCTGCCTGCGATACATACTCAGAGATCTCAACCATGTCTGTCTACATATAGTCCAGTGAGGTACATCTCAGGTCATTCACACCAACATGAACTATGACATAGTCATAACAGCACTTTTTACTGAGAGATCTGATTGTATGCATGATTAGATGAATCCCGGCACTGGACAGGCAGCTGACCGTGACTTTCTCTTTGTCCAATCTGGTGAGTGGGACATCCATGCGTCTCACTATTGAGTCTCAAATGGCAAGAAAACTTGTTTTTTGAGTGTTACACCTTACAGGCTTGGTGAGTGAGACACTGGTGTTACTATGTGTGATGGGTGCTGTGGGGACTGCATTAGTTGTAGCAGTCTTGTGTTTTGGAGGTTTCTGGTGTTTTGGCAAGTTTTTTGAGAGAGTCTCCGTGTGTGTGGATTTACATGTTTGATGCATACTATATGTATAAGTAGTGGTATGTGTATGAGTAGTGATACTATGAGCATATGTAGTGGTGGGTGAATTGACAACCTTCTCCTTGTTACTGTTTTGAGTGAGAGAGAGCATGGATTCTAGATTATTGGTGTAAATACATCTCTCACACTCTGTACTAGATTGTGTTATTAGTAGAGGGTTGTCTGTGTACATGAGGCAATTGCTACACTGCCTCAAGAGACCCAAGTCAACTAGGTTGGCAGGAGGAACAAGGGCAGTCCAACTATCCATAATGATAGGTTGAAGACTGATGCAACTAGGGGTGGCTTTTCAGAATTGATCATGGAGGAGCTCAATGGATGGATATTTCTGACTGGGTTTTAGGAAAATTTTGTTGAATTTAACTGTCCTGCTTTGGTGCATGTTTGCACAGCAGTGTGTGGTGTTGTGTGATGCACGAACAAGCAGAAACCTGCTCAAATGCAGGGCCTAAATACAAGAAGCTAAAAACTTAAAAGATCTCTAAAAAGATTCAAAAGGACCACTGTGGATGCTTATTCCAAGCCCTAAATTGGCCTCCCTCTACCAGACAAGCCCCAATTAGCACAATTCTCTCACAAAATAATGATGCTAATTGAATTAAAACAACTGAACAATGCAAATATCTTACTTATGCTGGACCCTAAGGGGGATCCATTGTCCTATATAAAACAAGAAAGGTATCTTGGAATACTTTTCCATGAGCATTTACCCTTCCAACTTCATATTGAGACTGAGGTGCAAGAGCACTAAATCAACTGAAAATCAAATACAGATTCTTTACCCTCCTTACAAGAACTAAACATGGACTGTCATTACATTTTTTCTCTCACTAAAAAATTCCAACTAGAGGTTTGAAAATAAATTACTACAACCTATATATCTCTGTCCTTCAAATGAATATTTCTGTCAAACTTTAGAATCAAGCTCACCAGCTACCTGTTACAGCCAGAGCCACATTTCTACTAAACACATTCATCTTTATAATTGTAATTGTTGTAAGTGCCCCGTACTAAATAAAAAAGTAACATTCAAAAATAAGTTATTGTTAAGTGATGCTTCAACTATGCAGCTTTCACTGCCACCTTTATTCTGTAGTAGAAAAGGTCATTTCTAACACCCATAAACATAATTCACAAAAACAATTTTGAGAAATAGAGACCTTGCTATCCTCTTAAACAGAAAAACAAATGCAGATATTATCAAGAAATCAAGTATACATCTTCCAACAATTCTAGAAGAAGAATTAAAAATGTACTGTTTCTCCCAAGGCCAAAGGACTGTATTGGCTTCTTTGGGGCACACACACACACACACACACACACACACACACACACACACACAAATAAATACATATTATATATATATATATATATATATATATATATATATATATATATATATATATATATATATAAACCTAGATTTTTGTTTGCGTCCCCCCCTTTCCTGTAACTAGTCTAGTCTAGATAAAGAATTGCTGTATCCAGGACTGTATGTAAGCTTCTGAGCCCGCCAAGCCTTTCTGTGTTGGAGGGAAGCCTTTGAGCTATCAGTGGGAGTGATAAGCACTAGGTAGCCTATCTACCACAAGAGGAGTGGTTTCTGGCCCAGAAATTGTAGTTTATTCGCCGTTTGGGCAGTTTTTCCATTTCTTTCAACTTTCTGGTTCAAAAGCCCAAACCTAGGTTGAATAAGGAGAAAGTAACAGTCAGCTGCCTGTCGGGCACTAGGATCTGGCACATAATGCACGCACTCAGGTCCCTCAACAACAGGTACAAACATGACTCTGTCATTGTACATGTGGTTGTAAATGACCTGAGATGTACCTCTCTGGACTACATGAAAAGAGACATGGAGGAGCTCTCGGATTATGTAGCCCAGACAGGTATGGCCCTAGCCCTGAGCAGCATTCTACCATCACCCAGAATGATACCACAGTACAAGTAGAAAATGATTGATTTCAACAGTTGGCTAAGTTTCTGGTGTTATTCTAAGGAGATCCACTATCTGTCTACCTGAGATGACATGATTGACAGACCTCGATGCTTTGCCAGAGATGGCCTTCATCTGTCACCCCTCGGCTTCCGGATACTGGCCAAGGCTCTGGCCACTCTTTATAGTGCCTTTTTAGACAGTGCTCCAAAGACCAAATTACTACCATAACAAGTACAAACAAATGCAATCTGAGGGTCATGCTGCTCAATGCTAGAAGTCTAAATCTCAAAATGCATTAGCTCAAAACACTCCTTAAAATGGATAACATTGACATTTGTGCCATAACAGAGACCTGGTTCAAGGCAGCAGAAAGCATGCCTGCACTATCAGGCTATAACTCATTCCACACCTTTTGGCCCCAGAACTTGGACCAAAGTTCCAAAGGCAGTGGTGTTTCCATATTCATAAAGGATGCGCACACCTCCAGATTGGTAACCCAACATAATGCATCTGAGATACTTCAAGTGCAGCTAACTTTGGGTAAGACAGGATTCAAGTTGTAGCCTGCTATAGGTCCCCATTCATTTCCCAAGACTTACACTTCATGTTCCTAAGCACCCTGAAGAATATTATGGTCCAACCTAACACTCTCATACTGGGTGACTTCAACTACCCCTCTATTAACTGGGAAAACTACTCATGTACCAATACATTTGCCCAATATTTCCTGGAATTCATTAATTCCAATGCCCCCCACTAGAGGTAGCAACATCCTTGACCTGGTCATTACTAACATGGGTGACCGTTGTTCTACACCAATAGTCAAATCCTCCCTGGTTAGATCCAACCACAAAGTAGTCAGCTTAGAAATCCACATCCCTCTCACCCCCCACCCCCAACCCACAAAGATAACCATCATGAAAAACTTCTCCAAAGCTAACTATGGGCTCCTAAAAACATGATAGATTGATTTATATACATTGTCGTTGTGATGAAGTCCAATATATTGTAGGGCAAAAGCTCTCAACATTTATTCTGTATATTTTGATAGCAAGTTTCTGAAACTGGTTTCATTGCAATTTACTCAAAACCCTAACCTGGAACTCACGGAGACCCAAATCACCATTTGAAAATTAAACTATTACTCCATTGCTAGCTACTGATCTCCATCAATATAACACAAAGAGCACAGAAATTACATCAATGCCACAAATTCCTTGAAAATGGAAAAATATTTTTGAAAAGGAGGTTTCTAAAAGATGGGAATTTTGTTTGTTTGGACTAGGAAGAGAGGAATGTGGATGGCTGCTTTCTAAAAAAATAATGTTACCTTCCCTAGACGGCTATGTAAAAAGTTTTATTGTCAAGGCTTGGAAGAGCAATATGATCTGAAAGAAGGAGGTTATAGGGAAAGCAATATTAGGACATACTACAGAGTGGCAAATATCCCACAAGTATGGTTGACTAAGACTGCTGATGACTGCAGTCTGGGCACTGTTACCCATACATCCACTGATACAAAACAGGGACAGAATATGCACATATAGAGTGTATCAAAATGGTCTGAAACTATATGAAAAAATGAAAGTATAGAAGTATTTTGTTCCCACATAATATTTTGCAAATGATACTCATCATCAAATACCTACAGTCATAAGACAGCTACATACTTATGTGGATAGCTTTCTGTCATTCAATCATCACATATCCACTGCAGTCAGAAAATCTTTCTAGTCTTGTTAATTTCCAAAAGATTATCTTCAAGAACCAAAGAAGTCTTTCTACCAGTGTCTTCTTCACTTATCAGACCTATTATTGATACAATGCCCCTTTCAGTAAGTACATTTCCAAGCATATTTATAACTGGAAAAGCCCTATAGATTCCTAACCAAGAAAATTAAAGGTCTTAAATCATTCAACTACTCTGATAGATTATTTTTATTTTATTTATTTTACATTTGTTAACCGGGGGTGTCTGACTGAGCCGAAAAGGCCCTTTTTCAGCAGAGGCCCGGGGAGAAAAGCACCACAAAGAAAAATTACAGACACATTTAGTTATTTAGACATAATCAGTATACACACAAATTACAAGAGACATGTTTTTATAGTGGCATGCGGTACAAACAGTTACAGTGGAAAGAACAATCAAAAAAGATATTAATTTTAAAAATATAGGTAAGTAATAGATTTGTGGTGTACAGCTGAACTTTGGAATGTAGGTAGAATACATACATAGTACACAGGTACAGTACATACATTGTAGATTAGCCAGTGTTTGTGAGTAAGATTGAAAAACTATTATAAATTGCTCTAGATTTAGTATGCATATGTTATCCGCTTTCACTAGCCTGGGGAGCAATCATGGCACTGCCAACTTTGCTTGAGATGTTGCCTGATGAGGTCGTTAAAGGAGTCTTTGGATGATGTGTTTTGAATGCTAGTAGGGACAGAGTTACATTTTTAGCCACCGAACTACTATATAGTGCATCTCCAAAGCTATTGTAGCTGTTGGTGACTTCTAGTAGTAGTTTGCTTGATGATCTAAGAGGCCTTTTGGCTGAGTGATGTTGTACTAGGTTTTTGAGGGCAGGACACTTATTGGGGAGGTAATAGATAGAATGACAGAGGCAGAACTGATTGTAGGTTAGGAGGTTGGGCAGTTCAAGCCAGTAGAGCTGTCTCAAAGCAGTACAATGATGAGTTTTATATGAGCAATTTGCAGCAAAACGGGCAATTCTGTTATAGCAAGCTTCCATTTTGCTTAGTTCAGTTTTGTTGAGATTAGTCAGAATGGGAGATGCATAGAGTAGGGTGGATAGAAGTTGGGAGCGAGCAATGGCTGATCTTGTGTTGTTGGTAAGAAATGGTTTGATACGGTAGTGACCCCAGTTTGGCATGCACTTTTTTAATAGTTAAGTTCAGATGACTATCAAATTTTAGGTGGGAGTCTATGGTTATTCCCAATAGCTTAGCCTGTGGCACTGGAGCAATTGGAGTAGCATTTGTGGAGTAGATAGTGAATTGACTGTTAGTGTTTTTGTTAGAACTGGTTATAATCATAAGCTGAGTTTTCTTTGGATTGAGGATAAGTTGGGCTTTGGTAAGGTAGTTTTCAACGTCAGAGAATGCTAGTTGAGTTGTTTGCAGGAGGGTGGGAATGTTTTGTGCAGCACAGATTAAGGTAGTGTCATCTGCATACTGAATTATAGACGCATGCTGTGTGGAGGTCATTTGTGAAGACTGTGAATACTAGTGGTCCTAAGATAGAACCCTGTGGGACTCCTATAGTTATGGGCAGCTGAGGAGAGAGAGAATTTTCCCATTTCACAGCTTGGTACCTGTCAGTTAAGTAGCTTTGGAACCAGGTAAGAGTGGAATTAGATAGATGATATTAGCATGACTTTCCTTTTACTCAGTAGTCTACAGCCTGTAGTGAGGTGCCCTGTGCCTTGCTTTTTTGAGCCATGAAAATAATTAGTCTTCACCTCCTGTTTCCTTGTAAAATCAGTGGCTCTACAAACACTTGCACTAAAGACCTAAATATATGGCATCAAATAAACAAGACTCATTGCAGGTTCTTCACAAAATGTATTCCTAGACGATAGAATTAGGTACCACTATAGGCCAAAAGTACTATTGTGGTTAACTTTAAGGCTAGCATTATTCATTGGATGGTTAGACACAAATTTACACCATGCTTTTCGGGTAAGGCCCTGCTCACATTGTGAGGTGAGCACTATTAAGTGCTTGAATCGGTGGCCATTGTTGTGTCCTATATAAGTAAGTGTGTGTGTGTGTGTGTGTGTGTGTGTGTGTGTGTGTGTGTGTGTGTGTGTGTGTGTGTGTGTGTGCGCGTGTGTGTGTGTGTGTGTGTGTGTGTGTGTGTGTGTGTGTGTGTGTGTGTGTGTGTGTGCGTGTGTGCGCGCGTGTGTGTGTGTGTGTGTGTCTGTGTGTGTGCGTGTGTGTAGGTGTGTGTCTGTGTGTGTGTGTGTGTGTGTGTGTGTGTGTGTGTGTGTGTGTGTGTGTGTGTGTGTATGTGTGTTTTTGCATCTTGCAAAGAACTGTTTCAAAATTATCCAAGCCTTCCATATCCTAACTTTATGACCATATAACCATAATACGTTACCTTAATTCAATATGATTTAATTATGCTCTTGAAGTTATCTCCCAAATCTACTACAAACCTACAAAAACAAAATATTCAAAGTATTGCCTGAATGCTGCTATAATTATATAAGTGATTAAAGTCATATTTTGTTTTATTGATGGCTTCTGGCAGTTTTGAGGAATGTTGTGCTTTTTCAGTGTTAGAACACTAACTTTACAAATCCAAAAGTTACTAGTATCTGTAATTATAATAATCTTATTTAAATATATAACCTCTGTGGTTAAGTCCAAATCATATAATATGTAGTGATTGTACAAAAAATAAAAATTGGAAATGACACCATGCATTCTGCCCCACAAATTTATTTTCTAAATAATACATCACTGATTTCTATAATACACTATCCTGGGGATTTAATAAAATCCATGTAGGAATAGTGGAAGACCTACATAGAAGGTACCATGGCTGTGTATGTGAATCCCTCATGGCAGTGCTCCTCTCATATTAACGAAGGCACATTACTGAAGGAGAGCTGTGTAATACAGTTAGTGAATTAGTGTAGGGAATGTGTTACTGTGTCTGGAGATGAGGAATATACTTCCTGCATTATCAAAGTGCTGGATAGCAATGTATTTAAAAATATTTTAATTACATTTTTTTGTGTGTGTTTGCTTGGTGAGGCATAATGTGCAGCAATGGGCATGTGCCAGACATCTAAAAATAGAAACCAGATACATTTAATTATTTAGGAAAGGTCATGTTTAATCATAGCTGATTGAGTTTGTGTGGTGAGCTGCAGTGCTTAGCGGTGCTGAAAAATAATGGAGAGATGTATGTAAAAGTATAACGGCCTTTCACATGGTCATGTAGCTGAATGGTTAGAGTGCAAGCCTTATGTGCAGTAGATGCAGGGTTTGAATACACACACTGGTTATTTTGTAAATTTACAGTATGAGACATCTTTTAAATTCCAATTTAATTCTTTTGATTACACAGACAGTTATTAAATTTAGTTTGCAAATACACATGTATGAGAAGTTCATAGGTTCATAGGTTCATAGGTTTATACTAGGCTATCTGCCCTAAGGCATTTATAAGCCTAGCCCAAATTTTTGTGGCTTACGCCACCCCTTATATGAAAAAATACTGTGCCCATTAGTTTGTTGTGCCTCTATCCAGCAGTGACACAGAGATGATTCCCGGGGTAAACCTACGATCTCCCATCCACAGGTCTAGATTTCTCTTGAACAAAGTCAGAGAGGTGCTCTGCCTCACATGGACCGGGATTTTATTCCACAGCATAGGGAGTCTCTGAGTGATAAATCTATCCCTCCAGCACGTCCTATTTATATCCGTGCTAAGGTTTAAGTCGCTTGCTCTAGTGGTTTTGGTGGATTTGGATTTTTTCAGGTGGAGCATGTCCATTAATTACGGGTGCGACATGGCCTTGTATGCCAGGCACATGTCACCTCTGAGCAGGCGGTGTGCGACTGAATAGAGCTGGAGTTTCTTCAATCTGGCAGCATATGACAGATTTTGGAGTCCCTTTATCCTTTTGGTGAGGAACTTTTGGGGTCTCTCCAATTGCTGCAGATGTCTGGTGAGATACATCCCGAATGGGGCATTGTACTCGATCATTGGTCTGATAAGTGAAGAGTACAGGGGAACAATGACCTCACTAGATCTGGATGTGAATCCCTTCATGATCAGGTGGGCAATGTAGAAGGTCTTTCTAACCACTTTAGCAATGTGAGTGTCAAAAGAAAGGCCACTGTCAACCTGGGTCCCCAGGTCCCTGATAACCTCTTCTGTGCTTAGTGGATTGCCACCTATATGGTAGCTTGGGGTTACCTTGTTTTTCCCGAAGGGTATGACTATACATTTTTGGCGTTTAACTTCAGGCCATGGCTCTGGCACCAGCTATCTGTTTCCGTGAGTCCCTTCTGAAGGATATCCGTGTCCGATGCACTTTCCACTATGGCGCCCAGTTTGCAGTCGTCTGCAAACTTTGTCAGCCAAAGTCCTCCCATGCTGGCCTGTACTTCTGAGAAGTAGATGCCAAACAATAGGGGGCCAAGGACCGAGCCCTGTGGGACACCACTTGTGACCTGCTTGGAGTCTGACACAGCGCCAGCAACTCTAACCCTGTGGGTTCTGTCCTTAAGCCAGTTTGCAACCCATCTTGTGACATATGGGTTTACATTTAAGCTGGTAAGTTTTTCTACAATACCGAGTGGGGTATTGTGTCGAAAGCCTTTGCAAGGTCAAGGTAGGCTGTATGGACTGCCTTTCCCTCATCAATGGCCTTGGTGACTTTTTCGAAGAAGTCGACCAAGTTCAAAAGGCATGATCTTCCCTTGACAAAGCCAAACTGGGTCGGGTCCAATGTCTGCAAGTCCCCTATATCTTTGTTTATGAGCTCCATTATGATCCTCTCCATAGCTTTGCAGACTAGACTTGTTAAGCTTATGGGGCGGTAATTACCAGGGTCCGTGGGCGCCGCCTTTGTGGAGTGGGACCACAGTTGCCGTACGCCACTCCTTGGGCACGTATCCTGTGATAAGGCTGAGATTAAACAGCTGCCTTATGTGCGGGGTTAATTCCTCATTTAGCTCGTGTAGCACACAGCCGGGGACACCATCCGGTCCCATTGATGCTGTGTTTTTAGCTTTAGAGAGAGCAGCTTTCACCTGCGCATTTGAGATGTCCGGGAGGCTACACTCGGCTGGGATAGTTATCTCTCCTTTAGGGGAGGGGGGTGAAGTTTGCACTGAACCTGTCTGCCAGTATGTTTGCAATGTCTGTGGGTTCAGTGATTTTTGTATCATTTTGGACTAATTCTGAGCATATCTGGGAGTTTCCACCCAGGTTCCTAACATAGCTGAAAAAGGCCTTATGATTGTCCTTTGAATCCATGGCAATTTTCTCTCAAAATTGGCCTTAGTTGATTTTATGAGTGCTCGTATTTTTTACTAATAATGATCAGGGGTGACTTCCCTTTTATGGATTTTGTTCTATCATGTAATAGCTTTCTCCTCTTATTGTAAAGTTTGTTAATGGCTGGGGTCCACCAGACTGGACGTTTGCCCTTTGTGGAAAGAGTCTTGGTTTTATTTGGGATTGCCTGATCCATGCAGTCCTGGAGGTGTTCATAGAAGGCATTTGTAAGGGCTTCCGCAGCTTGGGTTGTGGTTTCCTCTGGCTCAGGGGCCTTGAAGGATACTACACCAGTCTTGAGTAGTAATAAACCTTGACTGAATTTTGTATGGCTACACCGACAGGTTATGAAGCATTTATTTTGCAAATGCACAATTATGAGAAGTATGTTTAAACCCTTGATGGAATAATGTACGCATGCACAGACATGTTATTAAACATTGTAGTTTGCAATTATACAATTTTAAAATGTATTATGAAATCCTGCTTTGCTGTGCTTAGCTAAGCTCTGCTAAGCACAGCTGAGTCTTTCCAAGCAGTGCTTAAACAAGGACTGTTTTAGCTGTGCTTAGCTGGTTTGCTCATTGCTAAGCAGTGTGAAGCATCACTAAGCAATTCACTTTTAAGCACTGTTCAGCTTCGCTAAGCTGGTTTGTACACCGCTAAGCTTTGCTAAACATTGCCAGTTTAAGCACTGCTCAGCTGAGCTCAGGAGGTTTGCGTGGTGCTAAGCAAAGTGCTGCATTTTTAAAAATGGCCCAAAGGTGGTAAACGGTGGGAAAACAGCCTTATTTAAGTGCAACAGACAAGAATACAGCCACAATCTTTTGGTATGATCATGGCAGATACTATGGCAGGAGTTGGAGAGGGTGCATGCTTTCAGGTGCAATAGTGGGGTATTCTGGAGTTGGACTCTAAGTAAAATACCATAATATCTGGCTACTGCAGGGCCAGTACCAAGGGTCAGAATACAAATCTGTTTGGGTCCAGCTGGGACGTGATCTCACCAGTGCAACTTGTATCCCCCACACAGGTGAGCAGGTGCATCATCATTATGATGACCTGAAGCATCGTAAGGGTGAGCTCCTGACCACCTGCTTCCAAGATGCTAGGAACGAGAATATCTCACCAGTTTGTGGTATTGTTAGCATTGTTTTGCCAAATTCTACTCTGAATGTGTGGTAGACAGGTACACATAATGGTGTGTTTCTCTCCCCACAGCTGCAGAGGAGAGATCTCATAACCTGGAGGCCCATGCAGGGTGCCTGGCCAGGTTGTGCTGTGAGTGTGATGAGTATAGATGTATCTTGCAATCTATAGTCATATAAACAAGAAAGAGTAAATTGGCATCTGCCAGTAGGTATATTCAGTTTTGATTGTACTGCAGTGAATATGGTCATAGACCTGGACTGATATAACTGAGTAATGCCAGGTACAGATCATTAAAGATGAAATCTTGAAACCTGATACTGTTTTGAAAGCATGAAACCTGATAATGTTAAGGAAATAAAGTTACTACTACATTAATAATGTTAAGGAAATAAAGTTTCTACTGCATTAATTGTGGAATTACAGCTGTATTGCAACACCTGCATTATCTGAACTGTTCATCATAAAAGACTCTAGACATATAACAATCACTGCATGCAGTCACCTGTAATAAAGCTGTGTTGTGCAATATGTGTGTATTTTGGGCTGTTGGTCATCAAATTGAGTATTACATCTGCTGTAATGTAAAAACAGGAATAATACCATTAAGTGACTGAAGGTTTGCTAATAAAGAGTGTTTTGCCAAACTGTAAATGTGGAGCTATGCTACAGTATATAATGCATATTGATACTTGTTCTGCACCAGTAATAGGAATGGCAAAGTTATATTGTGTATCTCAGGACTGTCTTGTGTTACCATTGCATTTCAGCTATGTGCATTCCTGTTGTTAGGTACACTGCTGCAGGCAAGTATGAAATTGTAACAGCTGTAGACTGTAAATATACCATCTGCAACTGTATATGGGTCAGGTAGCCAACCCAGCACTCTGATATGGTCTGTACGCATCACACATATTCAAACCCACTAGGGGTTAACTGTCTACACCTGCATTTCCATGTATTAATGTACAGTTCACCTACTATCTCTGTCATGCATGAATTTTATGCATGTGTGTTCAAGTGTCACTGCAGTTTTGTATTACCAAGTCATATTTTGTTACCAGGTGAGCTATAGGCACATACCAGTCAAACAACATTCAGCAGTGGCTCAGTAGCTCAGTTTAATAAATCCTAAAACAGCAGAGTAAACCACAAAAACACACAAAATGCTCATAAAAGAGTAGAAATTCACACAGTTTAAACAACACCTTCAAAGTATAAGCACTTTCATCCCAAAGATAATTTTAACAGGAACATCTTCAGATTGATAAATGCCAGGTGTGATGTACATTTTATCACACACAAACCGGGGTTCAAATCCAGGGACAAATACTACTAAATATTTATAGAAACAGTTATGTATTGTTGACATATGTTTTGCCCACAGGAATGACAGGTAAATAAATAGCTGTAGCAGCTGTTCAAATAGGTTAATAATTTCTGTGTTCAGATGTACCAGAGAGTTAAAAACATTGCTCAGCAAGGTGGATAGATGTCAGTAAATAAAAATAAGAAGTACAATAGTCATAATAGTGAATTAAATATATAAGACTGTATAATCTTAGTGTGGCTGTATGCCTAGTGTGTCTGTGAATGTCTGCTGAAAGTCTAACCCCATGCCTGCCAAGGACAGCATGATAGGTAAACTCTCTGTATTGTGCACAATACATGTCTCTCAAATGTCATGCTGTCATGGACTGTGATCACTGTTGCCAAATCCCTTGGACACAGATTTATCATCCACTTGATTTATGTCAATATCACAGTCAGACTACACCAGTCCACAGTACACCTTGGTATTAATATATATCCAATCTAAAAAGGCCACCACTCAAGTGAGAGGCAAATCATCGTCATCTTCTTTCAGCTGTTCCCATTAGGGGTCGCCACCGTGGATCACCTGTTTCCATTTCTTCCTGTCCTCTGCATCTTGCTGTGTCACACCAACTACCTACATGTCCTCTCTCACCACATCTATAAACCTTATCTTAGGCCTTCCTCTTTTGCTGTTACCTGGTAGCCTCATTCTTAGCATCTTTTTCCCAATATACTCAGCATCCCTCCTCAGCACATGTCCAAACCAACGTAATCTTGCCTCTCTGGCTTTGTCTCCAAACCTTCCAACCTGGGCTGACCCTCCAATATACTTATTCCTAATCGTGTCCACCCTCGTCACACCCAGTGCAAATCTTAACATCTTTAACTCTGCCACATCCAGCTGAAACTCCTGCCTTTTTGTCAATGCCACTGTCTCCAACCCATATAACATATCTGGTCTCACTACCCTCTTGTAGACCTTCCCTTTCACTCTTAAATGTACTCGTCTGTCACAAATCACTCCTGACACTTGACACTACACTTTTCGACATGTTATTTCAGGGAGAAGTGGACGAACATGAATGGCGTTTTTTACAAAATGATTTTCCTGTCATTAGTGGTATTTTTGGCATTCCCAAAATACACAAGGGTTTGGACAATTTACATTTTAGACCAATAGTAGACGGTAAACGCAGTAAGACACATTTTATTAGTCAATTTTTAGATTACCATCTTAAACCCGGAATTGCATTTTTTTCACACATTCTTAGGGACTCTTGGGACTTTTTGGGGAAAATTAAAACTATAGAATTTGAAGACAAGGACACTTTTATTACTTTGGATGTATGTAATTTGTACACTGTTATACCCCATGACAACGGATTGGACTGGCTAGAAGAACAATTATATTACACTAACATTTATGACCAGAATAAAATTAATGTTTTAGTCAAATTAATGGGGATTGTACTTAAAAACAATTTTATATTTTTTGACGGGGCTTATTATAAACAGGTTAGTGGTATTGCCATGGGAGCAGCGTGTGCCCCGGGTTTTGCCAATTTTGTTTTAACATATTGGGAATTGAATTATGTGTTTAACTCAGAATATTTTAAATATATTAAATTTTATGGGAGATTTTTAGACGATTTATTTATCATTTGGAAAGGAGAACAGGCAATTTTAAAATGCTTTTTAAATTATCTTAACAACAGTGTATCCTTTTTAAAATTCACACATGTTATTAGCCAGAAAAGTATTAGTTTCTTGGACATCAATCTAACTTATGATAATGTTAAGAAGAAGCTTGTGTCTAATATTTATAGGAAGTCCACATTCTCAAATTCGTACCTACATTTTGATAGTTGGCACCCTCACCATCAGAAGAAAGCGGTGGTTAAAGGCCAGATGGTGAGGGCAGCAAGAATGGTCAGTGAGGATGTGGACTTTGATCACGAAATTGAATTTATTATTAGTCTATTTTTAAATAGGGGGTATCCACAGGAATTTTGTATCAATATAGCCAAAGAAGTGAAACACAAAAGAAACAATGGCATTTATAAGGCCATTTTACATAGTAATATGATGATTCCCAGTAGTAGCCACCTTAGTCAAGTGGTGGATGTTGGAAAATTTATTTGTAACAACATCCCCTTGTACATTACTACATTTAATGGCATTTCTTCATGCATTAAAAATATTATTAACAAGAATTGGAAATTTATAAGTACAGACAAATCACTTGAAGGAATGTTTGTGGGGAGTGTTAAACATGTTTTTAGGAAGGACACTTCGTTTAAGGATTTATTTGAAGGTTTGAATACTAATACTCACAACATTTCACAAAAACCCATGGGAAGTTTTAAATGCGGTAGATGTTCAACGTGTAAGTACTTAATAAATACTGATAGAGTTGTGACTGTTAACAAACACAACATCAGAATAAGCCAGCATATAAATTGTTACACAAAAAATGTTGTTTATATTGCTGTTTGTCAACAGTGTGAAGGGTTTTATGTTGGCAAAACTTGTAGACATTTTAGAGACAGGGTTAAAGAACATCTACTGGATATTAGAAATAATAAATTAACAAGTGCCCTGGCTAGACACATAAATCAATTTGAAAGCCATTCTTTTAGATTTTTTGGTGTCATACACCAGAAGTTAGATTTACAAGGCAAGTTTACTAAATATAATTTAGACTTGTCAGAATTGAGGATGCAGATATTACTTAATGCTAATCAACATCCTGGATTGAACGAATATATAAGTATTAAGCCAATTTTATGGTTGAACAACATCAAGGGCAATTAGTATGGCTTTGTCACTTTATTTTATTGTTTGTCATTGTTTTATGTATAGTATTACGTGGTATATCATATGCATGTTTAATCTTATTATTCAGTTGTTTTACATGGTTGTTGGTTATATCAACACATTAGGGTATTTGTTATATATTTTTAATATGCGGTTTAGTGTTAGTCCCTCATTTACAGAATGTACACATACATACATATAGGGTTCATACATGTGTGCATTATATATATATTAATTTTGGGCTATATAAACACACATTATGGTGTACATATTTACACGTTGTCACACGTAAAACATTAAATTGTGTAGTCATCAATGGATTATTTATTTATTTATTTATACATACATATTTAATATATAATATTTATTTATTTATTTATTGAATATGGACACTACCATGTCTTTATTTGTTATCCCCTTTCCTCTAAATAATTTATAATATAGCTTAACTTGACACACACGACATTAGTTAATTTGTTTCTTACAATATTAATTTATACATTTGTTATTCTTAGCATTTAAATTAAATTATTAACATTAATTCAACATCATAAGCATACATTAAAATATTTTTAACACACACAAACTTTGTAATACATAATTTATATTTATATGTTGGTTCTAATTGTATTACAGTTTTTTTAAAAAATCACCTATATATACTTGTTTTATATGTATTTCTTGTATTGGTAAATATTTAGTGTTTAATACCAAGTATCCTTATTACAGGAGGGGTCCATGGCTCTGGGTAGTAACATACAAGTTAAACATTTTTGCATTGCTGCTTTAAAATTGTAAAGTGTTTTATATGCATCCCATTGGTTAATAGGCTCATTAAGTATGTTTGTGCACAATATTTAAGTGTTTTAGATGCAATTTGTGGTGTTCTGATGAAGTTCGTACAACGGACGAAACCTAGGTCGACGTTTTCATTTGGTTGTGGTTTTATTCAATAAACTTGTTTGGAGCGTTTATGGGCCTGGAATTTTTTGGACAACGGCAGCATATTCATTTCTGTTACAGCTGTCCCTAGTCAGTTGTGGTACCTTTCTTCCTGTGTTCAGTGTTTACTCCTGACACTCTTCTCCACCCACTCCATCCTGCCTGTACTCTCTTCTTCACCTCTCTTCCACACTCACCATTACTCTGAACTATTGACCCCAAGTATTTAAACTCATCCACCTTTGTGACCTCTACTCCTTGCATCCTCACCATTCCACTATCCTCCCTCTCATTCACACACATATATTCTTAGTCCTCTTCTCTCTAGAGCATATCTCCATCTCTCCAGGGTGTCCTCCACCTGTTCCCTACTCTCACTACAGATCACAATGTCATCCGCAAACATCATAGTCCATGGGGACTCCTGTCTGATCTCGTCTGTCAACCTGCCCATCACCATTGCAAATAAGAAAGGGCTCAGAGCTGATCCTTGATGTAACCCCACCTCCACCTTAAACACATCTGTCACTCCCACCACAGACCTCACTGCTGTCACACTACCCTCTTACATATCCTGTACCACTCTTGCCTACTTCTCTGACACTCTTGACTTCCTCATACAATACCACAACTCCTCTCTAGGCACCCTGTCATATGCTTTCTCTAAGTCTACATAAACACAATGCAACTCCTTCTGACATTCTCTGTACTTCTCCATCAACACTCTCAGAGCAAACATCACAGCTGTAGTGCTCTTTCCCGGCATGAAACCATACTGCTGTTCACTAATCATCACGGCCCTTCTTAATCTAGCTTCCACTACTCTTTCCCATAACTTCATGCTGTGACTGATCAATTTAATCCCTCTGTAGTTACTACAGCTCTGCACATCACCCTTATTCTTAAAAATCGGTACCAAAACACTTTTTCTCCATTCCTCAGGCATATTCTCACTTTCTAAGATTTCATTAAACAATCTGGTTAAAAACTCCACTGCCATTTCACCTAAACACCTCCATGCTTCCACAGGTATGTCATCTGGGCCAACAGCCTTTCCATTCTTCATTCTCTTCATAGCTATTCTTACTTCTTCCTTGCTAATCCATTGAGAGGCAAATACAGACTTTAATTAAGCCCAAAAGAATATCCACAGACCGATTTTGGTCATAAGCCTTTTTCAATGCATAACACTGAAATGTATACTCAATTATATATATATATATATATATATATATATATATATATATGTGTGTGTGTGTGTAAAACATAATGATCAGCAGCTTCATATCATCCAGTCCATTTACAGCTATTATAAATGTTCATTCAACCCAGGGGAAAAAGGCCCACCAATCTAACAATCCAAGCTCTTTCTCTTTTATTCCAAATGTTGTGCCAACCCGCTTTAAAATTCTTGTTGCCAACAACTTTGTCTATAACAACAAATTTAAATTGTGCAGTTGGATGTTTTATAGTATGTTTATACAAAGCATTGGTTGAACATTTAGTTCTAATGTTACAAAAATTTTCAGAAATATGTATTCTAATAGGTCTAGAGGTCTGACCTACATAAAATGCTGAACATGTACACAAAGCTAGATAAACTACTCAATCTGTACTGTAGTTGGCAAATATATTAATGTTAAATATTTGAGATGTATTTTTACTAGTAAATTCCTTGGTTTTACATATGTGCCTACAAAATGAACAATGACCACAAGGAAAACGTCCCACCAATATTCCACCATCCAAAGTCCCCTGAATGGTGTTAGTAGATGGTGTCTTATGTTTCTAATGGTTAAATTATCCTCCTAAGGTTTTGCCTCTCCTGAAGGAAAAATGACATCTAGAACCCACAAGGTTACTAAGCTGTTCATCAGCTAATAAGATGTCCCAATGTTGTTGTGTAAGATCCATAAAATGAAAACTATTACACCCATAGCTAGTAGTCAATCTGAGGATATTACTTCTTTTACTTTTCTTAGATTGATATTTCAATAGATCTGTTCTATCTAAAGATTCTATCTGTTCTATCTAAAGATTGTAGTTCCCTACTGGTCTGAAGAATATGAAACTTATTATAAACTTGTTCATCAAATATACATATTAGATCCTGCTGTTGGGATAAAAATCCCTCATTGCTGGAACTAATTCTATGAACCCTCATAAACTGTGATTTTGGAATGTTTTTAATGATATGTTTTGGATGACAGCTAGAGGCATGACGTAAAATATTGGTGTTGAATGGTTTTCGATAAACAGAAGTTTCCAATGTACCATCCTGTTGTCAACTCAACAGAACATCCAAAAACAAAATACTCTCCATATCATAATTTATTGTAAATTGGATGCCCCACTTATTTTCATTTAGATATTGTAAAATGTCTTGTAAATATTCAATATCAGTCTTTCAAACCATCCAGCAGTCATCCAAAAATATTGCCAAATATCTATTTCACCCAGAAACAGATTTTGGGCAGCATCATAAATAATTTCTTGTTCTAGGTACCCCATAAACAGGTCAGTATAAATTAGGGTAAACAATGCACCCATAGTCGTACCCTTAAGTTGTAAAAAACAACTGCCATTGAAATAAAAAAACATTTGTGGTAAGAACATGTTCTGTTAGACAAAAGAGGAAGGTATTAAAACCAGGACTATATAAGGGGATCTTCTCCAACCAGTATTCCAGAGCAGCCAAACCTGCCCAATTGGAAATACTCATATATAAAGAAGTGACATCTAAGGTGCATATGATCCACCCAGGTTTCAATTGCTTATCAGAAACAATATTAAGACATTCTGTAGTATCCTGAATCAAGCCTTAACCCATTTTAATAATGACTGTAAATGACAAAAATGATGATAATCATTCTGCTAATGAACCATTACCAGATACAATGGCCCTACCCAGTGGCTGTGTGGGGTTCTTATGAATTTTGGGGAGCAAATATAGATATTGTGATAAAGGGTTACTGACCGTCAAATGATGGGAAGTTTTTTGGCTGATAATACCTTCACTCACTGCCAAGAGCAAAAACTCATCAATCTCACATTTAAATCTAGATGTTCAGTCAAGTGACATGACCATATAAAACAGACCATCCTTCAACTGTCTCTCAGCCTCAGCCAAATACATAGACCAGTCCATGATCACTATTGCCCACCTTTGTCTGCAGCAAGAATAACCATGTTTTATTCTTCCTTAAATTCTCTAAAGCTTCAATTTCTGATGCTGTTAGATTATTAGAGAAAAGTTGTGTACGTGATTCTGAAATGAAATGTAAATCTTTGAGAACACATTTTTGGAAGATATCAGCATGTTTATTCATAGGAGGAACAAAAGTAGATCTTTGAAATCTGAACATCTTCTGAAATTAATATATATCCCCCTGACATGTAATAGTCCCCTGTAGTTGTGTACCTGTAGGTGTTAACGCTTGACCCATACTGCCCCATGCAGATAGCCTGATATGTATATAGTTGCTACAGAAGCTATAGGGCACTTGTATACATAAAGTAAGGGCAGACCTGTAGAGTATATAAAAGTACTGCTGCAAACAATATAGCCTGTACTGGTAGTAATGAAATGTATTTCTCTCTCCTCCACCCCTTATCTGCATCATAATGTATTATTGTTATACATTGGGTATAGATTACTTTTAACATATGTTATTCTCAAAATGTTATGTTGGGCCTTGTGTTTTATCATTGCTATGTATTACAATGTTTGCATACTAACATACTTTGTTCAGTTACATACGTTGTTGGCCTTATGCTGTAACTATTACTGGCATGCTGTTATTATACTGACTGTTATCTCAGTAATTGTTATGTTCCACATGCTATGCAATGTTATGTTACTGGGTTAATTGTAACATTTTGACATGCTGTCATAACTAACTAAATGTTCTGTTCATTACTAACCTATGCACTTTGAAATACCTCAACACTATAGCTCAACTAGTAGGCCGGTTCCTGGCGATCCACCCACCATATCTCAGCCAGCCATGGCATTGAGTCCCAGCACATCTAGGAACTAACTGGTTGCTGCCCCCTCTGCTGGTCCTGCACCACCTTCAGATTAAACTGCCTCAGGAGATGGGGCCCATCCCTCCCAGGAGTGGGTATGGAGAGAGAGTTGTCACCCAGCAACAGCTACCAGGGATGGTGTGCAGGGTCATGCACCAAGGCTACAAAGATCACTTGCACTGGATTTGGGGCAGACTGGGGGGGGGCAAGGTGGCCCTGTCACCCAGCCCCCAGTACAGCCACCTTTGGGGCAGTGAAGAAGCAGTGTTGACTGCCCATAGGTGGGGTACTCAGTCTCACTGCTGCCATCTGGGGGCACATAGCTCTGATTCCACAAGACCCTCCCCGTCCAAGATGTTTACCCCTTCTTGTGTCATACACTGCCCCTGTATGCTGTCTTGTCTGTCTGCAAATGCAACTTCTCCTACCAAACTTACCTCCCCACACATACCTATATCCCTTCCCCAACATCCCTCTTTTTACTTAAAAAAAAGCATCTGTCCCACAAAATAAAATCGCCCCATACATAGCTCTCCATTTTGCACCTGCTTCCATTGGACACACTTTAATTATCACATGAATCAATCAACACATTTATGTTTCCCTCAGAGGCTCCAAATTCCAAATTGTCTACAACCTGCACAGCTGTTGCTGTACAAGAAATGGAGAGCCATGGTCCTTTCCTACACCTGTCCTGCACATACCTACCTGCCTTTCACAGTGTTTTCCCCCTGCTTGTCCCCATTTAACCACTTTCCTATCATCCCTTTTTTCTTTTCTTGGAATTAGTGTGGGTAAACCTGTGAAAACCTGTTTAAAACTGCCTTAATCACCTTTTGTGTTTCTGGCACTGTTAGGCACATCTGCAAAGTAATTAACCCTGCCAAGTCACAAACCCAGAACCCTGTCAACTACAGCACAGTGCACTGGTCCACTAGGCCACTCAGCTCTAAAATGAAAAAGGTGTTTCCATAAACATATCCTGATTGCTAGTGAAGCACTGCACAAATAATGGGAAAAATGACAGTGTACTTGGGACTGTGATGCAGACACCAAACCAGTATGCAGTCAAATAAATAATGATGGATGTACATGAAGCCTAGGATATTAGGCATAGCTGACAACTGCACAGACTGTTGCAGAATGTCCACAGCTGTGCCACCTACTGTTGGCACAGTTGTCACAAAACCTATTCTGTGATGAATTACTGGCAAGTCAGTACATATTGAGGTACAAATTCAGGGCAGACAGTTCAGTGTTACACATCATGCCCATCTGAACACACATACTAATGCCAATCTTGTGTAACAGACTGCATGCATTCACATATATCTTGCAAATACACCTGCTGCAGTATTGACTCATTAGCTCAGTCTGTTAAATTTATAGCAGGCTGTACATTTTGGCACCCGCAGTCCTGGGTTCAAATCCACTGTGTTGCACTTCAATTACATGCTTGCGAATACAACAAATAATGCCTGGGTCTTGCTATTTTAACTGAAACAGGTTGCTGCTGCTGCATTCACTGCTACTCATCTTAGCACATCAAAGGCATGTAGGTAGGGACACACTGCACAAATATGTATAGGCTACCTATATGTTGCCTAACATTCTCCGATTGGTACTGTTACATAACATATGTACCTTAAGCACTTGCCTCACCTGGACTGTTATTGGTACCCTCACCTTGGCTATGCTGTAACAACAGAGCTGATACTGCTCTCTCACTGACACATACCGCTTGCTATCCTCCAATGTGTTCACACTCCCCAGTATGACTCCTGGGCAAAATGTAGCAGATGCAGCCTGCAACATATGCGGTAGTATGTTCAGCTACCTGCTACAGACCTACCATACCTCACAACCACCTAGAACAAGGGATCCACACAACACCCATACATAAAGGGGTGGGGGAAAAGGTCAAGTTGCAGGGAGATGTGTTACAGTCTTCCTCTACAAACATACACAGCTGATAGACCAGCTGCTACTGCAGTAGCATGCATATCGTGATGCATATAAAGTATGACACACACATATGTCTTCTCCCTTACTGACCTCAGCCCACATTGTTTAACACTAAACTGCAACATAATCAAGTCTGTTCACATTGGCCAAACATAGCATGCACAACTGTGTACATACCACATAAATCCCAACAGTGGACAGCATTTTTACCTAACCCCTGTGATGCTGTAATCTCCACACCTCCATAATGTCCATCTCACAGACTACGAAAGGGGCAAGTCATAAACAGACATATTAATCCTATTAATAATTTCATTGACTTCCTTATCATTAATTGCCTTAAAGTTCTTTAAATCTGAAATTAAATCATGCATTGCTTCCAAATAGTCATTGTAATGTATATGTGTGTATATATATATATATATATATATATATATAGATATATATATATATATATATATATATATATATATATACACATATATATATGTTTTTTTTGAAAATGTTGCTTTAAATTTTAAGCTTCTTAAGTGATGTTTTAATTGATGTTTTGTGATAGGTTTGTGCTGTGTCATATGATGAGGTTTTTAATATATAAAAAAATTACTGTGTTTGTGAAAATTTGTAAACACTGAAGTAGGACCTATGGTCTGAAAGCTTTGTTCTTATTAAATGTATTCAGCATTGTGGCATTTGCTTTTTTCTCTCTGCTTGGACTGTTCTTGCCATATTCCACTTTATCATCTGCTTGACACGTTTGGTGTATTCTAAGGGGGATAACATCAACAGGGCCTGTAAAGGAGGCCAATGGGGAGGGGGGGGGTTGACAGGGCCTGAAAATGTATAACCATTGTATACAGGTAGGTGAGACAGACTCACTGCTGCAAGAGGATATATCTACACACACACACACACACACACACACACACACACACACACACACACACACACACACACACACACACACACTGACATAGTTGCCCTTACTGGGAGTAGAACCCTGATCTATCCAGTTATGTACACTATAACACTATATGTTTATCGCATGCGCTGCACATCTTATCTGTTGTTCAGTATGTCAGCCAGTGCTGTTAAGGTGAATTCCATCAGCAGGCCTTGTAAAGGAGGTCAATGGGGAAGTTGACAGGTAGACCCAGGGACTTAGAATGCTACACCACTTCACCCAGATGGGTAAGAGAGGCACACTGCTGCAGGAGATATATTTAAACACACACACACACACACACACACACACACACACACACACACACACACACACACACACACACACACACACACACACACACACTGAGTTGCCCTTACTAACAGTATAACCCCTACCCATCTAGTTATGTACACTATAACACTATGTACTTACAGCATGCACCATGCAACTTATCTATTTTGAGAGTGCCAGCCAGTGCTAAGGTGAATTACATCAGCAGGCCTTGTAAACGAGGCCAATGTGGAGGTCAATAGGTAGGCACAGGTCCATAAAATGTATAACCATTACACAGAGATAGGTGAGACAGACACACTGCTGCACGGGTGTATATTTCTACACACCCACATTACACAGAGATAGGTGAGACAGACACACTGCTGCAAGGGTGTATATTTCTACACACACACATTACACAGAGATAGGTGAGACAGAAGCACTGATGCAAGGGTGTATATTTCTACACAAACATCCACATTACACAGAGATAGGTGAGACAGACACACTGCTGCAAGGGTGTATATTTCTACATACACACATTGCACAGAGATAGGTGAGACAGACACACTGCTGCAAGGGTGTATATTTCTACACACACACATTACACAGAGATAGGTGAGAGAGACACACTGCTGCAAGGGCATATATTTCTACACAAACACACACACACAGACACACACACAAACATTACACAGAGATAGGTGAGACAGACACACTGTTGCAAGGGCACATATTTCTACACACACACATTGATAAGTGAGAAAGGCATACTGCTGCAAGGGTGTATATTTCTCCACACACACACACACACACCCCCCACACACACACACACGCACACACACACACACACACACACACACACACACACACACACACACACACACACACACACACACACACACACACAAACACAGTTGCCTATTGTTAGATTAAAACCTCTACTTATCTAGTAGTATATGCTAGAGCACTATGGAGATATTACATGATCCATGGAGGTTCATAGGTTCATAGGTTCATAGGTAGGTACTAGGCTATTGGCCCAAGGGCCTACATAAGCCTAGCCAGCAAGGTTCCATGGCTTACACCACCCAAGAAAGTTATTTTCCTGTGCCACTGTCGAGCAGAGACACATAAGTGATCCCCGGGGTGTATTTCCTATTTCCCATCCACTCATCAAGATTTTTCTTGAAGAATGCTAATGTAGAACTTTGCTTGACATGGATGGGTAGCTTGTTCCAAAGGATAAGAAGTCTCTGGGACAGGAATCTATCCTGCTAGTGTGTCCTGTTTATTGTGGTGACAAGGTTTAGGTCCCTAGAGCGTGTAGCTCAGAGGTCTTGGGATTTCTTTAGGTGTAGCATGTCCAACAGCTCTGGGTTTGACATAGCTTTATATGTTAGACAGAGATCACCTCAGAGTAGGCAATATGCTACGGAGTAAAGCTGGAGTTTTTGTGAGGTGGTCAGTGTAGGGCATTAGTTTGAGGCCAGTAATCCTCTTTGTGAGGTACTTCTGTGGCCTTTCCAGCTGCTGCAGATGTCTTGTGAGGTACATTCCAAAATGTGCGTTGTACTCTATAATGGGTCTAATGAGTGTCGAGTAGAGGGGAACAATGACCTCTTTGTTCCTGGATGAGAACCCTTTTATAATGAGGTGTGCCATGTAGAAGGACTCACTGTTGTCCATCTACAGGGTGACATTCCACAGGCAAGGGATCTGTGACTGGATGATTCTGTCATTATGTAACCTTGGTCTTTTACCATCTAACAACTGCTGTGTGTGTATGTGCAGATAACCCCAGCATCTTGCATGTATGTGCGGATATTCATACATCCCCATACACATATACACACGTATATGTATTTGTATATATATATATATATATATATATATCAGGGATGTAACTGTAGCTGTGTGTGTTATGTGACTGTGTGTGTGTGAGGGGGATAGGGAGAGACAGTTACGTATACATGTCTGCCTGTATGCACACACATATTTTCATATATCAGTTCCTCAGGCAAATGAGGCATCATACATGGGCTCAAGTTAGCTAAGTATAGGAGCATGCCCAGTGTGACTGTCAGTACTTACAAGGTGACTCCAACCGAGACCTACCTGTACGCCACTCCAGAATTTTGTGTGCTGCAGTCAGTTGGCTGCTGCACCTGATTTAACAGTCACCTCCTTGATATTTTGTTCAAGGCATTTCCTGGCTGTGTGCTGAACGTAATATATGTCTCATACCTATCAAGTCTGATGATTGTACTAATATGTACTGAGTTCTGCATATGTATGTTAAATTGCACATAGTATTGTTGATTTCTTTTACATTATTGGCAAATCATTATAGGTTGACATTAGGACATGCTGAACAGACATTCGAGTTACTGACTGCATACACATCAGCAAACCCATGCTAATGGACAGCCTGTTATTCTCTGCACTTTATACAATTGTCTGGCCAGTAGTTAATCCTTCCCCTTGTATTTGAGCCTTTGTAGCATCACTGTTCATGGCTTTGTGCAGATTTCCTGCTGTAAGTGGTTGTGGGCATGATGTGACTGGGGTACATCCTGAAACAGCAGACACAGGGTGACAGCCTACATACCTCTTACAGAACATGTTTCTGCAGGATGTCCAGCATTCCACTGCATATGTCTGCTCTGTTCCTCATACAGTTTTGTTTTTTTGGTAATATACTAATACATGGAGCCCACAGAAAAGTACTGACACAGTTAAGTGATGGCCTTTACATCCTGGTGCTAATATGACCTGTCGCAACCTGCTGTTATACTAGCCACTTACTAGGTTACTCAGAGCATATGTATAATGTATGTTTGTCTGGCCCTCTGCCACCCATTGTCTCTGCCTTTGTCCAGCTGTCTGGCATGAAAAGATTGAGGCATATTGACAGTCTGTATGCCTCCTACCATAAGAGTACCTCACATACAAAAGTTGTAGGTGCAGCCAGCTTTGAACCATCAACACCATTAACCATGCTAATATACTTAGCCCAGTGAGTCACCAGAAGGTGAGGTTTAATTCCACACACTATCAACTGCAGACAGACAGACACACACTGTGTAAGCCCTACTGTGACTCCTGTATTTTATGTAATATAGGACATTTAAGCAGGTTCTTCGTGACCACCCTGGGATTGTGTGGTCTGCAAATGTATCCTTGCAAACATATAACTGTTACTACATTTGTATGCGAACACTGGTGTGTTGGGGGTAGTGGACTCTGGCATTGACAGTGTTGTGTCTGTCCTATGACCCCACTATTTAGCATTCTCATTGCATACTGCAGTGGGTTGTCCAGCCCTGTGTCCTCATGCATATTATGGGATACCCAATGTTGGACAGACTACCTGTTATCCCAAGTAGTTGTTAGTTTTCTGCAAGTAGTCCAGCAATCCACTTTATTCCCTTACATACATGGAGCAGGTCCATACATTTGCTACCATAGTCTAGTACCCCGTACATTTGTAGTAAAGGACACTGACTTACCTTGTGGATGCAGCAGTTGAGAGATTTGTGTTTCAGGGCTGACTCTGTTTGGTGGACAGCCAATACATGGTAAGGTAGAGATTGTGTGGTGTGGCTGGTATCCTTTTTACTATGTATGCGAGTCAAGGTAAGGTGTCAGTCCCTAGAACCCTAGGTGGTCAGTGCATGTGCTATGCATTGCCACTTTGCCAAGGTGAGGGAATTCTGGGCATGCCTATGTCTACCTATAGGGACAGGCTCAGGGGGGTTCTTTTTCCGAGTCCCCCTGTACTTGTGGCTGTGGGGACCTAAGCTCAGGTGGGGGGGCTGTGTGTCCCTTCCCAGTGGTGGTCCTGCCACAGCTGTTTCCACAGGATCATACTGCGTAGCATGGCTCATACTGTGAACATCTGTGCACATGTTGTTGGAGAGTACTGCAGGGCTCAACTTGATATATCAGGGTATTGAAACTGTGACTTGAGCAGCCCAAGCACACTGTCTATGAGCTTCCTAGTTTGTGCATGTGCCTCACTATCGCATTCTTCAGTAGGTGTGTGTGCATTTCTGGTGGGTGTCATCATCCACATTTTCAGTGCATAGCCAACATCCACCAGTAAATGGCCGTACAGGATGTCCCCCATGACAAACTTGTGGTACAGCTATGATACGTGCATGATACGGGAGTCATGATAGCTGCCAGGGCTGCTGGCACACACACTTATAATAATGCCCTGGGCATTGCATGCAACCTGGCAGTTGATGGAGTGATACCCCTTGCAGATGATGTAAATTCTATTCTCCTCACTGGGTATTGCTTTGATGTGTACATGAGCGCAGTCTATGGCACCCAGCACCTCAGGGTAGTGTGCTACAATGTGGAAGAAATGCATACTGCTGGCCCTCTCCTCAGGGGTGTGTGGTAAATAAATGTGCTCACTGGAATGTGTTTGCATGGTATCCAGGAACTGGTGGAGTGCCCTGGATGCAGATGCCTGTGAGACCCCCATTATGGCCACAGTTGATCTTTGAAAAGTACCTGTAGCTAATATTCTAAGGGTAAAAAATTTTGTTTCCACTGGGATGGGTTCCAATATGTTGGCTCTGGGTCTGAGCTGTGGGCAGCAAAGCTTGGTAAGTTCTTGCAGTATGTCCCAGTCCACCCTGTGGCACTCTACAATCTTCAGCTCATGTAGCCCCTGGAAGGTTACCCTGGGTCTGAACACTCTTCTCCTTCTCAGTCTATGTCAGCAGCACCATCAGCACAGACCTCAGCCTCTAGCACATACAGATGTAGCAGAACAGCAGCAGCCCCTAGCATTCTGTCAGTTAAAATTCCCAAGTGTGTACTCCAATGGTGCAGAGTATGTGGAAAAAGTCAGATTGTAGGGCGTATGCATACTTTATAGTGGTGTGCTACAGATGCTGCCTGTATGATTGGCTAACTATGATGCATTCCAGCTATCAGGTATATAATTGAGGGGTTTGAATGGCCCAGTATCTGTGGAACAGGGCTTAACAGTAATGTATACATGATTGGCTTTCGTAGGCTATTTCCTTTTTTTTTTACATACCTTCCCTGCTAAGCACTGCAGTGTGGTGAGCAAACCCATGCTGCTGGGTGTAAACAATGCTCAGCAGTCTGGACACACCCCCATGCACAGGCATACTCAGCATAGCTTAAACCAACTAAAACACATGCCCTGCAGCAAAACAAAGCTTAGCAGCACAAGACACATGCCCCTGCTTAGCTGAGCTGCATGGTGCACAAATGGATGCTGCTCAGCTCCAATCCACTTAAACATAATGTGACACATCCCCTTTTGATGTCAGCTATCTCTTGTGTGGACACCAACATAGTTCAGGGGCTACACCAGTTTTATCTGTGGACACAGTAACCCATTTTTGCTATTCAGTAATTTCAGCTCATTTGCATACTGATCCATGCACACAACCTGGATACTTCACTATTCCAGTGCCTGCCTCCTTAGCAACCACTGAAATCTACCATTGTACATACTGCTTACAGGGCCCTGTAATGCATTATTCTCACATATGTCTTGTTTTTGGATTTTACATTTTTTAATATATATTTTTTTTTGCATAACGGCATGTTTGCGAAATGTGATATAGCTATTAAATATATATATATATATATATATATATATATATATATATATATATATATTTATTATTTTGCATTATTCTTTGCACATACAAGGCATAGTTTTGAACATATCTGTCCCTAATATGGACTCCTTGACCTTCTAAGTGGGCATTTACAGCCCCTGTTTTATTTTTGCTTTCTTGTACAAGGTAATTTTCCGTGTACACTTTGGACACCTACACAGGGTCTGCACAGCTACCTATCTGCTTGCTGGATCACTTCCAACACCTTCATTTCACTTCATTTGCATGAAATTCACCTCCTTATGTGGTGATTTGTATTCAGCGGACACTTCGGTGTCCGCACACTCATGCACGCTCCTCTGCTCTGCTTACTGGATCGCATGGATGCCACTTTCCATGTTGGGGCCATGCCACTCTGCCTACATGGAAGATCACTCCATGTAGGCTTTACTGACATTCCCCTATATGTCAAGAAATAAATCTTTCAGGGGTACCATGGTTTCTCTGGGCCTCATATAAAAGTCACATCTATCAATGCATCATTTTTTTTTGTTCTTTAAATGTCATAAATGACATTTTTTCATTTGCTAACACAGATCCTGGTCAAAAGTAAAAAGAAAAGTGATGCAGTAAGATGCAGTAATACTTATTACAGTATTTATCATTTACTTTTAGCAAAATTAATTTTGGCTGTCTCATCTCTGGTTCAGTAAATGTAAGTCAGAATGTTACCAAAGCCTGCTCTATAAGCCTTCTTGTTTAATATTTTTTCAACAATGCATGAAAATGTTAACTAAAAGATTGTCAAGTATGTTGTGGATTTCATAAAAATGTATGTAATTCCATTTGTTTTGGTAAAATTGTTAAATACTCGAAATATTCTGCCTCTGATGTTTGTTCATGCTCATTGATAGTCACATCAGACAGGATAGTTATGAAAATCACATTAAGTATCTAAAATGAGTCTGGATGGTATCACTGTAGAAAAAACATTTTTTTATGCACTATAATACTGTTATCTCATTCATCTGCTACTGCTGTTGGTATAAAACCCATATCTCTGAATGCAGCATAAAATTATTTTTTTTTCTTCCTTCTATTCAAAAATGCATTTTGATGTCTGTAACTTCACCATCAAACATATAATTTTCTCCTCTTTCTGTTCAGCAAAACAATCATTTGATACACACTTATTAACTTTCCATCTAATTTACTTTTCCTTATATTGAGCTTCTTTAGATTATTGGTTTGTAAAAGAGATGCTGTTTGGGCAACCTATAATGCTTATAAATATTGTCATACATGTCTTTCATATATTGAATACATTCTAGGAACTCCTTTCATAATTTTCAAAATCATTTTCTTACTGAAATTAAAGTTGTATTCCTGCCTACAATGACCTTTGCAATTTAACAAATCTCCAGAATAGTAATCTTAGCTGCTAAATGCTGGTTTAGTAAGTAAGCCACAAGTGTATCTTTCTTATACCCAAACTTGCATATTAGTTTTAGTTATGACGTATAAATAATGACGGACCTTATATCAGATTATAAAATTCACTTCAAAGTTTTCATTGAATGGTCTCATGGCGGATGAGTGTGGAAAAAGTATTTATCTCTCTTTATGTATTATGTATTATCTTATGTATTATGCAGTATGACACAAAAATAACAATATCAGAAAAGAGGTTTTTACACAATTAAATGAGGTAAGTTAATTTTACTTAATACAAATATATTCTGCATTCCCACTGAGACAAAGAAACCATTCATTACACACATGATGAAACATATTTTTTCTTGAGTTGTTCCTCATTTCAGGCTCTTACATGCTACAATTAAGATTACATGCGCAACAAAGAATTTACTAATATCACTCCTACATGCTATAGTTTACACTCATGTATGCACACACACAAGCCCCTACACATGCATGAATGCAGTCTTTCTCTCTCACGTGCAAAAATTTCACACAAATGCACCCACACACACACAAACACACACACACACACACACACAAACACACACACACACACACACACACACACACACACACACACACACACACAGACCCACACTTCGTGTGATTGACATTTGTGCAAAACTGCCTTTGGCCGAACTGAAATTATGAATGCCACAATGTCAAACCTTACAATAGCGAGCATTCGCTGTTGTAAGGTTTGACATTGTGGTGCACATCACACTATAGTGGGGATTGGGAAACGTACCCTTTCCCTCCTGTAATGCAATATCGCAGTTTGTATATATAAGTGGGGGGGTTGCACAGGGGCTTGTCCTCCTACAAAAGTCTTTGTTAATGTTGAGCGGAAGTGCAGCATTTCAGTAAAGTTGACATTTTTAAAATTTCGACTTTACTAAAATGCCTCCTTCGACATTTTTTGTGTTCAGTGTTGAGATTTCTGAACATGTGACTCAGGTGTATCATAGGCAGTTGTTCTGCCCAACACATATTCTATCCCTGGGATAATACTTTGCCCTTTATCATGACTTAATTGCAAAGTGGTTTGCCACTGTTTCATAGTTACTGTAATGTAATTGATCAATGTAGACTGCATCTTATACACCTGTAAGCACTCCTTTATCAATGCATGCAGGATGCTGTCAAATGGTCTTTTGTAATCTATCCATATCGTGCTTAGATTCTTTTCCTTTTTTCAATTCTCCATTATAACTTTTGTTCCATATGACTTTCTTTTGTTACCCTTTTGTTCTATTGCCATGATTGAGTTTTTTTCTAAATGACTATAAACTCTGTCAGCATCAATTCCAGAATATAATTTGTACATTGTCAGAAGGCAAGTTATTTGTCTATGATTTTTAAGATGGCTTACAGGTTCACGTTTAAGGAGTAGTATCATTCTTCCTGTTGTTAGCCAGGTTGGGGGTCTTCTCTTGATGCTTATATAAGTAGTTATTACTCAAGGCTAAATTTCATGTAAAGATGTTATTACTTTTAGGCAGAAGTTAGGTAGTACATCTGGGCCTGGGGTTTTCCAATTAGGAGCTTTTCTTAATTTTGTTTCAATTTTTCTGGCTTTTACTTCATCCCATATCATATCATCTGCATTTGAACTTCTTATTGTTTTTTTTACCTATTCTATCCATTCAGCATCTTTCTTTTGTTTCACAAGGTCTTCATAAATATTTCTCCAGATTATGTCTATTTTTATCTTTTTTGGTAATGTTTCTACTCCTTTTACTTTGTTTCCCAATTATCTAAAAAAAAAACTTCTTTCAGTCATCAATGAATCGTTTAATGTTTTTGCACACCCTACAGTGCAAATTTGAGCATGTCAATTAAGGCAACTGGGAAATTGGTCTAGGCTTCTCAATTTCCTCCTATTTATGAACCTGTAAAGGTTACAGTTGCCACTGAATGAAAATACAATAGATGCAATGAATGGTGAGGCAGAAAACTATAAGAAAATATGAGGGGATGAGGGATTAGCAATATGTTAATGTACAGATATATGTAAGGGATAAGTAGATGAGATTTTTTAATGGTAAGAGGAATAAAATATGCCAAATATGAAGGTAGAGTGTACTTGAACTTACCTCACTTCTCTGTTACAATGGCATTGGTTAGTATCATGAAGATGCTTCTTAATCTTCTTACAAAATGTCAAGGAAACTCTTACACTACTGAAGTACCTGTGGGGATTATTTCAGTTTGCAGAGGTAATTTTTTTGAAGGCTTTTTCACCAATCACTTTTTTAAGTATGGCTTTGAAGAGTGATCTAGAATGCAGAAAAGTGACATATATCATAAGATGAAATCTTTGCAGTGAGTTCATTAGATAAAGTGGAACAAAACCAGCAGCTGATAAGTTTATAAATAATGCTAAATAAGATGATGATGGCTATCATTTTGAAAGTAAGTATAATAGCTCTTTGCAGGGGAAGACAATGATGGTCATTAAAAGAAGATTGGTTGGTCATCACTGAATGGAGGTAGGCTCATTAAGTGACATTGTTTGGTCATCATTGAATGGAGGTAGGCTCATTAAGTGACATTGGTTGATCATCAATGAATGGAGGTAGGCTCATTAAGTGACATATTTATTTAATAACATTTGTAATAAGCTAGTGTTACTGAATGGGTTAAGAGCTATCGAGGGAGCTCCATTACTCTAACTTTGGAATGAGCACACAACTAGCCAGTGATGATCTAACTTTTGCTGTGAGATGGATGGACACTGAGTAGGAAGTTTTTAAATAGTTTATTACTTGATTCATGGTGGTTTTAATGTGCTTAATGAAGTTTAGTAGAGACTTGAGAAGAAGGCCTGGGTAATGATAGAAGTTAATTTTAATATTTCATTTCAGTCTGTATCATATGCACATATATAGGGGCTGTTTTTCAGTTTTTGAGATGTCTCAAAAAGTAGCACAGCTTATTTAGCAGAATTAAGTAGGATCTTATTTTGAGTGAAGTTAGTACAGCTGGCCAAAAGGTTTTTCTGTAAATGTTATTTCAAGTTCTTTAATAAATGCAGATGATGGTAAAATAAAATGGTATCTGCTAAAGATTAAGTGAGTTATGGAAAGTGTGAACTTCCAGAGCTCCATCGGATGGAATAAGTTAATTGTAGGTTTCTCTCATTTCTGTGTTGATTTTCCTCTCTTTGACCATGTCACACTCTATAATATAGATGGCCACTGTAAAAAACATTTATGAGCTGCATGTAGTGATTTTTTTACACATTATCCACCTTTTCAACAGAATGAAGAAATGTAGTGTGATTAATAAATACCCTCATACCTCCTGTTATGTCCAATTCAACATATTTTTTTCAAAGTCAGTAGGTTAAAGTCCACATGTAGTTCATATTTCTTACGTTTTTTTTTTATGTTTAACAGCTGCATCACATCATCTGGCAAGTATCTACTAACACTGGGAACTAAAAAGAAAACTATTTACTGAGTAAGTTATTTTTCTTTTTCTGGATATGTCATCATCCTCATCAAACCTCTTTAAACCATTTTCCCTACAGGACTGATGTATCACATCAACTGTTGCCACCTGTCTTGATTCAATGCCACTCTCCTACCTTCTCCAACAGATTGCTACATTCCTCTGTCCCACAATCTCTTCATCACTTTGCATGACATCTTTATTTCCTCTTGCCTT
>NC_056728.1:362742505-362905005 GCF_019279795.1 Protopterus annectens
TTGAGCTGCACTGCTAAAAGTCTGAGAGTTAGCATTGTCTATAAAACACACCTGCTGCTTAGATGGATCTGTGGCAGCAGGTGTAAATGAATTAACACATTTATTGTTGAGACTAAATGATACTAGGTTCTAATCCTGGTGTATGTAATACTTTTAAATAAACAGTGACAATGCAGTGACATTATAGTACATGAGTTGCTGTGTGCTAGCATAGTGTTAAGCTGCATTGCATAGAGGTAACTGCAGCATTGTAGGACTGCTCACCATTGCTTGGCATTGGTGCATGATGCTACACTCCGCTCAAACATGGAGGCCAAAATATGAAGGGATACGTTGCTTTCCCTGGTACTTATGTGGGTTGTATGTGGTTCTATTTTTTTATTAGATTATAGTTGTTAAAATGGAGTAGATAGGAAAAAGGTGAAATGGGGTGCAAGCAGGCATAAGAACAAAGGGAAAACAATACAGGAATGTGCAGGAGTGTGGCAGGAAAGAACCATAGCTATCCATTTTTTCAAAAGTGAAAACTTGCAATATGTGCAGAGCATTAGCTGAATTTGGACTGTCACCTCCAGGTAGAGGGGTGACAACAGTGTAATTATTTTGTATAGCCAATTGGACTGAATCAAGTGTGTCAAGAAGATGCACATGTGAAATGGAGAGCTATGTATGGAATGATTTTTTTTGTGAGACAGGTGCCCACTGTTTTTTTAATTCAGTAAGAAAGGAATGCTGGGTAAGGGATGTAGATGTTTCTGGGTCAGGAAAGTTGGCAGGTGAGGAAGAAAATGCAAACAAACAAGATAAACAAGAAAAGACACAGGGATGGTAAGGACACAAAAGTTTGGGGGACACCATGATTGGTGTGAGGGAGGGGACAACACAGGCTCATGCCCATCAAACATGGAAACAGTGAGAATAAAGTCTTCAACCATTGGACTGTCATCACTGTCTCCTTACTCTGCTGGCAGCTGCAGTGCTAGATGTCTTTTTCTGCTATATACCATGAGGGAGAGCAGCCACTCCATTTGGTGTAGGCATACACCAATGGTGAGGAGCACAATCCTATGCACTGACCCTGGTATCTTCTGGCAGGTGATGAAATCCACACCTCTGCCACTGCTCTCAGAGTGTAGTGCAGGGACAGCAGAGGCAGTGCTGCCAGGCTTGGTCCTAGATGTGTTGGGCATCAGAGCTAGAGCCAGAGGAGTAGAGGCAGGTTGATCCACTGGGACTGGCCTACCTTGCTGTGCTGTGTCACATTTAGTGATCTGGTACACATGAATGAGATGGAGACATTTTGATGACACATAATAGAAAATAAAACTGTATTAACACACTTATACAATTATTTTATCTGAAGAATTACATTTAAGTATATGTCCTAACAAATACACACTATAATTACAAACTGCTGAAAGTAATCCTTGAAATGTACAAATATTGCACATATGTGCGTTCCAGTTATACATATTACACTAAGCAGCAGGGCATTTATGCTACTTGTATAGAGTTTTATGTAAGGTAAATACTATTAAAGAAATGCAGTATTGTGTAGTTGTGACTCATGGTATTTGAACCTACAACCACTGACTACAGTCCTATATCTGACTCCTAAAGTTAGTTTCTGCTGCAGACTAATGCATGTATACTTGCTTTTGGATATGCATGCTCAATTTGCTACAACTGTATAAAAAAATCTATCTTTAACTTTTAAAGCTACAAAAATACTTCTCTTGTGCTGCTTACATACCACTTGCTTCCCTCAGCCACTCCATTTAAGAAGCATGAGCCCATCTATTGAACTAAAGTTTGGCATTTCCTGGGGAAAGAACAGAAAAGATCAGAAGAACATTATACTTACTAGTCTTGCCTATATTTAGCTTTCTAAGTATTACAAATACTCTATTATCATACTTACATAGCTGTGGGGGGTCTATATTATCACATCGAAAGCACAAGTCAGCGAACACCTGTTCACCAACCAATAAACATCAAACTGTCATTTCTGTGAATGGCCACTTCAGCAAATTTTATCCTGGGGAAAATCGATTGGCCAAGCAGAAACGACACAGGATTAGAAACCTATCAAATTGAGGGCTTCACCACCAACACCCCCACACCCCCCCAACTAAATATACCAACTCCAAGATCGCACTAGAATGGGGAAAAGGGCAAATCCATGATGATGGCCAAGCATGTTTTTCCTCTAGAAAAAAATTTGCTGTAGTGGCCATTCCCAGAAATGACAGTTCAATGTTTATTAGTTGGTAAACAGGCATTCTCTGACCTGTGCTTTCAATGTGACTATATATATATATATATATATATATATATATACACTGTGAGAAAGCTGCAGTTTCAAATTTAGTCAAGCAAAAGTTGAGGGTATCCCTTTTGTGTCTCTCTGCAGATCATTCAAATTATGCCTAAACTGTTCTCCAGTACACGGGGATACCAGTAGCACTGGATACAGCCTGAGCAAACTACTCCACACCTCAGACTTGGAGTGGGAGCCAGAATAGTGCCCCTGCAGAATCCTTTGGTTGCGGTGCTTTACCAAGGGTCCAATAATTATCCTGGACTTCTGGACACCCCACCTATGTTCCCTAATCTAGACAGCTTCCCCACTAACTCCAGACATGTCTAACACCTGAACAAGAACAATGGCAACTAATGCTTTCCACCAATTCCAGTTATCCCATTTACTGGCAGTGTGCAAACCTGAGCAATGATGCCAACCATGTTTGTGCAATGTTAAGTGGAGAGAAGAAATGACAAGCAGGGATGAAATAAATATTTGAAATAGAAAGGTTAATCTGACAATTGACTTTGGTTTGAGGGGTGTCTGCTGATCTGGCTTGGAAATATATATTGAAAATTGGAAGGTAACTGTTAGGTGAGTTAAGTTTGCAGATATGCACTGGGTGCATAAATGTCATGACTTGACACATTTGTTTTTGGCTTTAGACACTGATAAAATTGATTTTTAAAGTGTGGGACTCAAACCTAGCCATAAGGGACAGAATATTTTCTTCCACAGGATTGATTTTGCATGTTTGTCACAGAAGTGCTGCTCAGACATAGTCAGGAATCATACATAAATACAGCAGATATTTTGAGGTGATACACATGTATGTGTGTGACCACACAAGGTTCTTTTATATAGAGCCAGTTGTGTACATGTCTTACATAATTGTGAAGGCTATGCAACTCCAAATAGCAGAATTATATTTACATAACTATAGTAGACCATATACCCTCAGTCATACATCTGAAAACACAATAAGGGTGTGTTATCCCACATGCATATAATTCATATCAGCTGCACTACCTAAAATGTTATAAGTGAAACTGAATATAATGGGAAGTAGAACAACAGTAAAATGTCTGTGATATCCTTTATTAGAATCTAGGACCATGTGTATGGGAGCCCTCCACTTACACCAGCTGCCACAAGAATCTTGAAATAATGCTTGTCTATTTTTCAGCTTATTGCTATAAACCATACTGTCACAACAGTAAAAATAGATTGCACACCCTGTACTAGTACTCAGAATCATCTGGATTCTAGCCCTATACTTACAACTGCTGCCACAGCACTAGTTATATCACATTTCCAAAATTTCCTACACATTCTTAAGTTATCTGTATTAACTGCCACATATGCCACTTAGCGTGTTTGCACAGAGCCCAACAGAATTAATTGAATGCAACCTTTTTCAGTTATTGGTTGTTTGCATCTTGTCTGCATGACTGCAGATGTTGCAGAACCTTGCTAACTGCCTCACAATGCTGCTTAGTGGTGTTGTATGATGGAAAACAAAAATTGTAACAAGGTATTGTTTTTGACCTTTGCACTTTTACAGATGCCTTGTCTGCAGGTGTTCTGCAGATGTTCTGTCTGCTTCCTGTCTGGCCCACTAGTCTGGATTTGTGCACTGTTGCACAAATGAGATAAGCACAGCCAAACCTGGCATTCATTTTCTCTGTTTCCCTTGTTTGAGCTAATCCGCACACCGTACAAACATTGGCAAAAAAAAACAAATAAATAAAAGAAAAATAGGAATAAAAGGGAGTTTAGATGTATTTTACATTCTACTTCCCTGATGCTCTACTAAATCTGCTTTTGAATTCACACACATAAACAGACATCTTTAGGTACTGACCTGGGCTAGTTGGTTGATTGTTTTTCTATTCTCACAGCTTTCTCCAAGTCCTGTTCCATAGAACCCCCCCCCCATTTTCTTGTTCTCCTAACATCATTCTAGTGTAAGTTTCCTATCCCTGTCAGACCTGTTTTCTCCAAGCCCTGGCTCTTAGCCCCCCCCTTCTCTTGGTCTCCTAACATAATCTTATTGTAAGCTTCCCAGCCCTGTCAATGCTGTCTATTCCCTCCCTCTTCCTCTTGAAACTTTACTTATTCCTCCCCTGAGCTGTGGCGCCATCTTTAAATACTAATAACCTCTGCCAGACTACACTCTGTTTCAGCCTGTCCCATGGGCATCCCTCAGTAGTGTGTACAACTGTAAGTACCAGTTGTACTTATGATTGTACTGACATATTGAATCAAAAAACCTGATGTAGAAAGGCACCATCTTTTGACTTGGCTTTTCTGCCCTTGCTTCATAGGAATCCTCAGTAGTGTACTCGCTTATACCATATTCCATTCTTTTTTAATTAGTACTCTATTGAGTCATAATTTACTGCATGTCCCTATCTAAAACCCCTGGCATAACTACATTATTTTCTTACTTCTCAGTGAACTGCAGCTCCCCATCAGTGCATAAATAATAAAAACAAACAGAAGGGTAACATTCAAACCAAAATGATAGGCTGCCCTATTTCTGTAGCTGCTAATCGTCTCACTGATTGTTTTCGGTTAGGCAACTACTGCTCATCCCAGAAGGTGTAACCCACTCTGTTCGCCCTTCTGGCTCACTCTGCTCCCCCTACACTGCCCTGAAATCCCACCCGCCCCCACTACCTCTACTTTTATACATCCCCTGACTCCATCTCACCCAACACCTGTCCAATCACAATATACCTAAGCCAAACCCCACCCATCTGTAGATCTATATCACTGCAAACATCCACCTCTCCTACAATGCTCTACATAACATCTCTCTCTATAACCCCATTTGCCCTACTAATCTCTCTCTCTTCTCTTACCTATCTCACACTTTTTCCCAAACCTTGTCATAACTCTCACACACACTCCACTACATCTTACCATCAACCTCACTTCCCATCCTACTCATTCATCTCACATGAGCTCTTTACCTCTAACCCAATCTATGTGTTCAAATCAAAACTGCTCCCAACCCAACCCCCCTGTACTCCCCTCTTAAATTTGGCACCAGAAAATCACTACCCTCACACAACCCAAGCTACCCTTGGACAACACACTGCCTCACTCTTCTACTCCACCACATCTCTCTCTCACTAGCCGGCGACATCCACTCCAACCCCAGACTCATCCCTAACATCAATCTCACCAAACCCTCCACACAACCCACAAACACAAAGTCCATTTTCCTTACAACACTTAATGCACAAAGCCGAAAAAACAAACTCCCTAACCTCTATGCCTGGCTCTGCCATAACCACCCCGGCATTACTGCGGTTTCTGAAACCTGGCTGAAAACCTATATAAAAGATAGCAAAATCCTACCTCCAGGTTCCCAAATCATTTGCATTGACAGAGCCCACAAAAAAAGGAGGTGGAGTAGCACTAATCTACCCCACCTCCCATTCCATAGCTCCCTACCCCAATAAAATACCAACCTTTGCCAATGCTGAAATTATATAATAGGTTTACTAAAAATAAACAACCACAAGTCCATATGTATCACTGACCTCTCTATTCCCCCTGGTAATAATATCAAAACTCTTGAAAACATCCTGTCCTGGTTCTCCTCCAATATAAAAAATGAAACCTATATACTCTGTGATACCAGCATCAACTGGAATGCTATTAACTCTGAAGCCCCATCCCACACAATCAACCTGTACAACTTCTCCCAACTAATACAATCTCCAACCAGACTAAATAAAGATGGTACTGCTGGTACCATCATTGACTGGATCCTAACAACTCACGCAAACCTTATCATCAAAGGCAGAACATTATCTGATCCTCTCAGCGATCACCTACCAGCCTTCGCTGACCATCAGCCATCTCCACTGCATAAACAACACCACTACATCCAAACCCACAACCTCTCCTCTTTCAACCATCTAACTTTCTCCGAATGCTTAAAGCATACTGACTGGTCCCCTCTAAAAACCCTTCCTCTAGATGATGTGGTTTCCTACTTTAACTACTCATTCCTAACCCTTCTCAATCAGCAAGCCCCCCCTTGAACCAAATGCATCAAAACCAATCCCTGCCCATAGTTAGCAAAAGATACTAAACTAGCCTTGCACCAAAGGGACAAAAAATGGAAACAATATCAAAAACATAAAAATCCTAACACCCTCCTAGAGTATAAGCAACTATGAAACTCTGCAAAAAAACTAATGATTAAAGACCGCAAAGCCTACTACTCCAAACTCCAGTCCTTGCACTCAACAAATCCCCAAAAATTCTGGGACTCTATCTCATCCATGCTGCATCCTGGCAGCAAAGAAAACCCCTGCCCAGTCTCCAACCTCTCCAACCTCGAAACAACCATCCAGTTCAACTCATTCTTCATAGACTGCATAGCTAAACTATCAGCCTCCTTTCCACCCCTCCTCCACCATCACCCCCTCCTGCCCCAACCACCACCCAATCATCAACCTTCCTCCACATCCTTCTGCCTCAAGCCCATCCCCACAAGCACTATAAGAAGACTTCTCCTCAAAATCAAACTCTGTCACAATGCACCCAACAACCTTCCACCCACCTTCCTCAAACAATCTGCAGACAGCATTGCCTATCCCATCGCTATTCTTATAAATAGAGCCATACAAGAATCATACATTCTATCTGGCGCCATGCTTACATCATCCCCCTCCACAAAGGTGGCAAAAATATTGATACCACCTTCAGGCCTATTGCCATCCTTTCCCCTCTTTCTAAAATACTAGAGAAAACAATACAAGCACAACTCATGGCACACCTAATACTAAACAATCTCCTCTCTCCTACCCAACACAGTTTCTGCCCTGGCCACAGCACCATGACTGCCCCTCTTTTCTTTCTTGAAACCATAAACTTTGAATGTGACTCGGGCAAGTTCGTATCCACACTATTCCTAGATCTGTCAAAGGCCTATGACACCATCTCACATACCCTACTTATATCCCAACTCTCCACCCTACACCTCTCTCCCACAACTGCCTTGTTTTCCAGCTACTTGTCCAACTGCCAACAAGCTGTCCGATGGAAAACTTCAACCTCCCCCTTTCCACACCCACAGGTGTCCCACAAGGTTCTGTTCTTGGCCCTCTTCTCTTCAATCTATTCATTAACAACTTTCACCAATCCATCTCAGACTCATCTATCATCCAATATGCAGATGACTCAAGAATCATCTGCTTAACTCTTTCTGTTACATTGAAGCTGTTTTTACTGCATTTAACTTAATATTGCACTTGGAATCCTTGTTTGTTACTATTTGACTGTATTTGTAGCAAATTCTTCTGTGTAAGCTGTAGTAGCTGATTCATAGCATTTATAAGTGTTTGCTGTACCTGTTTCTGCCTGTTTTGTGAAAAAAAAGAAAAAAAAGAAAAAATATCTCTTGTTTTTCCTGCTTTACTAGTTTAGTCCAGTTTCAGAGTTGCTGATTCCTGGGCTTTGGTTGTAGTTCCTGTGTACTGTTTCCTTGCCTTATTTGGGGAAGGGAAGCTACCTTGCTTACCAGTGGGAGTGGGAAGCATTGAGCTGCCTTTTGTCCAGTTTTGTGAGGTTTCAGCCAGTAACTAGTAGTTTATTGGTCGTTTTGGGCCAGTTTCTAGCTTTTCCAGGCCCGTGGTATAAAACTTTCAGCTTGTACCTACTCAGCACAGACTCCACGTGGGCCAGCAGAGTAATCCAGGCTGCAGAGAGCTGAATAAGCGACTTTTCTTGATACTAAGTATATTTTTGTTGCTTTCCACATCTGAATACCTAGCAATTGTATTTAGCCTGCCTTTCTGTTACATTGAAGCTGTGTTCACTGAATTTAACTTAATATTGCACTTGGAATCCTTGTTTGTTACTATTTGACTGTATTTGTAGCAAATTCTTCTGTGTAAGCTGTAGTAGCTGATTCATAGCATTTATAAGTGTTTGCTGTACCTGTTTCTGCCTGTTTTGTGAAAAAAAAAAAAAGAAAAAATATCTCTTGTTTTTCCTGCTTTACTAGTTTAGTCCAGTTTCAGAGTTGCTGATTCCTGGGCTTTGGTTGTAGTTCCTGTGTACTGTTTCCTTGCCTTATTTGGGGAAGGGAAGCTACCTTGCTTTCCTGCTTTAATAGTTTAGTCCAGTTTCAGAGTTGCTGATTCCTGGGCTTTGGTTGTAGTTCCTGTGTACTGTTTCCTTGCCTTATTTGGGGAAGGGAAGCTACCTTGCTTACCAGTGGGAGTGGGAAGCATTGAGCTGCCTTTGTCCAGTTTTGTGAGGTTTCAGCCAGTAACTAGTAGTTTATTGGTCGTTTTGGGCCAGTTTCTAGCTTTTTCCAGCCCCTGGTATAAAACGCTAAACGTTAAGCTGATTTAGAGCAATTTAGCTGAGCTGCCACTGTTGCACACTAGGGCAGTGCCGGTTAAGCAGGTTTAAACTATTCGGGCTACCTAAAGTCCACTCTTCAAATTTTCCCTTAAAACTACCTTCCTCGAACTATACTACTGATCAAATCAGCGTATCCTATAACTAAAAGATCAACTCTACTTGACTCCAAGTAGACTATTCTCTATCTATTAAACCTAGCACTTGCTCCTACAGTACTTATTACCTTGATACGGCACTCTTGTCATAGATAGTACCCCAAAAGGCAACCCCCATTTCTCGGTCACCCACGTCCCTTGGAATCTTTTTAAAGTTTTTCGTGTACCCTTCTAGCATGTCGAGAGATCAGTTGCTAGTGTCCTGTCCTGCTCAGCTGGTGAACCTGGGAATATTGAGGCAATGTTTCAATTGCCTCATGTACACAGACAACCCTTTCCTCCTCCCACAAAACACAAATACATGCGAGAGATGCAACTATACGGCCAAACTGGAGGCTGAGCTCTCTCAACATAGGACTGGCAAGACCAGTCAGGAGGAGAAGGTTACCACACACACTATAGACCCAGTCTCACATAGTACCATTACAACCTCAAATCATACACATAAACACACAAAGACATACTCGGAGGCTCTGATCAAAAATCTACCAAAACAGCAGAGGCCACCAAAGCAGACACCCAAACAACCACCACCTCAGAACACAACACCCGCAACACATAGGCCTCACAGTCAGAGTGTCAAACAGTCACAGCCCTTAAGCCCAAACACAATGCCAGACACACTAGTCATTGGTGACTCCATAGTCAGACACACTGATGTCCCGCTCACCAGACTGAGTAAGGAGAAGGTCACAGTAAGCTGCCTGTCGGGCGCTAGAATCCGCCACATAACGCAAGCACTCAGGTCTCTCAACAGCAGGTACAAATATGACTCAGTCATTGTCCACGCTGGTGTAAACGACCTGAGACGTACCTCCTTGGACTACATGAAAAAAGACATTGAGGAGCTCTCTGATTATGTAGCCCAGGCAGGTATGACCCTGACCTTGAGCAGTATCCTACCTTCACCAAGAATGATGCCACAATACAGAGATAAGATGATCAGCTTTAACAATTGGCTTAAACACTGGTGTCATTCAAAGGGGATCCAGTATCTGTCTGCCTGGGATGACATGCTGGACAAGCCACGCTGCCATGAGGGACGGCTTGCACCTGTCACCCTGGGATTCGGATATTGGCAAAGGCTCTTGCCACCCCATAGTGCCTTTTTAGGCAAGGCTCAAATTCTAAACCTACCACCCTAGAACACAAAAAGGAAAAAACTAAGGGTAATGCTGCTCAATGCCAGAAGTCTAAATCTCAAAATGCACGCACTCGAGGCCCTTCTCAGTATGGAGAACATCGATGTCTGTGCTGTGACAGAAACCTGGTTCAAGGCTCCTGAGAGCACCCCAGCGCTATCAGGTTTTACCTCATATCATGCGTTCCGCCCCAAAATCCGGACAATACCAAGAAAGGAGGGTATCCATATTCATCAAGGACACCCACACCTCAAGACTGGTGGCAACGCACGATGCATCGGAGACCATCCAGGTGCAATTAACCATAGGCAAGACTGCTCTGCAAATTGTAGCATGTTACAGGCCACCCTCACAAACTCAGGAAACTCACATGGCCTTCCTGAAAACACTAGAGGATAAATGTATCACCAAACACCATCATACTAGGTGACTTCAATTACCCTAATATAGACTGGGAACACTACTCAAGCCCAAACACCCTAGCCCAAAAGTTCCTGGAATTCATAAACTCAAATGCCATGGAACAACTAGTCACCATCCCCACAAGAGGAGATAACATACTTGATCTCATCATCACGAACATGGGAGCACAATGTTCAACACCGAAGTATACCCCTCACTGGTGAGATCAGATCACAAACTAATCTCGCTGGAGGTCCTCATCCCACCCCTCCTGAAATAAAAAGACCACAGTAAAGAACTTCTCAAAAGCCGACTTCACACTTCTAAAGACTAGTGTGGTCTCCTTTCAGGCCCCGAGCCATGGAAAGCAATACTCAAGCCGCTGAATCACTTACAAACGCCTTCTACCAGCACCTGCAGGACTGCATGGATAAGGCAATCCCAAGCAAAACAAAGACTCTTTGTACCAAAGGCAAGCGTCCAGTCTGGTGGACCCCAGCCATAAACAAACTCTACAACAAAAGGAGGAAGCTACTACAAGATAGAGCAAAATCCTTAAAAGGTAAGACACCCTTGATCACTATAAGTAAAAAGCTAAGAGCTCTCATAAAATCATCCAAAGCAAATTTCGAGAGAAAAATAGCTAAAGACTCAAAAGACAATCATAAGGCCTTCTTTAGCTATGTTAGAAACCTAGGAGGAAACTCCCAGATATGCTCAGAACTAGTTCAAAATGATGTGAAGATTACTGATCCTACAGACATTGCCAACATACTGGCTGACAGGTTCAGTGCAAACTTCTCCCCCTCCCCCCCAAAAGGAGAGATATCTATACCAAATGAGTGCAGCCCCCCAAACATCTCCAGTGCCCAAGTGAGAACTGCTCTCTCCAAAGCAAAAACACAGCATCCATGGGACCCGATGGTGTCCCCGGCTGTGTGCTCCATGAACTCAATGAGGAATTAAACCCACAGCTAGGACAGCTGTTTAATCAAAGTCTTACCTCTGGATACGCACTCCAGGAGTGGCGCACTGCAACTGTGGTCCCACTTCACAAAGGCGGTGCCTCCACAGACCCTGGAAATTACCGCCCATTAGCTTGACAAGCCTTATCTGCAAAGCCATGGAGAGGATCATAATGGACCTCATAAATAAAGACATAGGGAATTTGCAGACTTTGGATCCAACCCAGTTTGGCTTTGTCAAAGGCAGATCATGCCTTTTAAACTTGGTTGACTTTTTCGAAACAGTCACCAAAGCCATTGATGAGGGAAAGGCAGTCCATACAGCCTACCTCGATCTGGCTAAGGCCTTCGATACAATACCCCACTCGGGTATCATTGAAAAACTCATCAGCTTAAATGTTAACCCATACATCACAAGATGGGTTGCAAACTGGCTGAGTGACAGAACCCACAGGGTCAGAGTTGCTGGCGCCATGTCAGACTCAAAGCCTGTCACAAGTGGTGTCCCACAGGGCTCAGTCCTGGGCCCACTCTTGTTTGGCATCTACTTTTCTGAAGTACAAGCAAACACAGGAGGGTTATGGCTGACAAAGTTTGCAGATGACTGCAAACTGGGCGCCATAGTAGAAAACACATCTGACACAGATATCCTTCAGAAGGGTCTCACAGAAACGGATAACTGGTGCCAGAGCCACGGCCTAAAGTTAAATGCCAAAAAATGCATAGTCATACCCTTCGGGAAAAACAAGGTTACCCCTAGCTACCAAATAGGTGGCAATCCACTGAGCACAGAAGAAGTTATCAGGGACCTGGGGACCCAGGTTGATAGTAGTCTGTCATTCGACACCCATGTAGCTAAAATAGTTAGGAAGTCCTTCTACATTGCCCACCTTATCATGAAGGGATTCTCATCTAGATCAAGGGAGGTCATAGTCTCCCTTTACTCATCACTCATCAGACCAATGATTGAGTACAATGCCCCATTCGGAATGTATCTGACCCGACACTTGCAGCAGCTGGAGAGGCCACAAAAGTTCCTCACCAAAAGGATAAAGGGTCTCAAAAATCTGTCCTATGCTGCCCGACTGAAAGAACTCCAGCTCTATTCAGTCGCTTACCGCTTGCTCAGAGGTGACCTTTGCCTAACATACAAGGCCATGTCAAACCCAGATTTGATGAATATGCTTCACCTCAAAAAATCTAGATCCATCAGAGCCACAAGGCGGGAGACTTAAACCTCGACACGGCTATTAATAGGATGTGCTGGAGGGATAGATTCATCACCCAAAGACTCCCTATGCTGTGGAACAAAATCCCAGTACATGTGAGGCAGAGCACCTCGCTGGCCTTGTTCAAGAGAAATCTTGACCAATGGATGGGAGATCGCAGATATACCCCAGGAATTACCTCAGTGTCACTGCTCGACAGAGGCACAGCAAAATAATGGGTATAGTTCCCCATACTAAAGGGGTGGCGTAAGCCACAAAACAATGGGCTAGGCTTATAAATGCCCTCGGGCAGATAGCCTAGTATGAACCTATGAACCTATGAACCTATGAACCTTCTCCCTCTCTGAGCGGCTAACAAAAGCCCAACTAGCCTTCTCCAAAACAGAAACCTGGATGCAGTATAACCATCTGGCACTAAATGCAAATAAAGCCAAACTAATGTTATTTCCCCTACCAAAAACTCTGTTGATAAATCCACATTCACCGTACAGATCCAAAACAACACCCTCCTTGAAATCGTTGTCAACACAAAGCTTCTTGGCATCATTATTGATGAAGAACTAAAATTTGACACCCACATCCACTCCGCCTTCAAGAAAACCCACCAAGAGTTAGGTCTCCTCTACAGATACAACCGCTTTTTAAGCCCCTCTACCTATCAAACTCTTGCATCCACCTTCCTACTCCCCTCCCTTATGTATAGCACCCCTCTTTCCACCAATCTCCATCTTGGATTTTGGTCCAAACTTGAATCCTGCTACCACAAGATCTCCAAATTTGCAACCAATTCAAAAAACTCATCCCACCACTGCCACTCCCTCCTCACCTTCAACTGGCTTGAACTACCCAATCACCTCAGTTACCTACAACTCACCATTGCCCACAAGCTCATCTTTAAACCTTCCAACTGCCCAGCTCTCACTACTTCCTTAAAACCTTACATTCCCAACTGCTTACTCAGTTCCAAAAAGCAAAATCTCTTTTAGGTCCACAAACCTGCACAACCTCCTGGCCATCTACTGCTGCCCCACTCTTAGCTGAACAATGGAACTCTCTCCCCACACACTTATGCAACCTACCTAACTTTACATATTTCAAATCTCAGCTACTCTCTCATCTTTCTTTCAAATGGGAATGCCCTTGCCATGCTCCAACTTAACCCCCCATTCCACCTTGCACTGACTCATCCAACTACCTCTACTATTACTTCATCCCAACCAAAACAACCCCTCCCCTAGCAAAAGCTAATTTTCTCTCTAATATCTGTTGTACTATATTCTCCAATCTCAATTATACTATTACCCTCTCCATGCATAATATTTTCCTAACCTACTAATGGCTAGTAGCTATATATTTTGAAATGTTAAACCTACAATTGAGTCTATAACAAAAATATTCACTTTATATAAATGTTGAAATTTCTGTATTGAATTATGTCTTTTCATTTTTGTAACATTGTGACAAGCCAATTGCAAATATCATGGAGCTTATCTGTAAATGTTTAATTAGCTGTATGAACTATGTCCTTTTGTAACATGTGAAATGTAACTTGCAATTATTGTGGAGCTTTTCTCCCCTGGCCTCCATTGCAAATGGGCTCTTCTTGGCTCAGTGGACTTCCCAGTCATAAAACTTAAATAAAATAAAAAAAATAAATAAAAGTAGTTGAAATGAAGAAAATCAATCTATGAAATAAACACTATAAAATGTTTACTAGTACACATGAAATATTTCTACATAGGTCTGGATTTTCGCTCTTACTCCAATTAACCTTCAGAAGACAGTAAGGGTGTTTTATCCCTCTTTGCCACAAAAAAGCTTTGCAGCAGGGAAATGAAATAATTCTATATACAGCCAACTGCAACATCATCCACAGTAGTAAGAAACCAGATAACAGTTATTTGGACATGTATTCATTTCAGATGTAGTGTACTGAGTGATCATAAAACCATTTATGTCTATTGCTTGCAAAAATGCAGCTCTGTATTACCTATCTATGTTTATTGCTAATTCTTGTCTTATCTAACCAGTAATCCGAGATGTGCAGTCTGTAAGGCATTCTATATCATTGTCCTTAAAATGTGTGAGGATATTAAGTGGCAATAATATACAGTTGTCAAAAATTAAATGGTGGTTGGATTGCATGCTGCTCACTTACATTTCCAACCTTGATAACATTACTTCTATATACTTTGTAAGTCTAACCTGACACACTCAATACAGGTAGGTTAGTCTGCATTGCTGTTATCTTTTCCTTCCCCTTACCAGTAATCTTTCACAGTTGCAATCCATTAGCAATAGACACTGAGGAAGTGCCTGCACTATTTACATCTACTACATGTAGCCAAGTATTTGGGATTCAGCAAGTCTAATGAGTTCACACCTCATTTGCATCTTTACCATGTTAGCAGCTCTGAATCTACAACATAAAAAGGCAACCATATAGCTAGGGAACCTGCAGGTGATGAGATTTGTTTATGTGGAGAACACAGAAAAGGCTATTATTTTGGGATATATCTGCACAGAAGACTACTGAACTTGAGAAGGTATGCTTGCATTTTTCAGCTATATACTGTAGATGCTGAAATGTCATAAAGAAAAATCTCTCTCTTATTAATATATAAATGTATATAGATATATAGATATATATTAATTAGCAAATTCTACTATCTGTATGCATTAATTAGAAGTGTACAGATGGCATGGACATGTTTGTCAGGGCATTGCACAGGTATACATGATTGGCAATAGATTAAACTGGAATGTTCTGTATTAAATCTGTAAACATGTTTTAGGGACAGTTCATTTGATAGCACTTCCGGCATTTCACTGATGGTTTGTTAGCAAAATGTGTCATTTGCCTGTACTTTTGGGGGTGGGGAAGCAAAGCTGCATTTCTGTTTTTGCATTCAGCCTTGCTTTGTGTTGAATGTAATATGTTACAGCCAGACAGTTCCTGATGTTCTTATTTCAAATATCTAGACTGTTTTATGTTTCTCCAGTGGGCAATGCTGACATGCTACCTTTTTATTTTATCTGGGAATAGGTATTTTTTATTTATGTGGTACTTATGTGTATTATCCATCTGCTGGGTTTTAGGACACCTAGGACTATGGCACTCAGGTGTCTCAATCCCCCCAAAACACCCTTCAGTTACCTTGAGAATTAGGTCATTGTGGAAGCTTTTAGGTGACACGGTGCCTTTCTGCTTGAGAGGGGACATGGAGATATGTACGGCAGAATGCAAATTTGGCAGCAGATAGCTGCAGATGTGACTGCAGTAAGCAGCCATAGTGCCACTGACATGATCTCATCTGCATGGAGTAGAGCAGTTACATCGGGCCATGATTGGAAGGGTACTGGTTGGGGCTGGCTGCAGAACCACCACTGACAGCAAATGAAGAGTTCCTGTCCACTGTCAGGGATCCTGACAGCTCACAGGAAAGTGCAGAACAGCATGTCCTTGACACTGGTGCTACTGTATGTCCGAGGAGGAGCTTCCAGATAGGCTTATGTATCTCAGTTGTTAAATCCTCTTGTATAGTAAGATATTTATATCAATATGTTAGTTCTATTTAACAAGAAATTTGTTGGGGATATTGTAGATTGCTCCAGTTAACAATGCATTCTTATTGATTACACATGGGCTAAGGTTGGACTTGTCATCCAAGTTCTTGTTGATAGTATAGTTAATGGACATATAAAGGGAAAAAAATGTTTTACTCCCTGTGTTGCTGTTAATTTTGATGATGCTGTCCTTACCTTTTGCTTAACTTCTTCCAGGACCATCCAGCATAGGGAGCCTGCAATCATCTGCACATGGTAAGCCAAACATATTTTTGTGAGTACTGATGAGCAATTCAAAGAAACATTTAGTTTGTGATGTTGGCATCAGGACTATTGTGTGTATTGCTGTACTGTCTGTAATAGTAGTACCACTGTTAGCTTTTTAGCATATATTGGACTATAGTAGTGTACATATTAATTTTATCCTTGTGTTTGTTACTTATTATCACAGGTGATCCTGACAGTGGAAGTGTGGAACTTCAAAAACCTGACATCAGAGTATCAGCAGACTGTGATGATTAAGCTGGCCAAACAAAAGCACAGTCTGGGGGTGCAGAAGTTGACTCTCACTCTGAAGTTGACATACAGCCATCCCCTGTAATTCCATCTGACACATCCAGTAGGCCTATGCCTACCCATTTCAATGAGCCCTCATATATTGGACAGGTGGAGGGTGAGAAAATTGATCAGGGAAATGTGGTTACTGTGGCTTCATTGCCCGTTGACTCTGGCTGTAGCCAAAGTGTGGCTGAGGTCCCATGCAGGAGGGTTGTTAGGGGTGCTTGAAAGAAGCCTGCTGTTCATCCTCTACCTGATCAAGGTATCTCTTTCCATGCCACTCAATGTATGTTTAGGGCTGTCATGGAGGCCCAGGCATGTTCCAATAGGTCCTCTAGAGAAATTCTTAGGGTTGTAGGTGTGACACAGGCTGAGTTGAGTGACTGCCTCCACCATGTTGCCAATTCAATCAGAAGAATGACACATTAGAGCGGTTGGTGTCATTGATGGAACATTTGCTGGGGAAGGTAACAGCATCCTCATGGATGTAGGTCAGCCACATCATTAGCTGATGTGGCCATGCTCGATCACACTTCCATAGTGGCAGTACTTCCAATGGTCTGTCAGTTGTAGAGCTGCCCAAACCCAGACATGGCAGGTCATGGGGTCATGGTTCTGGGCATCCGGTCTGACATACCAAGACGTACAGCTAGCACAGAGCTCAGCTGTGTTCATGCAGATACTCACACACTAGTTTCACCTGGAGGACCCATACAGACACACACACAGCAGTTACATGGTTCAGCAGTGAAGCTCACTGCTCATTCTGTTTCACTGGTAATTTGTTACTTTATCCAAATGGTTGTCTGCTTCACTTTCTTACTCACAGACACACACTGACCTTATGTGTCAGCCGGGACTTCCTGCTCTCCCCACCACACCCTATGCAATTGATGATAACTGTGCCATATCGCTGTTTTCTATCTTTTGGATTCACGGATACATAACATTTGTGTCTGATGCTCAGTGTGCATAGCTGACGTAGTGCTTAGTATATCTGCATTTGTGATTTTGAAACTGGTAATTATGCCTTTGACTTATATTAGTCTTAGAAAGTTAGACAGTTGATAGCATCAAACATTTTGTGCATCAGTATTGTTAATGATCTTGTATGGGTTGTGAAGTCTGAAATTGAAATGTGTCTCATTACTTTCTAACTTCTCTCTTTAATGATTTTCCAGTACAAAAGTAAGATGCTAAACTGAGGACATTCAGTGAACATCAGTACTTTTGAGAGGTATGACTTTCTGAATCTTTGATGCCTGACGCCTACTACCTGATAATGGACACATATAAGTCACATAAGTCTCCGCTGTCAAATGTTAAAGTCATTGCTCTACAAATCACCCACCTTTTACTTGCTTACACTACCAAGTAACAACATGCAAGGATATGCATTCATTCATATTAGTTGTCACCTCACAGTAAGACGTTGTCCTGTTCGACTCTCAGCTAGAGCGTCTTCTGTGGGGAGACATGCATGAATGGGCGTACCTTCGTTGAAGGTTGTGCGTCAGGGCCGGCAACTTGGCATGTAAAAATTTGCTGCCAATCATTAGCGGACTGGAGTTCCGCTGTGGCGACCCATAACCGGAAAAAGCCAAAAGACACAATGACATACTCCATGTTCAACACTTGCCTTGTAAATCCAGCAGGTGCTACAGATTAAGTTCAGGGCAGACTCTGTCTGATGCTAGCAGTACATATCCATTACATGGGTAGGTAAAATCTGTGAGCATTGCCTGGCATCAATGTTACTAAGTGTATGTGCTTAGGAGGAAGGTTTTAGTCCCTTAGGTGGTGCATGAGTGTGCTATGCATTGCCTCTTAACCAATGCAAGGGTATATTGACCATGACTACATCTGGCTACACTCACAGCAACTGCTGATGCCCCTCTGACTCCTCACCTGCATTTGGCTGTGATGACCTTGCCATTGGTAGTGGAACGTGTGTCCCTTCCCCTTGCTGATCTTGCTGAAGCTGTTTTCTCAAGATGGTGTTGTGTCACATGGCACATGCAGTGAATATTTCAGTTCATGTGCATGGACTGTACTGCAGAGCTCTCCCAGATGTATCTAGGCATTGGGACCATGACTTCAGCAGTCCAAACACATGCTCTATGATATCTCTGGTTTGAGTGTGTGTCTCATTATGGCATTCTTCAGCAGATGTGTGTGCATTTCTGATGGGTGTCATCAGTCACAGTTCCAATGCATAACCGGTATCCCCCAGTAAATTGACCCTGCGGGATATCTTCCCTAGTAAACATCTGATACAGTTGGGAGGTGTGCCAGATGTGTGAGTCATGGTAACTGCTTGGGTTGCCAGCACACACATTCAAGATGATTCCCTTGGCATTATACGTGACTTGGAAGTTAATAAAGTGAATGTCCTTTCTGTTTATGTAGAACCTTCCTGTTCCCCCTGTGGTGGCTTAATTTCTACATGTGTGCAATCTATGGCACCCAGTACTTCAGGGCAGCGTGCTACAGGGTAGAAATTCTGCATATTTCTGGCCCTGTCCTCAGGAGTACAGGAAACATATATGTGGTCACAAGCATGTTGGAGCACAGCATTCAGGAATTGATAGATAATGCTGTATGCTGATGCCTGTAACATCCCCAGTATGTCCCCTGTTGGTCTCTGAAAGGTACCTGTAACTAAAATTCTAAGTGCTACACATACCTTTGTCTCTACTGGGATGGGTTCCCCTCTGTTTGACTCAGCTCTCACTTAAGGATGACAGAGGTTGCAGAGTTCCTGTAGTGAATCTCTACCCACCCTGTAGCACTCTACAATTTCCATGTCATGTAGATTGTGATAAGTTAAATGGGGTCTGAAAACCCTTCTACTTCTTGGCCTTGGTCTATTAGCAGCAGGATAGATTTCAGCCTGTTGCATATACACATAAATTAAAACAACAGCAGCACCTAACATTCTTTCTGTGTAGCTTAGTTTCTGTGGCTGTATTCCAATAGTTTTTAGAATTCACAGGGAAAACTAGCACTAAGTCTACATGGTTGCTTTATAGCTTGTTGAATAGCTCCTCCATCTTGGATTAGTTGATTAGCATACAATTCAGCTGCTTATGTTGTAATTAGCATGCCACGGTATTTACATTGTTTGTGCAGCTCTAAACACCATCTAAAGCCACTTACTGAATATAAAATAATGTGCTACCATGTGTGTGCCGCACCTTGCCATGCACATGGCTTAAATGAACCATGCAGGCTTTATTGAATCTGTCCAAGTATAAACTGTATCCAAAAACATGATGTGTAACTTGGAAAAATCATTAACTGATATTCAGAAGGCAGAAGTAAAGCATTTTTTATATTCTATTTGGAAATCAGTAGTTAAAAATAGAGAAAAAACACAGTTTTGTGATGGAATTTTGTTAAACTCTAAATTGTCTTTGAAGAAGTTTAAATAAAGCAAGGCATGACTAAATTGAAATACATTAACTGATGCTCCAGTTGTTGGAGAAATCATTATTAAAGAGTAAAGCATTCATTTGTTTTACATTTACTTCAAGAGAAGAGTGAAAGAAAATTATATTTATACATATCTTTTGTAACAAAACAAGCCTGTGTGAAGATTACTCATTTCAAAGAAATTCTGAACAAAAATAACATTTTAAACAGTGAATCTGTAAGTATGAAAGCATAGTTGAGGAAATTACCTATTTGCAGGACAAAATGCCAACCCTTTCAGAACATGTTAGCACTGCCATGCTGAAAAGCTTAGTACAATGTTGGATGGGACCATGAAATCTGAAAAAAGGGGAAAGCATGTCATATAAGCATAAGAAGACTTAACTGTGAGGACACGTAGGGTGCTAACTGTTGTTCTAGGTGACTACTTTCATACTACAAATATATATGACTGTTTCCACATGTATTTTAGTTTAGAATGTAATGAAGAATAATGTTAAAAAAATGCAATTATAGTAAATGAAGATATAGAGCATAGTAATGAAAATAATGTACATTGATTGTTTTAATAGTCACATTTTATCAGGTGTGTAAAATGGTTGGGTTAGAGCCTTGGAATATCTGAAACATAATGAGATATAATAACATACCACCAAAAATTGTGATGCATATTTTCCAAGTGGTTAAAAAAATATTATATCTGAGGTTCAGATTATTTCATCTAAGGATGTTATAATTCAATTACACTCAACCCTCATCAGACCAGTAATTGAGTACAATGCTCCCTTTTGAATGTACCTTTCCAAACACTTGCAACAAATGGAGAGACCATAGAGGTTTCTCATCAAAAAATTGCAGGGTATACAAAACACATCTTACGTGGAAAGACTGAAAGCCCAGTCGTATTCCGCCTCCTGCAGGTTGCTAAGGGGTGTCCTGTGCCTGGCTTACAGGCAGTCTCTGACCAAGCCCTGATGGAAATGCTACACATTTATTAATCAAACTGCATGAGAGTCACTCGCTCCAGGGACCTTAATCTAGCCTCTGACAGGAGCAGGTCATGCTGGAAAGATAGATACATCTCCCAGAGCCTTACACTTCTCTGGAACAAGATCCCAGTTCACATGAAACAAAGCCTCTCTCTGACCCTCTTCAAATGCAACCTAGATCAATGGATGAGTGACCACATATTCACTCCTAGTGTGGCACCCATGTCCCTCCTGGACAGTGGAAATCCATATTACCTACCATAGACCCTTACCTCTGTGAACTTCACTCGTCTAACCATCATCAACTGGTGCAACTTGGGATAAATATGGTTAGGATTGTAAAGGCTCTATGACCCTTAGCCTAGTAAACTTCTATGAACCTATGAATGAAATGAATGTAGAGAATGTTACATAACACAACAAGAGCAATTAACGCTGATCAGTGGACTATGTAGGAAATATTCTTTTTCAGTTTAGGTAAACGGGATTAGAAAGTCAGTAATTTTATATTTACATAAAATAATGTCTGAATTTTTGATGCAGATGTTATTTACACTCTGTGGTGTTCTCTTTGGTATATTTTTGTGTTGTTGATATGTTCATTTTATTCCTGTCTACCTCTCTGTATTACTGGTTGTGGTAAATGCGGCTTTCTAGACATCTTTTTATTGCTGATATATTAACAAAACATGTCTTTAATAGTTAGAAAAGCATACAACATAGCAGTAATACACTCATACATATCCATCCATCCATCCATCCATCCATCCATCCATCCATCCATCCATCCATCCATCCATCCATCTATCCATCCATCCACAACCTCCTTTTCCCATTTTTGCACATGGGGTCAGGGGGGTCACTTCAACAGTGGCATCATGTAGACCCAAGGTTACACCACTCGGTGTCTAGCCCTGCAGCTGTAGTTATTCCACAACACACACTCACATGCACACCTATGGCCAATTTTGAGTGTCTAATCCACTTACTGCATGTCTTTGGAATGTGGGAGGAAAATGAAGAAAACCCATGCAAACACAGGAAGGATATGCAGACTCTACACAGAAGGCACTCCAGACGAGAACTGAACCAGGGAACCACTTGCTGTGAGGTGACAACATGATCTGCTGTGCCACTGTGTCTTAAATTATTCAGTGTAGCCATAAAGCATCAATCATTATGACAATACAATGTGACGTCTTCAACCATTGATCCTGGAAAAATTCACTGTCACTTAATTGATAGTGAATATATCAATAAACAGCATAATTTTGATATTCTTTCAATATCCATTTTAACTTTCATGGAGTGAAAACTGGATACAACTTTTTTGTCTTACTTAACTTTTTTTGGTCTTACCTATTTTTCCCCCTTTCATAATCTCTTCATAATTCCATTTGGTAAATAATTTACCACTATGTTCCATAACACATTAACATAATTTTCTTCACATAGTATTTCTGTTTTATTTTCCTACTATACCTTTTCTTTGCACAAAACACTGTGAAACTTCACCTAAATCCCGCAAATCCTCACTCAGCAAACAGGCAAGATTTTCCATTGTATTGCCGCTCATAAATATGTGGCTAAACAAACTACTCAATCTCCCCAGTTTGATCTCTCCTCAGTTGCCTGTCTCACAGCCACCCTTTTCTCCTTACTTTCTGGTTGTCCCTACTGGTACCCCACTTTCTCATACTTCTGAATGTAATGTATCATTATCTTTGCTTTTCTTTAGGTCAGTCCTGAAAACATTATTAATGGTCAGGTCTATATCAGTCTGTCGAAGGTTCATTTCTGCAAACCTTTCTTCATTGACCTTAACCCACTGAACATTTACTTCAGTGAACGTTCACACTGAAAAAACATGTAAACAGGGAAAGGAAGCAGTTGGCCATCACTATGACCATAACACACACTGCAATATGTCAAACCAACCCAAGTGGGGGCAGCACCCCCCAAACCCTCCACTGTGGGGGCTGTACCCCTACACCCACCAACTATATATACCAACTCGGAGATCCCACTACAGTGGGGAAAAGGGCACATTTCTATTGTTGGTTAAATGCTTCCTTTCCCTATGTAAATATTTCATGGTTGTGAACGTTTGCTAATGTGAACGTTCTGTGGTTTCAGGTCAATGAAGAAAGATTCATGGAAATGAACCTTTGACAAATTAATATAGACCCTTAATTGACACATCTCACAGGTCTTACAAAAAGCTCATATGATCAACATTCTTACTATAACTCTACAGTCATATTTTGCCAGTATTGCATATGCCCCTACATTGACCAAATTGTCACTTTCTGGATCCATCAGACATTCCTAACATTAGACAAAGGGTCCATTGTTTGAATATGTACATACCATATTTAATATGACAATTTTTGTGGCCATCTTGCTCTGTCAGAAAAGTATAAAAAGCATGAAGGATTTTGTTTTAAACCATTTATCAACCATAACTTTTGGAACCATCACATACAGCAATCAACCCATCTGGTCAAATCAAGCTTAAATCAAGGCACCATACTGAAGATTATCACCTTTCATCAACACTGCATTTATAATATATGTCATCTTTTACCAAGCTTTAATATCCTTAAAATTAAAATTGCTACTCAAATTGACTTGCTTAATATCAGTATCCAGCTTTTACCCCTCACAAATTATTTATATACGATCATAAGATCATAGGAGGTTACTAGACTAATGGCCCTGCGGCCCTTACAAGCCTAGCCAAGAGCTTATCCCCCAAAAGAAACCTCAGTCACCACCTGTTGCCCCTGTCAATGAGAGACACAGGTAGAACCCCTGCAACAAATTTGTAGTTTCCCATCCACTCATCAAGGTTCCGCTTGAAGGGGGTCAGCAAGTTGCTCTGTTTGACGTCTATGGGAAGTCTATTCCAGAGACAGAACAGCCTCTGGGAGATAAACCTGTCTCTCCAGCGGGTTTTGTTAATGTCACATATTAGTTTCAGGCCTTTTGAGTGGGTAGTGTGTGAGGAGTTAGAGTAGGATATCTCTAGTATCTTTAGTATCTCTAGTAGGGCAGGGTCTGAGATTAACGTGTAGGTGAGACACAGATCACCCCTGAGCAATCTGTATGATACCAAGTAGAGTGATAGTGATTTGAGCCTGTCCACATAGGACAGGTGTTGGAGGCCATGGATTCTCTTTGTGAGGTATTTCAGTGACCTTTCCAGTTTGTGCAGATGTTTGGAGGTACATTCCAAACAGGGTGTTATACTCAATTATTGGTCTAATGAGGGAGGAGTATAGAGAGGTAATAACCTCCTTTTTTTCTGGATGCAATCTCTTTACTTATGAGATGAACCAAGTAAAAGGCTTTTCTGACCACTGCCCCTACATGATGGTCGAATGTGTTGTTATCAACTGAATTTCCAGGTTCTCACCACAGGTTGTGTGCTTAGGAGAGTTGTTGCCATTGATATGGTAATCAGTAGGGGTTGTGTTTTTCCCAAATGGTATGATGATACATTTTTTTGCTTTCAGCTTGAGGCCATGACTTTAACACCAGTCATTAGTTGCTGTGAGACTCTCTCTTGCAGTATGTTAACATCGTTTGGAGAGTCAATGACAGCACCCAACTTACAGTCGTCAGCAAGCAAAAAAAAAAAAAAAAAACAACATAAGCTATATTTTACATCTGTAAAAATGCATAATTTTATCATGCCTTTTAGTCATCAGCAATTCATAAATATTTACTAAGCAAAAATAGTGATTACATGCATTCAATTTATGATTTCCTAACTGAATTAAAATTCTCATCAGGGTAACATTTTAGCATGTTAACCATCTAGGAAAATATATATTTTTTATTAACATTAACTTAAAATTCACACATTCCAGTTCAAGAGCTTCAGCTGTTCAATGTGTTTTTGCATCATTCTTTTCTTTTAATATCTGATCTTCATTCGACATGTCTTTATATGCAAGCTATTGTTAATTTATATAATATTGTTACAGTAGAATTGTGATATGACTGTGTAATTAAGATATGAGCAGTATTCTTACAGCTGGACTGTAGTAGTACAATCTGATTAAGATGTGTCAACATCTGCAACATAAAGAAAAATCCTCTTATGCTAATTTACTAGTAAATACACCTGCAGTTCAAAGAGATCACTTGCTGACAAATGTTTTAAAGTGACCATTTATACATGCACTTATACTGTTTATTGGCTCAGTTTCTACTATATATACTGACTATGCTTTTGTCCCTTGATTGGCTGTAATAATTTTAACAAACATAACCCAAATTGACATTTTTGTTTAAAATATAAATAAATAAATAAATAAATAAATAAATAAATAAATAAATATATTCTTCTATGATACATATTTTGAAAAGTCTGGCCTTCTATTCTGAGCAAAAATAATGTAAAGGCTTGTTGGAATGACACCATTAACTTAAGAGTGTGAAGCCAAGGCTAAGCCAGGGTAAAGGAAAATTAATTTTGGAGCAAGAGGTAATGACAGGCTCATGTAATGCTTTTTTTATTCTTTTTATTCTCTCTTGTTCTTCTGAGTGTGTTGTTTTCATGCATAGAAAGTTGAGAGTATTTTCTGCTGAATACCAAAAACAGGGAATGTTTTCATAATGTGTTGACTCTCTGGACATGCTGGATCCAGATCCATTTGAAGATTTAACAAACACACATGAAAAGACCAGAAACTGTTGTTCTTCTGTTGTGATATAAATGTGTTGATGGCTAATGAATGTAATGACTTGCAGACTGCTAAGAAACCAGACTGTGTTCAGGATTCAAAAAAAAAAATCTGAGACTGATTGCTATGGCCCATAAAAATGATTTTACCTCATATTTTCAAAGCAAAAGGATGATGATGTCATGAACAATAGTGGATGGAGAAAGGACATGTTATATAGTTGTGTAGGAAAAAAGAAGAAATGTTGATGTTGTGTTGATTGTATGGAACTGTCTTTGAGTACTAGTTAATAATTAATCTAGAGTTAGTATTTCTGTAATAAGCTAAGCATAAACTGTAGATATCTAAAGTGCAGCTTTTTTCCTGTATGCATCCTGTCTATTTGTATTCCATTTTATTGGCTTCCCTGTGTGTGCCAGCTTATGCATATTGTACTCTATATTTGCTCAATTTTCCTTATTATTTAAACAATGAGCATTGTTTAATATTTAAGCTCTTGTGGCTGGAATTTATTTATTATAAGTACATGTGTGCACTTGTGTTTACTGGACAAGAGCATAATCATTATTTGCACTGTTGGGTAGCAAATTATATAGCACATTTCCCATGTGAATGCTTAAGACCCCCTATCAAAGAAAGAAATATTACATGATATACTTCACATTGGTATTAATTTAAGAGCAGCAGGTAAATGAAAGTTTCAGAAGAAGGATGTGGGGAATAGGAGAATTCTGGCAGTCTTCCTTCTGAATTTTGTGTGTGTGTGTATGTGTGTGTGTGTGTGTGTTTGTGTGTGTGTGTGTGTGTGTGTGTGTGTGTGTGTGTGTGTGTGTGTGTGTGCCTATGAAAATAATACTGTCTATGAAGGCCAGTTGCCACACATAAAGGGACAGAGAAGACATAGGTTTACAGAGACAGTGATGGGACATGGGACTTTGAGACTGCTGGGCACAGACTCAACTGTTTATGTAGTGTTTGGTATAATCTGGATGTGGTGACTGAAAGCCCATACCTAGGACAGCAATACTAGTCTTTATGCTCTTGAAGCTATGTTGGACTCTTTAAACTAGTTATTGTAATAAATCTGTGATTACTTTCTTGCTATTACTTCACCTTTGGTTGGCAGTGGTGAGATTTATATGCCTTCAGTGCCAGTCATCTGGAAATGAATGGGTGGCATCCTAGCATCTGAGTACAACATTTAGGGTCTGTAGTTACAGTCCATCCCCACAAAAGGTAACTCATATTTTATAATTATCTATCTAAACTATACTGTTTTCTTAATATCTTATACTGGAATGATATAAGCATTATTCTTTCTTAACCTAAGTGCCTTTTCTTATTATAATTAGAGCCAGATGTCAAACTTTTCTGTAGCCTCAAATTTCAAAATATCAAAACTGCCCTGCATTGCAAGCTTTAGGGGCACCTTACATCCCCACATGTTCACTACACTCCATGTACAAGTTCCTATTAACCATTACTAAAGTCCACTACTCTGCTTGTCTGTCATCGTACTCAAACTCTGTCTCCAAAATCTTGGATTCCATCCCTACTACCATCACACAACAAACCAACCTATCCAGATTCAAAAACTAACTAAAACAAAACAAACTTCAAAACATCAGTCCATTGTCTACTCTAAACCTTATTGGAACCTTACAGCTTTGCACAATCACTATGCTCCATGCACAAGTTCTTATTAACATTAACTAAAACCCACAACTCTGCTGGTCTGCCCTTGTACTCAACTTATATTTCCAAAATCTGGCATTCTATCCCTATTACCATAAGACAGCAATCCAACCTATCTAGATAAAAAAGTACTAAAATTGTACTTTACAAACACTTGGATTTGGTCTTGCGCCTCCCCTGGCTGGACTTGCCTGACCCTTACACACCTTCATTACACCTATGTCCTCCAAAAAAGCAAGTTCTCTGTGTAGCTTTTCTACTGTTTTCTATCCCTTTGCCCTTACTACCACTTCTGTTTTATCTATTTACCACCTGAAACATTTTTTTTACCCGCCAGCAAAATTCAAGCTCACACTCACTACCTTCTAAATCTACCTTATTTTCACTACAACTTTCTGTTTTTCTACAAATGCATGCACTACTCACCTTTCCTCACCTTCTCCCTACTTTCTATTCTAATTACCTCCTCTCTGCTTATTATCTCCCACACCACCGCTCTCTTATTTCTCCCATGCATTAATGTAAAATGTAATTGTTAAACCTCACTGTACATGCCAAATTTTCTTTTATTAATATGTAATGCATCAATATTTTGCTGACTGCATTTTTTTGTAGTAGAGATGCATTTCAGTTATTGTATATACATACTGTAACTTTAAAGTTTTCTTCTTGTGCCTCCACTGTAAAGGGGCTACCACAGCCCAGTCGGACTACATCTCAGCCAATAAATGCAATAAATAAAGAAAGAAATATATAAATAAATACATTAGTACATTTATCCTCTCTATTTCCTATAGCAAGTCAGCAAATGGCAAATATAATGACATCTAAAACAGTTATGTTGATTGTGATGCCCTTGTACTAGCCCAGTAATCAAGGAGCCTCAATCCTCACCACTGGCAACAGTGAGGGATGTACACAATAGGAGGATGAAAAGCACACACACAGTAAAGTACAATTTCCCTTAACAGCACACAGAGATCATAGTCAGTCTGGAGATGGCTTCTCCCTTTTTCTCCAGATTTCCAATAAGACTCCCCACTGGCACAGCTATAGAGTTGAGTCCTTAGCCAAGGTTCCAAGCCAAGTCCTCCCAACACTTTCTCTGTCCAACCAGTGCTTTGTGTCACTGCCAAGTAGTTGACACACACACACACACACACACACACACACACACACACACACACACACACACACACACACACACACACACACAAACATATACCTGGAAAAGGCTGGCACAGGTTTACTAGCTATGCCCCCTGCTGCCAGACCATAGGGTAGTTATCACTGCCACCAGAACCCCTTATCAGCTACTTTAAGGCCCTTCTCAAAGGGTGACCAATCCTGCTGTTAATATTACTATTATCCAAATGGTAAGTGTGACCAAGAGCAAGGCTATTTAGGAGTAGTCTGTACAGTGTCACCAGATGCATTTGCAAGTACTTTAAGAGCTTAAATATGTCTCATAAATATCAGCCACAAATATAGGTATAAATATATTTAATAATAAATAATAAAAGAACAAGACAATACTCAAACAACACAGTTACTTCAGAGTTCAGAATCACAGGAAATATTTTAAAACAACATTGCAGGACAGTCTCAAATAAATACAGAAAACATCTAAACCAAATTTTACTATATTCTTATCTATATCTAAAAGATACTATGCCCTAAATAATTTACAGAGCAATGTGCAGGCAGAAGTACTGAATGGATGTTTCTCAAGATACAAAATGCATACAGTCTCTCTTTCTCTCTCTCTCTGAGAGAGTTCTTAAATTACTGTGAAACATTACTGCTGGATCAGCTTGAATGACATCAATTTTTGTCACCTGCTTTCAATTCCCAGGCTAACAAACTAGCATCTCTGTGTTAAAAATACATATCTCTCAGATGCTTGCCTAGAACTGGAAGTTGTAAAACAATTAAACACTTTTACATTTTAAACCTAGTAATTACTTCTCCCCAGGACAATAGAAAAAACTTCTAGCTCTAGACATCCTGTCTTCTTGCTGCATTAAAACTAACTTTTGTAGCACATCGTAAAGCACTTAGTTTCAACTTAATTTCTTGAAGTTTTGTAAGTTAATCTTTTATGTTCCAGCAGGGTATGCTGTAGTTACATTCTTGTAGCTCAGTACATAACATACAGTTTTGTATAAATCATATCAATATTCACATATTATATGACTTATTTACAAAATTCCAGATAACAGGGGTTCTGGCAGTGTCACAATTCCTCCCCCACCCTCCGAAAACGCAAGCTAATTTTTCAAGAGACGCTTGTGGAATGTTGCTTGAGATGGTAAACCTGTCTGGGAATACACTACCCCATTCCCTGTCTTGTGAGCCCATCTGTGTTGGCATTGCTAACCCCACTGGGGTGTTGCACTGTCATATCATATGCTTGCAACCCTAGGCTTTACCTTAGTAACTTGGTATTTTGCTGGCTGGCTTGATGTAGCCATGTTAAGGGCTTGTAGTCTGTAACTACAATGAATTTCATTCCATACAGATAAGGCTGAAGTTTCTGCAGTGCCCACATTATGGCTAGGCATTCCTTTTCTACAGCTACATAGCATTCTTCCCTGGGTTGGCCTATGACTGAGATATACCACTGGATGCTCTTTTCCCACTGAGGAAACCTGGCTAATTACAGCCCCACCCCATGATTTGAAGCATCTACCTGCACAACAAATTCGTGGACTGGCTAACACAGGGGGTCCTCCCAAAGATCCTTTAAGCTTCTAGAATGCCTGCTCACATGCTTGGGTCAACAGTATCTTATCTGACCTGTTTTTCTTTGTCAGGTCTGTGAGGGGAGCAGCTATGGTACTATAACTGGGGATGAACTTTCTGTAGTACCCTGCTGTCCATAAGAATGCACTCACCTGCTTTTTGGTAACAGGGGCAGGCTATGTCTGAATTGCTTCCATTTTGGCAGGTTGTGACCTGATCTTATCACTTTTTTATTTTTATTTTTATTTTATTATTTATTTTATTTAACATTTGTTGACCGGGAATGTCCGACTAGGTTCCACAGAGCCTGTTTTCAGCGGAGGCCCGGGGAGAAACGCTCCAGATTCCCACTTCCACACTTCCCACTCTATGTTCCAGGTAGGAGACCTCTGCCATACCACCTGACATTTGCTGGGCTTCATGGTCAACCTTGCCCTCTGTAGTCTGCCCAGCACCTCCGTGACATGCTGAAGGTGCTCTTGTCAGGAATAGCTGTAGATGGCAATATCATCTAGGTAAGCAAGGGAAAAATCTCTGGCTCCTACTAAGATATGATCTACCAGCCTCTGCAAAGTAGCTGGGGCATTTTTCATCCCAAAGGGTATCTTTGAGAAATCATGCAAGGCAAAAGGAGTCACAAGGGCTGATCTCTCTCTAGTGCTGGGAGTCGAGGGCACCTGCCAGTAACCCTTGGTAAGATCAATAGTGGTAAGATAATAGCCCCAACCAGCTGCTCTAGGGCTTCATCTGTCCTAGACATGGGGTAAGCATTTGACTCTGTGACTATTTAATTTTCCGTAGTCCACACAGAACCTGGTACAGCCATCCTTCTTTGGTACCATCATCACTGGGGAGTCCCAATAACTGCTGGACTTCTGGATTACCGCTAGTCCCAACATTTCCTGTATCTCCTCCCTCAGAGACTGACTCTATCAGGCACCCTATAAGGGGCCTGCGTAACAGGCTTTTGGGGTCCTGTAGCCACATGGTGTTGCACCAGGTGGGTGCACCCTGGTTTCCCAGTTAACATGGCCCCAAACTCCTGTAACACTGCTTGGATTTCCAGAGCCTGGGTAGGGGATAGCTGCTGGGACATTGATACCCCTTCCACTGAGGTGTCAGTTTGAGCCTCACTGAGGAGATCAGTCACCAGATCCCCCTCAGACTCTTCCTGATATCCAGTGCAAATACTCAGCACAAGGGCCTCCCTATCATGGTAAGGATTCCTCATGTTAACATGGTACAATTTGTGCCCCTGGCTCCTGCCTAGCAGTTCTACCATGTAGTTAACATTGCTGACCATCCTTACCACCTTGTAGGGCCCCTCCTAGGCTGACTGCAGCTTGTTGTTTCTGACAGGAATGAGAACCATTACCTGCTGCCCTACAGCATACTCTCTAGCTCACGCATTCCTGTCATACCAGACCTATTTCTGCTGTTGGGCTTCTGTCAGGTTTTCCTGGGCTAAGTCCATGACTTCCCTGAGACTTTCCCTGAGATTTTGGACATATGCCACAACAGACTCCTTGTGGGATTCACACTCACCCTCCCACTGATCTCGAATCAAATCTAGAGGTCCCTTCAACCTATGTCCATACAACAGCTCCAAGGGTGAAAACCTGTGGATTCCTGGGGTGCCTCTCTGTAAGCAAAGAACAGATGGGGTAAATATTTGTTCCACTCCCTCTTAAACTGGTCTGCAACTGCCTGTAGCATTGCCTTGAGTGTAGAGTTTAACCTATCAACAAGACGATTAGTCTGGGTATGTTAGGGAGTAGTCTTTAGGTGCTCCACCCCACAGTACTTCCACAGACAAGCCAGCAGGTCTGACATGAAATTGGCATGTGTGTCAGTCAGTATTTGGTTTGGGAAACCTACTCTGCTGAAAATATCTAACAAAGCATTTGCCACTTTTTCTGACTCAATGAAGGACAGAGCCACTGCCTCAGTGTATCTGGTAGCATAATCTACTACCACTAGAATATACTTTTTCCCTGTGGAACTTGCTGTACTCAGAGGCCCTACAATATCCATAGTACACTCTGAAATGTCTCCTCAGTCACAGGCAATGGCATCAAAGGAGCTTTCACCTTGTCTCCTGCCTTGCCTACCTTTTGGCACTGCTCACAAGTCCTGCAGTACCCTGTTACATCTCTGGAAATCCCAGGTTAATAGAAGTTCTGCATAATACATCTCTTGATAGGTTTTATGACCATATGACCTGCAAAGGGAATATCATGGACTATAGCTAAAAGTGCCAGATGGTAGGTGCTGGGCACTACCAACTGCTGTATTGTCTCAACCTCTAGCCCTCCCTCAGGGGTCCACTCTCTATGCAGTAACCCTTTGTCCCAGTATACAGATTCCCCCTTTCCTTGAGAATTGGGTGCATCACTAGCTACCTCCATCAGGCCTTGTAATGTAAGGTCTGAGAGCTGAGCCTATCTCAGCTCTCTCTTAGTCACCCTTCCCAGCTCCCCTTCCACAGGAAGTCTGGCATCCTCTGACAGCAGTGTCACACTGTCAGCCTGGGTACTACTACTGCTCATCTTTGCCCTTTCAGTTACTCTGTCCAAGGGAACATCAGTACCCACAAGCAGCTGTGGCTTACATTCAGTCTCACTACTACAGGGTAGCTCCCTTCCTGAAATAGCCACCTCAGCAGTCCTGGCTGCAAGTGTGTGGTCTGTCTGGGTCTCCCCCAGGCTACCAGACCCACATGCTTGTCTCCAAGCCTGACTGTGTGTATCTGCATGCAGACAGGGTACTGCATTATCAAAATCATTCCCTATCAGGACATCTTCAGGGATATCCTCAAAAACACCTACATGCTGGCTTCCATTTCCACCCTCCCAGCCAAGGTGAACCCTAGCCAAAGGTACTTGGAATGGGGTCCCTCCTAAAGCTCTGACTGAAGAAGACTGCCCAAGCAAGTAGTGCTTCTCTGTAACCATTGCAGGCTTCACAATGGTTATTTCAGAGGCTGCGTCTCTCTTAGTCATGCCCCTTTTCCCATTGACTAAGATAGGATATAACCTCTTGTGGTAGTTTGCTAACATTGTTGCCTTGAGACAACCTACTGTTGGCATTTTGTCACTCCCACTTATTGGCTCTCCCACCTTTTGTTCCCCACCTTGCCTCCATGGACATCTGTATGCTACATGGCCCCACTGGTTGCATTTAAAACATTTAACTCTTGGTTCTGGACATGTACCTGGACTAGTGGCCTCCCCTGCTACAGGCAGTCTCTGTTGTGGCAGTCTGGGCTGCACACCATGGGTTCCTTAGACCCATGTGCAGCACTGGAGGTCCCTTTCCTATGCAATGAATCCCTGCTCACTAGGTATAGGTCTCCCTTCTTCCCCAGTTCATCTGCAGTAGTGCATTGTCTATCAGCTAACCAGATTCTCATGTCCTCAGGCAAAGTGTTAAGGGCCTGTTCCCTCACCTAAAGGTCTGCCAGACATTCAAAAGTGGTGACCAGACATCCACTTACCCACCTATGTAAATAAGTGCTTAGTTCAGCAACATATTCACACACATTTTCATCTGCCTTGCATTTATGTTCACAAAACCTTTTTCTTATAATCTTCAGGTGTTAACTTAAAACATTCTAAAAGACAGTTCTTTACAACATTATAATTTAAACACTCAATATCAGACAATTTAGAAATTACAGTTACAACTTTACCATGGAGTAAGGAGGTCAGGAACCATACCCAGAACCCTTGGTCAACATTATACTGTTTATATACCCTCTCAAACATATGAATGAGACTATCGGAATTATCCCCCTCTGTAAATTGTAGAAAATATTTACTGACATTTGTTGCTTCTGGTGTTCAGTTACTCCCTTCCCCATTACCTCCATGACTCTGGCAAAGAGCCAGCATCGCCCTTTCATGTTGACTCTGCCTTTCCTTCTCCTCAGCTTTCAGGCATTGCAGTTTCTCATTTTCCTCAGCCTTCAGATGTTGCATTTTCTCATTTTCCTCAGTTTCTAGATGTCTCAGTCTCTCGGCTGCCTCTATTTCCAAATGCTTGGCCAGCTCAAGTGTCTTTAACTCCAGATGGATTATTAAGTCCTCTGTGGAAAGGTTGAGCTGTCCATTTTCTGAGAGTTGTACATCTCCATGGCCAGTGTGATTGTCCTCCTGGTTGCTATTCTGTAATGCAGCTGTGATTAAAGCTGCAATCATGTCTGCTTTAGTCAGGTTGGCATGCACCAGTCCTTTAGCCTGGCACATTTCAGCCAACTGGCTCCTTGTCAGCTTATCATCCCCCTTTCATGACATGCTTGCCTGCTCTCCCTGACTAACTAAGCTAGCAAAAAATAAAACAATTGTGAAATGAACTCTGAATGTTCACTGCATGGCTGATTGAGAGTACAAACACCTTCAGTGACCACTGTACATGGGCTACAGGAATAAATATCCACACCACTACAAGCTAATTAATATGTGTTGTGGCTAACTCACCACTATCAACCAATTTATATGTGATGTGGATATCCCACCATTGCCAAACAGTTAATATGTGATACCCTTCACTGACCAAGTAATCAAGGAGCCTCAATCCTCACCACTGGCAACAGTGAGGGATGTACACAATAGGAGTTTGACAAGTACACACACAGTAAAGTACAGTTTCTCTTAAGACCACACAGAGATCACAGTCAGTCTGGGGATGGTCTCTCCTTCTTTCTCCAGATTCCCAATAAGACTCCCAACTGACACAGCTATAGAGTTGAGTCCTTAGCCAGGGTTCCAAGCCAAGTCCTCCCAACACTCTCTCTGTCCAACCAGTGCTTTGTATCCCTGCCCAAGTAGCTGACACATGCACACACACACATACTTTGAGATTTGATTTATTCACAAACACACATCTGAGAAAGGCTGGCACAGGTTTACTAGCTATGCCCCCTTCTGCCCAGACCATAAGGTAGTTATCACTGCCACAAGAACCACTTATCAACTACTTTAAGGCCCTTCCCAAAGGGTGACCAATCTTACTGTGTAATGTTACTATTATCCAAACAGTAAGTGTGACCAAGAACAAGGCTATTTAGGAGTGGCCTGTACAGTGTCACCAAATACACATGCAAGTACTCTAAGAGCTTAAATATGTCTTGCAAATATCAGCCACAAAGACAGGTTTAACTATATGTAATAAGAAATAATAAAAGAACAAGACATTACTCAATCAACACAGTTACTTCAGAGTTTAAAATCACAGGAAATATTTTAAAACAACATTGCAGGACAGTCTCAAACAAATACAGAAAACATCTAAACTAATCTTTACTATATTCATATCTGTTTCTAAAAGATACTATGCCCTAAATAACTTACTTACAGAGAAACGAGCAGGCAGAAGTGCTGAATGGATGTTTCTAGGTCCAAGACAAGATACAAAACACACACAGTCTGTCTCTGACAGAGTTCTTAAATTAATATCAACCATTACTGCTGGGTCAGCTTGGATGACATCACTATTTGTCACCTACCTTCACTTCCCAGCCTAACAAACTAACATCTCTGTGTTAAAAATACATATCTCTCAGATGTGCATCTGCTAGAAAGTCATAGAGCAATAAACATGTTTACATTTTAAAACTAGTAATTACTTTTCTCCAAGACAATAGAAAAAACTTCTAGCTCTAGACATCCTGTCTTCTTGTTGTATTGAAACTAACTTTTATAACACTTCATAAAGCACTTAATTTCAACTTATTTTCTTGAAGTTTTGTAAGTTAATCTTCTATGTTCCAGCAGGGTATGCTGTGGTTAGATTCTTGAAGCTCAGTACATAATGTAGTGTTCTTTATAAATCATATCAATATTCACAAATGACATAGAATTATTTACAAAATTCCAGATAGCTGGGCTGGTAATTTCACATTGACATGCAGACTTCACTAGTTGCAGTTAATATTTAATATGAATAAACCCAAACTTGTAACAATATATACTCATCAACATGTTTATTTAGATTAATAACATGTTTGCAATACACAGAAACTTACCAATAATTAGAAAACTATCACTTAGCCAATATTTAGGCCATTTTCAGTCATCCCAAATATCTCTTAAGAAGAATTTAATGTAATTTTTTAAGGCAAATGAATAATATACAGTTCATACCATCAGGTCATACCATCATGTGGAAATTTATAGTCTACCCAGCCATCTTCTTCCTTGAAATACACACATATACAAACAGTTTTTCTCTATGAAGTAAGATTTTTCTTCCCATTTGCCCACTCTTTCTCCTATCATACTGACATCTTATCAGTCTTTTAATATTTTTTACAGTTAACTCTACCATTTTTTCAAAAGCTTCATCCTGTCCATTGAACATCAGCATTTTAGTGTTCTAGAACACTTTCAACTTATCATGAATAATCAAAAATAGAGTTATTTATGTGTGTGTGTGTGTGTGTGTGTGTGTGTGTGTGTGTGTGTGTGTGTGTGTGTGTGTGTGTGTATTTGGATGTTTCTATATTGGTTGAGTAGGGCACTTATCACAAATAACCAAGTTCAGTCATAGACTGGTTGCAGAGACAATTATTCAAGTTTCATTACATATGAAACAAAAGATATGTACAGTACATAAGAAGTTGGTGTCAACTACAGATAATTTGTTCTATAACAATCTTAAAAGGCATTAACACTGAGTGCTGCTTTTGTCATAAATTATATGCCTGTATCCCTCATACATTTTCAGTTGCTTCCTAATATGAGAAACTGTTATCTACTTACAACACAGATACTGAGGGATATAGGATGTCAAGATGGATGGATGAGAGGATGTCAGCAATGCCTTGAGATGATCCAGTCCAACTGGTAGCAGTTTATTCAAATGGCTTCAAAGCCAAGAGCCACTATGTGATCCATGAGTCTTTATTCCAGGGCTGGTTGAACTACTTTAAATGACTGAGGCTGTTGATAAAGTAGAAGGCCTAATTCATGAGGAATTATTGGAAGGCATTCAATGTCCCCTAGATTGTCAACATTCCCTCTTAATACTGGAGTATCATTGAACCACATTACAAGATTACCCTTACCCTGATAAATCTGAGATATTAGGAGCTACAGATCTACATCTATAGTATCCAACTGTGAAATTAACTTCCGCTGAAAGTTACAAATGACAAGGACTGAGTATATAGAAGAGGCCAACTTTAATACAAAGAGCACTGGATCCATCTTGTCAATCTGTTTCATTACATTAGGGCACATAGGTCATTGTAAGGTCTATCACACAAGTAGCCAGGATAGCAAAGTATAGTAAAAACGTTTGGAAAATGCCAGTCAGGTCCTAGAAGCTCCATAGTTGGGTATTGGTTATTGGTTCTGAGGTAGATTGGACGACCTCCTCATTTTCAGTCTATAGCTTCACTAGTCTCCTACCAACAATAGTAGCCCAGATACATGGTTTCTTACATGTTAATCACATACTTGGCCAAACTGACCTAAATGCTGATCTCCAAAAGGTTTCTCAGTTTTTTTAATGTTTAATATTTTGCTTAATCATTCAATCAAATCACTGTCTGTAAGTGGTAGACCAAATGCCTTTATTGGTTGTTACATCTATAGAACAATATCACATTATCTAGACATGAAGTGACACCCTTGTCAGACAACAATCATTTCTATATTGTAACTTGATTGCATTGTTTGGTTAACTGTTTTGCAATAATCTCAGCATTGTCTATCTTCATTTGTATAGGTTCCACGTGACAGGTGGCATACTCTATCATTACTAAAATACTTTTGCCCCTTATGTTGAGTGATTAGTCCAATGTTTATTCCTTTGAATGAAGTTTTGATTATCAATATGGGAAGAAAAGCACCTTGCTATGATGCTATGAAGAATTTTGTTAATATTATGGACATGGGCACATCCTTATCCACAGCATTATAGAGCAGCAGTCAAAGAACCTTGACACTATATTTTCCTCCAGCTTTTCTGCTTCCACATATCCACCTAAAACATAGTTTTTACTTGATTCAGTACTAGGCTCCTCTGTGGTTTAGGTAACAACAGTCAGATAGTTATCCTACATAGTAAATTATTAATCACTTTTAAACTGCATAAAACTGGTATAGCCAGGGTCTGCGTTTTAGACACTAAACTGGATATATGTACTGTATTTCTGCTATCCCAAAGTAGGTACTCCTCTCATGGAGAAATCCCTGAGCTAAGTAATGTAATGATAACAGAGAGGTTGATGACTGGAAATCTTCCAGTACATATATTTTTAACTTGAAACCCATATCTGTGTGCTGTTTGCTTACATAAAAGTAATTAACAGTCTTCTTATCAGAACTAAACGTAAACTTCAAAAAATTAATAGAATTGTGGAAAAAAGCCATAATTCGTCAAGTTTTTCATTCAGTGCATTCCATATTATAATTATATAATATTTTTTCTTCTGGCTTTTCCCAGTTAGGGGTCGCCACAGCGGATCACCTTGTCTGCTGATGATTGGCAGTGGAGTATTATGGTGTCAAGTTGCCAGCCCGGTGCCCAACCTTCCACAGAAGGCACACACATGCACACACTCATGCCTAGGGGCAATTTAGTGTGTCCAATCCACCTACAGCATGTCTTTGGGATGAAACTGGAGCACCCGGAGGAAATCCATGCGACCACAGGGAGGATATGCAGACTCTGCACAGAAGGCACCCCAGCCAAGGATCGAACCAGAGAACCTCTTGCGGCAATGCTAACCGCTGCACCACCGTGGCCACCCTATTATAAATATGTAATCTAAAAATCTCAAATATATTCAATATATTTAAAAAAATTTAGAAGCAAAAATCATATTCTTCTCCCATGTTAAAAGAAGTTTTAAAGTTAAGGGCTGCTAAATTATAATTAATGCTTCATATTTATTGGATACTATTTGTTATATTGTGCACATGAGAATGATGAATTATGAATTTTGAATAAGTTTAGGTTCTAGCAACTTTTTATAATACATTTTATTATGATAAGTTTTATGTAGTTGATTACAGTATTTTGGTGCTCTGTATCTTTAAATTAGAGAGGATTAAATTATGTAGGGTTATTTAAGGAAATGACATTTGAAATGGTGCTATTCTTATGAAGTCCCAGTAAGAGATGAAAGCGCTTAATGTTGCGTGTTTTTCTAATAAATGAAAGATTGTATTGGAAGATTTCATGAACCTGTCCTTTAACACTCTGTTTTGATTAATAGTTGGATTAGAGTCCTATGCTTGTGTCCTTGTGGATGTTCTTCGTGTTTCACTGTTACAGTCATTACATTTGGGTTATCTGCTTGCAGGTAGCTCTCAGTCAGCCTGATTAACAAAGTCTTGGGTCCTGCGTCAGTTGCTGTCCCTTCTTCCATGACTTCAGGTCGTCAGGGGTATAAAACATTCAGCCAACACCATTACATCAGTCTTTCTTGCCGTGCGGTGCCCAAAGCAGAAGCAGTTCGCAGGTGCTGGTCGGCTGACTCCTGAAATTTTCATTTTTGAGTTTCAGAACCGAAGTCTTCAACTAAAGCTAAGTACCCCGTTAAGGAAACTTTTTCTTGTTCCTTACCGATGTCAGTAAAAGTTAAGAATTGCATTACTTGTGGAAAGCAAATATCTCATAAAGATTTTAATTCGTACTGTATTCATTGCATTATCCGTGACCACGACATACCTTGCTGTCGGTTTTGTGCTTTATTTAATCAGCGCACTATCCATCGTCGGTATATTTCCGCCTCTAAATATTTTGGTTCTTGGTTTAATTATCCAAAAATGTCATCGGTTAGCCTTCTGACTACCGGGATTCCGAAAAAATGCAAAGATAAAGACAGAGACAGGTCACTGAGGTCCAAAACTGCTGACGATGCTTCTCCTAAGCCAGTCACCAGTTCGCCGGTACTCAGTGAGGTGCTTTTGCAGCTCCTGATACCTGCTACTTCTGATTTGCAGGCCTCTACTGAGACCCATTTGGAGTCCGGTATGCCGCAAGATGCTTCAACTATGGAACCCGCGGATGTCTCTACCTTTGATGGTCCAGAGCCGCTGTGCAGGCACCGGCTTCTGAGGGTGTATTCAGGCCTATGGACTTGCATATTAAACTGAAGCCTCCTTCTTTACGTAGGCCTAAATCTCAATCCATGCCTAAAAAAATGATGCCCAGGCCATATGCTCAGGCCTCTATGCCTAAAAAACAAATGATAAGAATGGCTGAGGATCTAATAACTCTAATCAGGGGTAGCCAACCCACCCCCCCTTCTAAGAGGCCTAGGACTGAAGTTGATTACGAATCTTCTGATCAGGATTCTGTTGTTTCTGATTCTTCTGATGATCTGGATTTGCCCTTATCTACCTATGAAGATTCTGATGCAGAGGACTCCATTCCCTCTGCTTCCCCTCCTGAGGATTCTTCTTTTGGGGAAACCTTACATTCTCTAAGGGAGCATTTCCACTGGGAAAGCCAGGATTTTTCGGATTCAAAAAAGAGGCTTAGGGATTTCCTTCTCCTACCTCAGCATAGGCCTTTAGCTATTCCTCCTGTACTAGACATTGTTGATGGTGCATTTTCAGAATCTAGTTTGGCCCCTGATTCCCTGCCTCCTGCTCCCAGAAAACCTGACAGATACTACAGGGTCCCTGGGTCCCACAAGTTCCTTTTTTAAAAATCCTATTGCAGATCCAGAGACTATTTCACAGGGGCCAAGGGCATTAAGGCCTCTACTGCTAAAAATCCTACCCCTTCTGACAGAGACTCCAGGGCACTGGATAGATGGGGTAAGAAGGTTTACACTTCTGCAACCTTAGCCATTAGGGCTTTAAACTGCCAGTTTCAAATGTTAAAGTATCAGCAACATGTTATTGGACTGCTTAAACAGAAAATTATGTTGATTCCTGAATGTGTGGAAAATAAAGAATTGCAGGATTTAATGCATTCTGCTGAACAAGTTGGAAAACATACTTTGCAGTATGGTTTTGATTCATTAGAGGCCTCTTGCAGGGCTGCTGTTACTGGGTCTGTGCTCAGAAGGCATGCTTGGCTTATGGAGCAATCTTTGCCTGATCATGTTAAAGCTAAATTGTTGGATGCTCCTTCAAATCAGGACCACCTGTTTGGCAACAAGGCTAAGGAAGTTCTTAAAAAGATGGAAGATAAAGCTAAATCTATGCAAACTGTTAACGTTTTTTTACAAGTTCAGCCTCCTAGATTTGGTAGGCACTGGTCCTCTAAGAATTGGTCCTTTCCAGCCCCTTCCAGGACTTCTCAAGCCAAACCTAGACAAAGCAAAAACCCCAGGTTTCAGTCCCAGGGGGCACACAGAACTAAGCAGTGGGGGCCCTCTATTTCCAAATCTGGGAATAATAAAACTCCCCCCTATGGTAAACTGTCTTAATAACTTCCTTTTAAATTTTCCAAGCACTTATCAACTAACTGCCCCTTTGGGGGGAAAGATTGCTCTTCATGCAAAGAATTGGGAACTCATTACCCAGGACAAATTTGTTTTAAATATAGTGTCCCAGAGGCCCAAAAACAAGTACTTTCTCTCTTAAGCATGGGGGTTATTCAACTGATACCAGCAGAGGAAAAAGGGCAAGGTTTCTACCCGGGACTTTTCCTGGTACCCAGAAAACACAATTCATAGCGTCCTATCCTGGACCTGTCCACTCTAAACACCTTTTTGGAGATTCCAAAATTCAAGATGCTGACTTTTCACTAGTTACTTCCTATGCTAGGCAAAGATGCCTAGTTGGCAACAATAGATTTAAAAGAAGCATACCTGCACATCCCAATCAGGGAATCTTGCAGAAGATACCTACGCTTCAAAGCAGGCTAAGAGCACTATCAGTTCTCTGCACTGCCCTTTGGCTAATCTACTGCGTCCAGGGTATTCAAAGTGCCTAGCTCCAGTTATTGCATTTTGCAGGCAAAGAAATATTCAAATATACCCATACCTGGACAATTGTCTAATTCAGGCAGAAAGCCAGGACATACTTTTGAATCATCTGGCCTTTGTACAAAGGGTTCTAACTTGTCTGGGATACACCATAAATGAAAAGAAATCACACCTGGTACCCTGTCAACAAATTATATTCCTGGGAGCAAGCTTGAATACAACTTCCCAGATGGCTTACCTCACGCCAGAGATACAAATTAATTTGACAACCTACTTCAAACAAGTGGTCACGAAAACCCTGCTATCTGCAAGACAAATACTGCAAGCCTTGGGGTTCATGGCCTCCTGCATTCTTCTAATTCCATATGCAAGATTGCATATGAATAAACTACAGTAGTATCCAAAAAGCCTATGGTGTCAACATTCTCAAGACCTAGAAAAAATGATTCCTATCATACCTTGCCTAAGCCTAGAGTTCCTTTGGTAGGCAGAGGCCTGCCACCAAAACAAGGGACTACCTTTCATACCACCCCCTGCCACTCAAACCCTAACAACAGATGCATCAGACTATGCATGGGGGGCTCACCTGGCAGGGAAGTGCATTCAGGACAAATGGAACCCAAGTCAAATGCACCTGCATATCAATCAAAAAGAAATGTTAGCTGTACAGCCTTCAAGGACCACATTCTTCCAGGACAACTAATGGTAAAGATGGACAACACCACTGTTATGTGGTACATAAACAAGCAGGGGGCTACACATTCTTACTCCCTCTGCAGACTAGCCATGGCACTGTGGAACACAGCCTTGAGCTACCAAGTGCACCTAAAAGCTCAGTTCCTGCCAGGAAAATTAAATACACTGGCAGACGGACTAAGCAGAAAACTCATGGACCCACACGAGTGGAAACTGGAATCAAGGATTTTCAACATGTTGACAAGCAAATGGGGGAGCCCAGATATAGACCTGTTTGTCTCTCCCCAGAACTACCAATTGGACAAATTTTGCACAAGGACTCCCCACAAACAAGCCTGGAAAGTGGGTGCTTTGTCCTTCAGCTGGAAAAAACCTATCAGTCTATGCCTTCCCCCTCTGCCTCTGCTCCCCAAAGTATTACTAAAGATCAAACAGGACAAACCAAGGATGATTTTGATTGCTCCAGACTTGCCGTGCCAACACTGGTACCCACTCCTGCGCAGTGTGTCATGGTTATCTCCATGGCACCTGCCTCAGACTCCTTCCCTGCTGTCTCAGCAGGAGAACCAGATTCTGCACCCTCAGCTTCTAAAACTGAACCTTGCAGCCTGGCTAATTACTTAATCTCTCCTTTACCATCCCTCAGCAAACCTGTGATGGATATCATTTTAGATGCAAGGAGGCCTAGTACTAGAAAATCTTATGCTGAAAAATGGAAAAGATTCTGTTCCTGGAACCAATCTCAAGGGATGAGCACAGCAGTGCCCAATTTACCTCAGATTTTACAATACTTAACTGAGATGCTTCACAAGGGCCTGTCTTTTTCCTCCATTAAAATCCATGCCTCAAGCCATTTCAGCTCATTATAACACAGAACCTCCCCTCCTTTCTCATCCACTGCTCAAGCAGTTCCTCAGAGGGGCAAAGATTTCAGACCACCCAGGAGAGCTCCACCCCAGCCTGGGACCTTAACTTTGTCTTGTAGAAACTCACTCTACCTCCTTTCGAGCCAAATTATTTTCTTGGAAAACAGCTTTCCTTTTAGCAATCACTTCAGCTAGAAGGGTATCTGAATTACAAGCCCTTATGGCAGTGGAGCCTTTCATCATCTTTCATGTGGACAGGGTGTCCCTCAAAAGCAATCCATCCTTCATGCCCAAGATGGTATCCAGTGTGGCTCTTAATCAGTCCATTCATTTGCTAACCTTCTTTCCCAATCCACAGAATAAAGGGGAACGGATACTGCATTCCTTAGATATGCACAGACAACTTAGATTCTACTTGGACAGGACTAACCCTCAAAAGAAATCTGAACAACTGCTGGTGGCATTTGCTGCAGGGGCAGAGGGGAAGGCTATTTCAAAGCAAACCATTTCTAAATGGATAAGCCATTGCATTCATTTCTGCTATAAGCACCATGGAAAACCTATCCCCCAGGGGATCAGACCTCACTCCGCCAGGGTTGCATCTACCTCTATAGCCTTTCTCAGAGGTGTCCCTACCAGGGACATCCTAGAAGCTGTCACCTGGAGTTCTCTACATAGTTTCACCAAGCATTATCATTTGCAAATTTTCTCTAAATCCAGAGCTGGCTTTGCCAATGCAGTCCTGCAGGGACTTACATCTGGGCCTAATGCTATCTAAATTCCTCCTCCCAACCATAGCTTTGGGAATCTACCCAAATGTATTGACTGCAACAGTGAAACACGAAGAACATAGTACAGTTGTGTACACTTATCATAAATGTAGATGTCCGAGTGTATTCACTGTTGCAGTCCTGGTTACCCTCCCTCTAGCTCCCTAACTTCTTTTGACTATACCTCTACTTTCCTTTACTATGCTTAAAAGCCTTTTTGGTGTATCTGCTTTTTTGTTGGAGGTATATCTTTGTAATTTTATATTTAATTGCTTCCCATTATGGGGGCACCTGACAACTGGGGCAAGAAAAACTGATGTAATGGTGCCGGCTGCATGTTTTATACCCCTGACGACCTGACATCATAGAAGAAGGGACAGCAACCGACGCAGGTCCCAAGACTTTGTTAATCAGGTCGACTGAGGGCTACCTGCAAGCAGATAACCCAAATGTAATGACTGCAACAGTGAATTCACTCAAACATCTACATTTATGGTAAGTGTACACAACTGTACTTTCTCATGCTTAGTAATATAATACTGCTTTTAACTGGTAAAGGCACTGCTTCCTCCTTCATTCCTCATCATGGAAGATCTGATCTACATCTCCTAGGAAGCTAATGTTAACCATCCCCTGCCATTTTCTGTATTTCTTTCGGGTTTACATTGGATGTGAGAGAAGAGAGTTATCACCTCTTTTCACCATTCGTAACTCACTGTACAACTTTCTATATGAGAATTTACTGTCACATGACTTTAAAGTAAGGAAACATCTTCACTCTTTACAGGTCATGTATCTCATGGCCTACTCCTTGTACACAGTTCTCCAACTTTCTATACTAAATATGCATGTTGTTGTGCCTATTACTGTTTTTGTAATGAATGCCTGTCAGACTCACACTCTTTGCTACAAATGTTTCCTGTTGAAAATTTTCTAAAATCTAGATTCACAAAACAGCCAGAGGATAAAGCTCCCTCTAGAGCCTTTCTTCCATTTACAGACATTTTAAATTCTGCACTACCACTTGGTAGACAATAAAAATGATTAATAGTTCTGTTTACATTGCTTTCCATTAACTCCATTTTATGGTGCTTATAACACTTGAGACACGTACCCTTTGGGTTTACTCCTTCATCATTTTAGTATAAAACTCATCCTGCCTCATGTTTATCAACACCTGATATATGCACATATTTTGAAATTCATTAACTTTAAAAAGAGCAAACTTATCACTTTGCAAAGGTAGATTTTTTAGGGTATTTATTTCAACTGAGTTGAGTTGTTTTATAGAGGAGTATGTTTCAAACAGAACCACTAATTCCTGGGGGGAGGGGGGGTTGGGAGGGGGTGTTGGGAGGAGCTTGGTTGGCATATCTTCAAAGAGCTCCACACAGTCGTACAAAGAAAAAAAAGCTTCCATTATTAGGAATTTTACAACAGAAGCAGTTAAAAGCTTCAGCATTTTTTGTTTTCAAATCATCCATTTCAGGTCCCTGATCTGTATCTCCCCAATCTCTATTCCACATGGGAAATCAGTCCCAGCATGGTTTATATTTATACAACGGCAGTAACAGAAAGTATTATTAACTTTTTGTTTTTCTTCACAATTAATTGACCACAGAATTAGTATATTTAAGTGATAGAGGTAGTGAAGTCAAAGCACTCCTATCCACATTAGGGTTGCACGGTACAGGGGGATCGTCAGTGCAAGAAATGCTTTCAGTGTTCTTCCCTTTTTTTCTTTTTTTAGTCGGGGGCCTTTACTGGCTTATTTTATCTATATGTAAGTTGAACTTGAGTTGATTAAATGAGTTAGAGTGCCTCTATTAGTCAAATTATTTTTCAGTTTGTACTCACTTCTTAGGCAGGTGTAGCACATTGTAGAACTTGGATTTTTTGTTTTCCCTAGTAAAGGTAGATTATGCAAGAAAATGCTGTGCAATAAGGGTGGCATCTACCATGAGTAAAGTAAAGGTTTTACCTATAATTTTAGAGTGTCTCTACTATAAACTGCAGGGATATAGTTCTGTTGGGAAGGAATGGGGTAACCAAGCTGGTCAAAATAATTTTTGGGCACTCCTGTTTTTCATCAGCTTGGACACTAGTAGGAAAGGTTTCATATCATCTGTTACTGCCATTTTGATGGAAGCAACTAAGTACTGTAGAGGGAGATTGCATGTAATGAGTAGAAGCATTAGTGTAACATTACCCAGAATGCATTCCTGCAGCAACACGATCTGTTAGATGAGAGCACCAGTATGTTGCTTCTTAGCTTTCACCATTACCATTGTACTAAACAGTTTGACAGCAAGCAATGGTAAAGCAAGTATGTTCAGAATAATTTACTAATAATGATAATTTCTAGTACTAAATTTGTTATGTCTATTGCGCCTTTATAGCCTTTGCTCTAATTAATCTTCTTTATAAACACTGGTGTGTTCAGTCTCTTTTTACATACAAATGTATAAATAAATCACAAAAAAACACTTCCCCTCTCCTGTCAGGGTGTGAGTTACCAAAACATTTCCATGGATTAGGTTGCAAATTTTGATGCAATACTTTTAAGAGCAACTTATAAACAGTCAAACACACACACATACACACACACACACACACACACACACACACACACACACACACACACGCACACGCACACGCACACGCACACACACACACACACACACACACACACACACACACACACACACACACACACATTGTAAGCATTAAGCAGCATTTTACAAAATATTCCTGCTTACAACTCCCCATTCAAACTCCAAAATATAAAACCAAACCCACTCTTCGGAATACTCGTACATATATACAAACCCGGCATACATAGCAACAAATGCTTATCTGCACATTCACTCACTCATGCAAACACTGTTGATGATTATATATACTCCCATTTACCTCTCAGTCCCCCATATTCTCAAAAGCTTGCACGGAGTGGAAGATGAGCGCAGGAGCTCACGCAGGCAATATGTCTGCCGTGCGATCCAGGAACAGCCGGCAGGGGCGTGCACGAGAGTTCCAGCACTAATCCTGCACGGGCTAAGCCCTGGTATGCCAATCACCTAATTTGCAAGAAATATCCATGCAAATGAGATGATTTTGCAATCCAGGAAGCTTGCAATAGTCCATGCAAGACTAGTGCAATCTGTAGAAATGTACTCAGTTAGTAACCGAGTACATTTTTGCAAATTCCAAAACAGAGCTATGATAGCTCCAAATAAAGGCTGCATATCATTGAGGAAGCATGCCAATGGCCAAGTATAAGGCCATTGGCATTGCAAACTGTTTAAAAAATAAAAAAAAATCAACTTTTTTTTTTTTCGCCGATCTCGGCTGTTTAAGCATAGGCAAGCAGCGTGCAAACGGGATCGGGGGGAAAATAAGAAAATAAACTTAAAATGAGCATTCTAACTAAAATCAGTATTCTGCCATGCAAGTCAATGGCAGGCAGAAGACAACCTGGCTAGTGAGTAGTGGTTGCTAAGGGGGGAGGCTCAGTGTGAGACATGTAACTATGCATTAGCAGGCAATCCTATGCAAATGCGGGGAAGGATAGTGAATCCCACATTTCCCCAGGGTGTGAGGCAGGTCCCAAGAGTGTAAGAGTATAAATTGCTGGGTGCAGGACAAGGATATAGGTGACATCATGAGGGTGTGTGTCAGGCATACTGTAAGTGGATTGGAGCCCTGTGGCTCGGGATTGCTCCTAGCTTAGCACAGCTAAGCTAGAGGTGTGTCCAAACCTGCCTAGCACTCTTTACAAAGTGTAAGCAGGTGTGCGTGCTGCGCACTGGGTTTTACAGGAAGAAAAAGGAAGTTAAACCAGGAAATAGCAGGTCTGTGCACATTTGAGCACATCATTTGTGCGGCATGCACATGGGCTAAACAGGGAGGCAATGGGAAGGGAAAACAGCAGTAGAAAGGTAATCAAAAAGAACTAGCTTAGCTGGCAGGTGAAATGCATCAGAATCAGCCAATTACACATACAGTAGACCAGCCCAGCCCAGAACACTATTATAAACTAAGCAAACACCTTCCCCTCTGGTTTTTCCACACTCTACACCACCGGTGTATACAAGCGGGGAACTTTTAACAAACCTACAAAATTAGAAGGGCTGCAGCAGGCAACATAGAACATGTGCAAGAGGCTGAGGGTGGTGAGGATGTGAATGCCGCCGAACAACCCCCAGTGAGGAGACGGAGAAGAGTGTACATACCCAGGGTAACCTACCAGGGGCTACATGAGCTGGAAATAGCAGAGTGCCATAGGGTGGACAGAGACCTCCTACAGCAAATTGTTGAGCTGTGCCAGCCACACCTGACACAACAAACTGGCCGAGGGGAACCCATCCCAGTGGATACCAAGGTATGTGTAGGTCTACGTATACTAGCCACAGGTACCTCCCAAAGCACAACTGGGGATATCATGGGGATCTCACAGGCATCAGCATCCAGACTATTCCACCAGTTCCTGGAAGCCATGGCAGCACATGCCAGTGAGCACGTATATTTCCTCAACACACATGAGGTGTTGACCAGCAATATGCATCTCTTCCACCAAATAGCTGAATACCCTGGAGTAGTGGGTTGTATAGATTGCATGCACATATGCATTAAAGCACCACCGGTGAGCAGGGTAGGGCCTACATCAACTGCAGGGGCATCCCCTTCATCAACTGCCAGGTCATATGTGATGCCTAGGGCATTATAATGAATGTGTGGGCTGGCTGCCCTGGAAGCTATGATGATTCACACACATATGGCATCTGACACAGCTGTACCACAGATCTACCAGTGTGGACATCCCCTACGGTCACCTAGTGGGGGTTGGTGGGTACCCACTGTAGCCGTGGCTGATGACACCCATCAGAAATGCACACACACCTGAACAATAGCGCCATAATGAGGCACACGCACAGGCCAAACATACAATAGAGCATATGTTTGAGATGCTCAGGTCACGGTTCCGATGTCTGGACACATCCGGTGTAGCCTTGCAGTACTCACCAGCTACATGTACCCAAATTGTTATTGTATGTGCTATACTACACAATATGATCTTGCGATAACAGCTGCTGCAGGAACAACATGGGGCAGGGCCAGACAGCCCCCCCACTAATGCCAAGATGTGTATAGGCACAGAGTGGCTTGGAGGAGAAACAACCTGAGCCTGCCCCAGTAGGGAGAAGGAAGCATGCCCAGTATGACCTGGCCTTGGCAAAGAGGCAATGCATATCATATGCACTGACACAGTAGGGACCCAGGGAATGACACCTCTCTCTGACTCGCACAGACAGTAAAAGGGATGCCAAACATGACACTACCTGTGCTCAACCATGTATAGGGAGTGTACTATGTGCATCTGACATAGGCAGCCCTCCAGCACCATCCTCAAGTCTGGTACACCCTCAAGGTATGTCAATCAACCTACCAATTGCCAAATGGAGTAGAATGTGTTGTTACCTGTAGCTATGGTATGGATGTGAGCATGCAAGGGAATTTGTTGGGCGAATGTTATGGCAGTAGACAGTAGACACCCATAGTGGCACCATGACATCTGTAACACATACTGGAGTCACCATAGTAGCCAGTACTACACAGGGTGACAAAACCCACTGCAGGAAATGGGCTGAGTGACATGTCTGTCCATAAGACCCACACATGCCAGTCAGAAAGGTACACATATCCAACAACAGTTTCAGCCAGCAGGACAGGTGTAGACAAACACAAACAAATGCTGTACTATGGCCTCCAAATGAGCCCTATGGGTAACTCCTCCCCCAGGCCTACACAGACAGACTACAGCAGGCCAGGCAGTTGGATGTAAGTTGTGAAGGCTAGGAAGTCAGAAACTAATATGTAGGTAATTAAAGCTAAGATCTGTAGTACACTGGCATATCTCTAGCCAGCACGATAGGTAAGAATGCAGACTGAAATGGAGTACCTGACATACCAGTACAGTCCTAGCAAATGTGTACAAGTGTCAGGTATGCCCCCCATCCTACATACACTTATAGTAGCAGTCAGGTGTACCCCCCACTCCTGTGTAAAAATGTAGAAACAGTCAGGTGTCCCCCCACAATGCAGAAATGTAGCAACAGTCAATGCCAAATTACCGATGGATACCCTGCAGACACGGCATGCTACCTGTTGGTGTACAACACAAAGGTCAGCACTGCAGTACAAACTACCTGGACTTGATCCACACATGCAATACAGATGGCCATACTGGGCATGCTCACACACTTAAAGAAATGAAGGCCATGTCTGCAAACACCAGTGGACCAGAGAAATCTGGCAGTCGCATTTCTTAGTGCAGACACATGTCAGTATGCACCCCTTCTGCCTCTCATACACAGTGGATAGGCAAACAGACACATATGTAAGGACAACACACTATAATAAGCCAAAGGTAGATGGACATAGATGTGTGGAAGAGGGTGACCGTGACGAGGAGCCATCTGGGCCTGTCCCACCCAGCACACAGTCAAAGGGCCCCAAACACATGAGGTGCAGATGTCACTCACTGCAGATACTAGCCACCAGTATCTGTCAGCATGACAGACTATGTGGTGCACGTGCCAGCTGTGCAACATTACTGTACAAGGAAGTAGTCATCTAGTAGCTGTATGCACGTACCTGTGACATATGACCCCATGTGTGCCCGCATGTGGCATGTCAACCCCTACATGAATGGGTTATGGCCCATGCACACACTGCCCTCCCCATAGCAGTATTATGGCAAGCCTGCTGAGGTCATCTAATGTGTAATACACCTTTGGGAGAGCTATAGCTCAGTAATCTCCATGGTGCTTCCCTTAACTGTGTACTGCTGTAGTGATAAACTAGTTAGGTAGTAGTTCTAACCCCAGACTTGGCAATTGTGTGAGTGTGTCTTTGTGTGCTTGTCTGTCTGTCTATGATTGTGGAGAGAGAAATGCTTTTTAGGCTACTCACACTCCGTACAATTCATATATTCAACTTTGGCAAGGCTGCTGATGTCACTCACCTAGAAATATACCTCTGGGAAAGTCATAGCCCAGTAATCTCTGTAGAGCATCCTGTAACTGCATACTGCTGTAGTGTGATAAAGTAGTTGGGGAGGCATTCTAACCCCAGACTTTGCAACTGTGTGTGTCTGACTGAGTAGAGAGCAATGCTTTTTAGGCTACTCACAGTCCGTACAATTCATATACTCAACTTTGGCAAGGCTGCTGATGTCACCCACCTAGAACTACACCTCTGGGAAGGTTGCAGCTCAGTAATTTCTGTAGCGTGTCCTGTAACTGTGTACAGCTGTAGTGTGATCTAGAACTGTGGTAGGGTTCCATTTCCACCCATGGCAGTTCTGGATGTTTTGTGTGTGTTTCAATGTCTGTGTATGGTGGAATGCATTATAGGCTACTCACTCGCAGTACATTTCGAATGCCCTACTTTGGCAATCCTGCTGATGTCATTCATTGTGAAATGCAACTTTGTGGAAAAAGGTCTGTAGTAATCCCTGTGGTGTGACCTATAACTGCTCTATGCTGTAGTGTGATATAGGCATTGATCAGGGATTCAATACCCACACATGTTGGTTGTGGATGCTTTGTGTGTGTCTCACTGTCTGTGTAGAGAGCAATGCATTTTAGGCTAGTCACCTGCAGTACAGTTGAAATGCCCTTCTATGGTAATCCTGCTGATGTCATTCATTGTGAAATACACCTTTGGGGAAGGATTTTTCTATTAATTCCTGTGGTGCGTCCTATAACAGTTCCATGCTGTAGTGTGGTATAGACATCGGTCAGGGGTTCTATACCCACGCATGTCAGTTGTGGATGTTTTGTGTGTGTCTCACTGTGTAGGGAGCAATGCATTTTAGGCTAGTCACTCACAGTACAGTTGAAATGGCTTTCTTTGGTAATCCTGCTGATGTCATTCAATGTGAAATACACCTTTGGGGAAGAAATACTTCAGTAATGTTCATGGTGTGTACTACAACTGCATAGTGCTGTAGTGTAATAAATTAGTTAGGTAGGGGTTCAACTCACAGACATGACAGGGGTGTGTGCACGTGTGTGTTTGTAACACGTATCCTGTTTATGGTAGTGGTGAGTGTGGGCAATGTGGAGGGGGTTTTGCTTAGTTCTTTTATGGTGGCCCTACTATATATCACAATGTCAACCATACAGGGATAACATATGTAAATTAGCTGAGAGGCTGGGGTGCAAAGCCATACCCATACATGTGGCATCAAGGCCAGCCATGTGTGTGGCTATGGGGGGATGCCTATTCGTATAAGAAGTACAGTGTGTGGGGCCTCTCAACCCCATTAATGGTGCATGTGGACATATGTGTATTTGTTAATCTGCCATTGCTATCTACAGATGTATGGCCATATATACCTATATAGATTTATATATCTGCTAAACCGTGTCACCGCAATAAACAGAACATGCTGGAGGGATAGATTCTTGTCCCAGAGACTTCTCATACTCTGGAACAAACTACCTATCTATGTCAGACAGGACTCCTCATTAGTACTCTTCAAGAAAAATCTTAATGATTGGATGGGAAATAGGAAATTCACCCTGGGGATCACTTCTGTGGCTCTACTCAACAGGGGCACAGGAAAATAATTTTCTTGTGTGGTGAAAGCCAGGCTACCTTTTTGGCTAGGCTTATATAGGCCATAGGACCAATAGACTAGTACCTACCTATGAACCTATGATACACATATAACTATGTCCGTATACACCTACATAGATATATATATGTATACACATATGTAACATGCTGTGTATATGTAGACATATAGGTGTAGACACATATATGTGTCAATTTAGGCATATGCATGTATATATGTGCATATATATTGATATATATGTATATAATTTTAGAAATTAATATATATATATATATATATATATATATATATATATATATACATATCTAGATATGTTGTATCTGTTTGGATATTAATATAGGTACATACACATACATCTAGATGTTGGTATACATTCTCTGTACTGTTGCATGACTGGACTGGATGATATGTTTCTGCAAACATCAAATTTCTTTGTATCTGTCATGGCTTAGTGGCAAATCATTTTGTCTATGGTGTGCAGGGTTGTTGGTTTGAACCTTGCAAGAGCTGTTTATTTTATTGCTAGGCAGAACATGGCCCATTGGATACACAGTGATTAAGGCACTTTAAAGCAGTTGTAAGCGAGTTTGCGTGGAGCTAAGCAATGCCTACACAGGTTAAGCAATTCAGTAGCTAACTGAGTATAAGAAACTGTAACCAGACTTTAGCAGTGCTTACCTCCACGCAAACCTGCATACAACTGCTTTAAAGTGCCTTAATCACTCTGTATCCATCAGCCCTTGCTCTGCCTAGCAAAAAAATAAACAACCCCTTGAAAGACTTGAACCCAGGACCATGTACACCGTAGCCAAAGTGATTTACCTTTAAGCCATCTCAAATATACCTAACCCTGTTGTATTCACGAATATATCATCCAGCCCAGTCATTCAACAGTACAGAGAATGTATTCCAACAAATAGATGTATGTGTGTGAAAATATATTAATGTCTAAACAGATACAACATATATATATATATATATATATATATATATATATACACACATATATGTAAGCAGATATTTATATCTATATAGGTATATACGGACATACATCTGTAGATAAAGTGGGAACATAGCAGAAACATATATGACCACATGCACCAGTAACGGGGTTGACAGGCACAAATAACATACATCATGCATGAATAGGTATCCCCCCACAGCCAAACACGTCTGCCTTGCAATACAGTACCAACTGTTGCAGATCCCATAACCAGGACCTTACACCGCAAGGGCACAAGATGTTAACAGCACTCCATCCCACCTGTATGATGTCAGGCTGGTATCAGTAACATATCATGCAGTACAGTCAGGTTCATAATGACTCCCATTTTGCAGTCATCTGTTACCTTTGTTAGCCAGAGTTCCGTACTGTTGCCAAACAACAGTGGTCCCAGGACTGAACCCTGAGATACTCCACTTGTCACTTGTCTGGGGATGGATTTGGAGTCAGTTACACCTACAGTTTGGGTTCTGTCAGTAAGTCATGTGGCAAACCATCGCGTGGCATAGGAATGTATGGCAAGATTAGTATGTTATTCTATGTTTCCAGACTGGGGGGGATGGTGTTGAAGGGCTTGGCGAGGTCCACATAGGCTTCGTGGACTGCCTTACCCTCTTAAACAGCTATGCAGACTGAGTCAAAGCAGTCAATCAGTTTTTGGACACAAGACTGGCCTTCCATGAGCCCAATCTGTGTGGGGTGCAGTGTTTGAGGGTTGCCAATATCTGCGTTCAAAACATCCCTGATAATGCATTCCATGGCCATGCAGATCAGGCTCATCAGACTGATGTGACGGTAGTTCCAGGGATCACAGGTGGATTCCCCCTTGTGGAGTGGGATAACTGCAGCTGTGTGCCACTCGGTGGGCACCAGGCGTGATGCAAGGCTATGGTTACACATGACAGTTAGGTGAGTTGCCATTTAATTTTGTAGTTCATGTAGTACACAGCCCAGGATGTCATCTCGTCCCATGGATGCTGTATTCATAGTTGTGGATAGTGCGGTTTCCACCTGTGTGACTGTGATTACTGGGCAATGGAACTCTTTTCGTATTGACATGGGCCATTTTGGGGGTGAGATGGGGTGAATGTGGCACTAAATCAATCTTCCAGGATATTGGCACATTCCATGGGAACAGTCTATGTAATACCATTCTGTTGTAGCTCAGAGCACTTCTGAGCATTGTCAGTTAGATTCTGGACATAACTATAGATTGCTGTGTGGTTGTCTGTGGAATCTATGGTGATTTTAGTTACATAACCAGCTTTGGAGGATTCCATGAGGGATCTCAATGTATTATTGGGGCTGGTAAGGGAGTTGTTTGCATCCTTGGATTATCCTGTTTTCTTTAACAGTGTCTATCCTCTGTTGTATACTCTGTTAATGGCAGGAGACCACCAGACTAGCCTGCTTATTTGGGAGTTGAGCGTCGTGGTTCTATGTGGGATGTCAGGAATCATGCACAAGTGGATGTGTTCATACAGTGCCTTAGTGCAGGATTCATCAGTTGAACTGTCAGCTCCTGTCTCCATGGGTGTCACAAACATTGTCACTTTTGCCTTGAGTAGCATGAAGTTGGCTTTGGAGAGGTCTTTTATGGACAACTGTATATACATTCCTTTCACATGTTCATTTTGATTAGCCTATGTTGGGATTACTTTGGTGAGACTGCAGTCTCATGTACTGTTGTGATGGCTTAGTGGTTAGTTACTGTGACTATAGGGTCCTGGGTTCATGACCTGCAAAGGCAGGTTATTTTTCTTCTGGCCAGAACAGCGATTAATGCATGCAGACTAATTAGAGCAATTTAGGTTAGTCACACTCACTACAATTCAAATGCCCTACTTTGGCAAACCTGCTGATGTCAATCACTGTAAAGTACGCCTTTGTGGAAAGACTACTCCAGCTATCTCTGTGGTGCGTGCTATAACAGTGTAATACTGTAGTGTGATACAGAACTCAGGTAGGGGTTCTATTTTCACACATGGGAGTTGTGGATTCTTTTGTGTCTGTTCCTATGCCTGTGTAGAGAGCAATGCATGTTTGGCTAGTCAGAGTCATTACAATTCATTCGCCCTACTTTGGTAATCTTGCTGATGTCACTCACTGTGAAATAAACCTTTGGGGAGGGAGTACTCCAGTAATCTCCGTGGCATGTTCTATAATTGCATAGTGCTGTAGAGTAATACCTAGCTAGGTAGGGGTTCTTATCCCAGATGTGATAGGTGTGTGTGTGTTTTAATGTGTCAAAATTTGTTGTTTGTGTCCTGTGTGGAGGTGGTTGTGAGTGTGTAACAACTGGACTCAGTGTTGACTGGGTTTTAAAAATTTCTTATATGGTGTCCCTAGCATAAATCACAATATCCACTGGGCAGGGATAACAGATGTGATATCAGTACATAGTCAAGTCACTGGTTCGATACCCTGGACTGGTAGGTGTGTGACACAAGCATGCTTACCTTTTACTCCCCCAACTGACCCTGAATTATCTTTGCCTCCGTCTGCCTCTCTCACTCCCTCTCCGTTGGATGTGGAAAATTACACCTGCTTTGCTTAGGCAGTGGCATGTGTATTGTCAGTGATGCTCATGATCAGTTAATGGCCTCTGCATGGATTACAGCCCTCCTCTAGCTGATTGCATGTGGAACAGCTGTGGTAACATTCCCTTAGACAGTTGCACGAATATCTAGGAACATCATGTCGGTGTTGGGCCTTTTCATTCACTGTGAGCAGGAACTAGATCTGTTGTTTGGCAAACAGCATCACAGATGGATTGGGGACTTACCTCTGACAACATACACTGTGGAAACAGGCCAACACACAGGAGAGGGATGTGCCTGCCCTGACTACAGACTGTAAGTGCTGCTATACTGCAGTTGGGGTAATATTGGTTTAGCAGGGTGTGTGTGGATATGACTGTCCTACATGTTTTAATACTTGTCATGTCAGTGCTATGTTTATGAGGAATCCCCATCTGTAGGGTCATCTGCAGACTGGGCAGTGTGTGGTGCCTTCTGTCCCTTGTGTTACCCACAGAGCACCTATCTCTCAACTGCAGAAGGTAGTGTGAGGATTGCAGTCAGTAGATGGTGACAGCCGGGAGAGTTACTGACGTCATATCCCTCATAGGACATATGTTGCATCAAACCCTGTTACGACAGGAAATGTATGAGGTTATCACAGTGACATGTCAATATTGGCCCTGTGTTTGTGCCTCCAGCCACAACTCTGTCAACCTTTGTACATAAGTCATGCAGTAGGGGGTGCATATGTTCTGTACACCATATTCATTGACAGCACATCTGATAACAAGCCAGTGAGGTATCAGACTATTACACATGTTATGTATAGTATGGGTTATATTTGAGGACATAGCCTGGGAATTATGTGGTTGTTTGTACAGTACTGAGGTATGTGTAAGTCTGGTAATGGTCGACAGTGTGTGTATAGTGCATATGTACCTTGGCCAGTGTAGAGACTGTGGTAGATGTCATTGTTCTTGGTCCTGTTCTATCTGATGTTACATACTGCTCCACTGTATGTCACCCTATCAGCTTACATGTTTGTAGGGGTGAACGCACACATGTCCCAAACCACAGACAGCCATCAGACCACACTGTGTAGCGGCCCAGTATATGTAGGGTTGTTCTGTGAGTGGCTCATATGTGGATGGTGTACAGCAGATAGTCCATATACTGTAATAGTACGCTAGCTTACCATATGTGGCTGTGGCTGTGTTCACATTGGTTGTGGTTATGCACTTTCACACAGGTGTCTGTTACCCTGTGATGTGACATGCCTGTAGAGCCTGCTATCTATGCAGGTAGATGTGTATTCCCACACAGGAGATGTAGCCCAGTGTTGAGTCAGTCTGCCTGTAGCCTGCACTGTGCTTTGTTACATGCCTACCAGCTTACTGTACTTATCCAGTGAGATATAATGTCCAGATACTTGCCAGATGTACTGCTGCTGGGCCACCATAACAGTCATGTATGTCAGACAAAGCAGTGGGATGCTGTTCAGATGTATGCCACTAACAAGTGGATAGTATGTGGCCATGGCACCTCTGTACCAGTGGTTATTATGTGTCAGGACAGACAAGGGTGTATGAATGCATAACCTATGGGGCAAATGTATACTAGTATGTACATGTTATACCCATCTACATGGCTGGTAATATCCACATTGACAGGCCTGGTTCAGATGTCTTGCATGAAGGGGTTCTGTGTATACCCCTGGACTACCCAGAGTGTGTCAGACTGTCCACATATATTGGCCATATCACAGCTGTAGTCCACAGGGGTGTTACTGTGCTAACAGTGGTACTGTACTATGATGAACTTAGGATGTCTGCAAGTAGCCAATGGCACACATGTTAACAGTAGATGTGGCCTCCCACACACACCATTTCTGTGAAGACAATCCCTATTACAGTAGCAATTGTCTACAAATATACCTGCACTACATACATGACATCCTCTTGCACTGAGAGGTTGAGACTATTGGGGCTGAGGTAGGGCTCCACTCCATGTGCAGGACATATGGTGAACATATATGTATATATAAGTGTACATATGCCCATATAGATATATACACATATACATATCTTGCTTACTGTATGACAACAGTTTTACACGTATGTGCCTGTGTTCCAGCCTCTGTCCTCCACCTACATACCAGGCTTTGTACATATGACATGCTGTCAGGGGTTGTTATGTAGTGGGCTGTGTGTATGTCATGCTGTCATTCCTGCCATCACTCCACTGCTGTTGTGTCCCCCACACATATTGGGGGGTTGGGGTCATATATGTACGGGCTTCACCTACACAATACATGTGTGCCCTAATGCACTCCAGAGGCCAGTGTATGTAATAGTGGTATATGGCCCAGTATTAGTGAGTGTAGGGGGTGCACCATGACTAACCTAGGCTGTTACAACATGTGTGAATATCTGGGATAAGCTGCCTTAAGGTATCTGGATGTACTTTACCATACAATCCACCTTGGGTAAATGCAGGCCTACTGCCTCCTGCCATACGGGATGTTCTGTTTGTCAGTGTGATTGTGATGATGTCAGATATGCCTTGTTATGTAACAGATACATCCCATTGTGTCAGCTGGGGTCTGTATCCCCTAAGGATTGTGTACAGAGTGTAGATAGGGGCTACTGACCTATACATCTGCATTACGTACTGTTGATTGTTTGGTATGCTGTGGCCCAGTCTGTCATTACCATTGTACTACTTGAAGGGCTCAGCCTGGACAGCAAAATATGTCAACCTTTCCAGACTACTGTCTTAGTATAACTGTTTCACAGTTGCATTACACTGTTCATATGGATGTCAGTGTCTAAACAGCTATATGACATGGCATATACAACTGTCATAGTACACAAATAAAGCTTTCACATTCATTTAGGTACACCTGTGTGTGGTGTTATACCCTTTGATATCTCTGTGGGTATATGTTGCAGGCTATGAAATGTCATTCATATGGGTGGCTCATACAATCTCCAGGTGGTAAGGTGGTGACTGTAGGAATACTGGCTGCTCCATATTGTGTGCACGTACTACATATGTATCTTACTGTACATATCTCTGTGTGTGTATGTGTAGTTACACACACACACACACACATATATATATATACCTGTATCTGCATATATGTGTCTGTGTATATATATCCTAGGGATGGCCATGTCATGTCTGGTCCTGGTTATGGGATCTGCAACACTTGGTACTGTATTCCAGGATGGTCGTGCTTGGCTGGGGGTTATACCTATTCATACCAGATGTATATTGTGTGGGGCCTTTCAACCCCATTAACGTTGCATGAAGACATATATGCTTTTGTTATTTCCCCATTGTTATCTACAGATGTATGTCCGTATATACATATATATATATATATATATATATATATATATATATATATCTGCTGACATATATATAATCTGCCATATATTTTTAGACATGTAGATGTGGACATATATATCTTTAGATGTAGGCATTTGCATGTTTATATGCTCATATATATTTCTATATTTCTATGTATATATATATATATATATATATATATATATATATATATATATATATATATATATATATATATATATCAATATGTTGTACCTGTTTAGACATTAATATATTTACTCACACACATACATCTACATATTGGAATACATTCTCTGTACTGTTGAATGACTGGGCTGGATGATATGTTGCTGAATACATCAAGGATATGTATATCTGAGATGTTTTAGTGGTAAATCACTTTGGCTATGGTGTGTAGGGTCCTAGGTTTGGTCCTAGCAGAGGCTGTTTATTTTGTTGCTAGGCAGACCAAGGGCCATTGGATACAGTGTGATTAAGGCAATTTTGAGCAGTTGTAAGTGGGTTTGTGCGGGTTTGCATGATGGTAAGCACTGCTAAGTTACAGTTACTGTTTCTTATACTCAGTTAGCTCCTGAATTGCTTACCTGTGAAGGTATTGCTTACACCCACACAAACAGGCTTAATCCCGCTTACTGCTTCTTAAAAGTGCTTACTCTCGCTTACCCCCACGCTGATTCCTTTAAAAGAAAAGAAAAAGGGGTTGATAGGAAAGTGGTGAAGAAAGGGGCACAAAGAGGGAAAGACAGTAGGGACTATAGCTAGGGATGTGCAGGAAAGGTGTAGGGAAGGTCCATAGCTGCCCATTTTTTCTACAGCAACAGCTGTGCATATACACTATATTTGGAGGTAGAGTTGGACACTCAAACCCCTGAGAGAGGGGTGAGGACAACAATAATCCATTGTGATGCCTATTAGACCAGATTATATGTGTCCAGTGGACACATGTGCGAAATGGACAGCTATGTATGGGGCGAGATTTTTTTGTGGGAACAGATTGCCCTTTTATTTTATTCAGGTGGGAGTGGGATGTTGGGGAGGGGTAGTAGGTATACTTGGGGAGGTAGGTTGAGTAGGTTAGCAGACAAGACACACAAGATGCATATTGGGGGCGGTATATGACACATGTGGGGGGGTAAACACCTTGATGGGAAGGGGTGTTGGGATATCAGAAGCCCACAAGCCCCCTAGTGGTAACAGTGGGACTGAGGTCCCCACCCATGGGCAGTCACCATACACTGTATGGGGATGTGGGGACTTCAACACTGTATTACAATAACACCTTCAATCTATGCTTACTGCAGTACTCCAGTTCACATATTTCTGTTCTGTGGCAGGTTATACAACATCACATTGTACATTGATTCAGTTCACATGTTTGATTTGATTTTCCTGTGGTGAGGATTAGTTTGCTGATACCTCATTTATATGTGTTGCTATGATGGCTTAGTGTTAACTACTGTGGTGTACAGGGTCCTGAGTATGAGCCTTGCAGAAGCTGTTTATTTTGTTGCTGGGCAGAACATGGGCCATTGGGTTCAGAGTGATTAAGGCACTTAAAAGCAGTTGTAAGTGAGTGTGCATGGGTTTGCGCGGAGCTAAACAATGCTAACCTCTGGTTACAGTTTCTTACATTTAGTTAGCTTCTACTTTGCTTAATCTGTGTAGGCAATACTTACCCCTGTGCAAATGCAGTTAAACAAGCTTACTATTTCTTATATATGCTTACTACTGCTTATTTGTGCTTAAACCTGCTTACTAGTGCCTTATTCATTATGAGACTGACACTTCACATGTGCATTTAATGCAGTATTCCAGTTCACATTTAAATGTTATTATGTAGGTTATATGGCAAAAAAAAGTAAAAATATGTTCATATACAGATTTCACATGGAAAATGATATGTGCTGCAGTGGGACTCGAACGGGGAATGCCTGTTCATTAGGCGGATGCTCTAACCACTACACTATTGCTGTGCTGCATCATTTGCATATATATTTCTTGTTATCTTCTTCAGCCTTTTCAGCTGCTTTAACCGTAGCTAAGCGATGGGCAAACCCGCGCACCTGTCGTTAGCTGTACTCGGGGTTTAAAAAAAAATAAATAAAAGGGTTTCTTCATTTTAGTTAAATGTACTGTTGCTGTTGAACACATGGGGACTGTTGGTGGGAATATGCAAACACCTGTGAGCAGTCTCACTCATTTATTTACACTTTCTTCTGTTCTACTTTGCAGGGGCATGTTTATTCTGAGAGTTCTGCTCTCAGACACATCTTCTGCACTTGTCTATGCTCCATGTTGGATTTGGAGCTCAGGCAGCGTGCCTTCATTAATATGCATGGTGCGCTGCTGTCCTCCTTTTAAACTGCCGCTTCTGTGCAGGACTAGATTAGTCCTGCACAGAGGATTAGTAAATCCGGGGGAGTGAGTCAGCTGTAAACTAATTGGATATGAAAATGGGGGCCATAACCATCTCCATGAGGTTTTCCCATTCTTCGTGGTACCTTCAGGTTATGCAATGATGATTTTGCTGTTTTTTTCAAAGTTGTGAAAACTTCAATTAATTCTTTATTTTACATAAACTCTTTCACTTAAGTCACTGTATTCTGTACCCCTGTTTTTTCTTTCCACACATACATTCATAAAATATCAGATCAGCAAAAATATAACTAGACGCAGGCTATCTGGCAATCAATCTGCATTACCCTTTTCTGAGACAATACTAGTGGAAGCATCATAAAGTTTTAGACACTACCACCACCCCTCCACAAGCAGATTGGACAACCCAAACAGCATGCCCATTGTAAATGGAACATATACTAATAGAATAAAATCAGGCCTGAAATACCATTGAGTGAACAGACTTTATATTGGAATATGCCAAGGGACAAAGCAAAATAGAAGAAAAATCAGATACATTCTCAAAAATAAAGAAACAGAAATGTGCCTGATTTTGCTTCTATTTTTGTATTGCCCCTCATAAAATCTTGAGAGGAAAAAAACAGCAATGGAGATCATCTTTTTTCTGTGGCTTCTCCTGCACTGCACTGATGTAGTATGCAAGTGTGGGGATACAAATCCCATACGTATGCTCATTACATCAGTAAAAAAGAAAAATATGGAGTAACACTTCAGCATCTTTATAAAAGGCATTATTTAAGAAAGGTAAGTGATTTCTTTCTTAAATAATGTCATTGTATCTTATCAATAATCCATTCCTGGGTGTGGGTATATCAGGATTTACCCATGGTTAGCCTATTTTAATCACTTGGGCTTCACCCTTGTGATCAAACACCAGCTGTAAGTAAATCCTGATATATGCTCAGCCAAACTCCATTGAAATATTGTTTAAGCACAACATGATTTACACTGCTAATTTCAGTAACATATCCTGGATAGAAAATCCTGCATTTTTAAGGTTTTACGTGCACACCCACACCCTATTAGAAATAACAATAAGGGTCAGGTCTGACTGGATTATTCTAGCTAGTACAAGACTCAATATACATTGCTATTGGCCTCTAAATACATAGACTTCCTAGTAGACCATATCAGTACCAAAGGTAAATAATGCAAACAGTGGGTACATATACAAATTATTATACCATCCTTCGTATGCTAAGAATTTCCTGTATCATTTCTGTTTTAGTACAGTAATCTTCTTTATAAACAGACTACATTTTCAGCGTTATATTTAGTTTGTTTACTAGTTTTCCATATAGAAATTAGACATTGAATTATTGACAATAATAGGATATCACAACTTATATGGCAGATATATTTCATGCCCATTTTGTGCACAGCAGTATTTATTGTACAATGTTTACAGCACCCAGGAAGCGGGTAACATAGGCACTGGGATATTCGTTGACTTGAAAAGAGCCCTTTGAGGAGTTAATCTACCAAATACTTATTCAAATGCTTGAAGACATACCTTTTAACTTAAATGTTCTCACCTCGCTATGCAAGTAACTTTCAAACCAAACCATCTCAGTATTAACTGGCAACCAACTCCCCACCACAGATAACTTCACTACTGCTGTCCCACTGGACTCTGTACCTGATCCTTTTCTTTTCTCTCTGTTTATTAATCAGATTATCACATCTATTTCTCCTTCCTTCGCTGTGCTGAAGTCATACAATGTCCTTTGCTTCCACTTTTCTTTCTGCTTTCAAATTGCAATAACATCTTAAAAATCAAACTCACCTGTGCCTGCACTTACTTCATAATTTATAACAATCAATTGAACTGCACCAAATCATCTGTTATATATATAATTAATTTCCTAAGTAGCCCGCTTACCATTACATTGGCCCATATCTTGATTCTGAGAAATTAGAGACCTAGTAGTCCTGGACCTTCTGTAAATCCATAAAACAAAAAGACCCACAAGTACCAGAACCAAGGATCTAAATATCCACCAACAGGTAAATAAAAATAGTTGTCGAGAAAGACTCATTATGCAGTGGGTTGTGTCATTGGTGGAATAGACTCCTACTGCAGATTAAGTGGTGTGATACATTATCTTACTTCAAACAGGAACTGGTTGATTGGATGGGTGTTTACAGATTCACCCCAACTTGATTGGATGGGTCCTCCTTGTGAAAAAGGGCCCTGTCTGACGGTGGGTACTGGCAAAGTGTAAATGGTCTGATGACTCAGTTGCATTGCAGTTCCTGTAATTGTATGATCTTACCTTTATTTCTCCCTTTATAGAAAGTACATAGTTGACAACATCCTCAAACAGATAAAAGGCATAATATTCAGTCTACAACCATCTCATACCTGCAGCCAGGACATATTTAACAAAAGATATCTTTGATTCTTGGATAGCATATGGTGTCCCCTCAACGTTTTTATACTCTACAAAGAATGCAAAATATTAGAGAGCATTCTCAATAAAATGTGTTGCTTCATAAATCTCTTTTTCAGAGAACTTTGTTGCATTTCAGTGCAGAAAGCCAACTTGCTCTGGATCACTTCGACTACATTTCTCCTGGCATGCCTGACATGTATTCTCATGTTATTTGTTTTTAGTTTATTGGTGTTTTTGTTTTTATTTTGGGTGAGGGTTGTACTTTTGTTTATGTTTTGTGTTTTACAGGGTTTCATTGTTGTGTGCTTTCGTGTTTGTGCACTTTCGAATTTCTGCTCTAGAAATACAAAAATTTGACATTTCAGTATTTCAAGATGCAGAAGTAGATCCATATATATATATATATATATATATATATATATATATAGATAGATATATAAATATATATATATATATATATATATATATATATATATATATATATATATATATATATTGATATGCCAACTCAATCATTACACAAATATGAAGAACGGGAAAAAAACACAAAATAAATCGTGGCTGTCCCTCAATTAGAAACCACAAGGGCAGTTATTTCCTATGGAAAAAAGTTGTGATAGTTCAATCAGATGGCACCTTGCCCAGTTTAAACTGGACCAGGTGCTAGGAATCCATTTGCCCTCTGCTCACATTGAGTTTTCCTTAGTTCAGGCTAACCCTAACTTTACTGCAATCTATATAAAACTACACATCAGCATAGCTAGCTTTGTTAGTAAGTCATGACTGCAACATTGATGACTCAGGTTTGAGTAACAGTTCCTGCTTGTAAAATGCTAGCAGTGAGAAATAGGACTGAGAGATCAGATGTCAGCTAGCCTACCTATGGCAGAGCAGGAATTTGACTGTCAGACCATTCTTCATAAGTTCATAGGTGGGTACTAGGCTATCAGCCCTAGGGCCTATACAAGCCTAGCCATAATGATTCCCTGGCTATTGCTTCTCACAGATATTTACTTTTCTGGACCCCTGTCTAGCAGGGCTACTGATGTGATCCCCGGGGTGAATTTCCTATCTCCCATCCAATTGTCAAGGTTCCTCTTGAAGAGGGCCGTTGAGGCGCTCTGCCTGATATGTATGGGCAGCCTATTCCAGAGTATGGTGAGTCTCTGGATCAGGAACCTATCCCTCCAGCATGTTCTATTCATCGTGATGACAAGGTTAAGATCCCTGGAGCATGTGGCTATGAGGGATTGGGATTTCTGTAAGTGTAGCATGTCCAACAACTCTGGGTTTGACATGGCCTTGTATGTTAGGCAGAGATCACCTCTGAGTAGACGATATCCGACAGAGTATAGCTGGAGTTTCTTTAGATGGTCAGCATAAGGCATCTGCTTTAGGCCTGTGATTCTTTTTGTGAGGTATTTCTGCGGCCTTTCTATTTGTTGCAGACGTCTTGAGAGGTACATACCAAACCGGGCATTGTATTCTATAATGAGTCTAATGAGGGATGAGTACAGAGGGACAGTGACCTCCTTTGTTCTGGATGAAAAGCCCTTAGTGATGAGGTGTGCCACATAGAAGGATTTTCTAACTATTGTGGCTATGTGGTTATCAAAGGTGAGACCACTGTCCACCTGTGTCCCTAGGTCTGTTATCACACTTTCAGTGTTTAACTATGTGGTAGTTCACAGATACATGGTTTTTCCCAAAGGGGACAACTATACATTTTTTGGCATTTAGCTTGAGCACATGGCTCTGGCACCAGGCATCTGTTTCGGTAAGGCCCTTTTGTAGTATATCCATATAATTTGGAGATTCAGTAATGGCTCCCAGCTTGCAGTCATCTGTGAACTTTGTAAGCCAGAGTCCCTTAGTGCTGGCCTGTACTTCAGAGAAGTAAATGCCAAATAAGAGTGGTCCCAGGACAGAACCCTGTGGTACACCACTTGTCACTTGTCTGGAGCTGGATTTGGAGTCGGCTACTTTTACAGTGTGTGTGTGCTGTCAGTAAGCCAGTTTGCAACCCATAGAGTGACATAGGGATTAATGCCCAGCTTAGTAAGTTTATCTATGATTCCAGAGTGGGAGATAGTGTTGAAAGCCTTGGCAAGGTCCAAGTAGGCTGTGTGAACCACCTTACCCTTGTCCATGGCTCTGGAGACTGATTTGAAACAGTCAATCAGGTTCAGGAGGCAAGATTGGCCCTTCACGAACCCAAACTGGGTGGGGTCCAGTGTTTGAAGGTTGCCAATGTCTTATTTTATAAGTTCCATGATAATACGTTCCATATAGCCTTGCAGATCCGGCTTGTCAGTCTGATGAGACTGTATTTTCCAGGATCCAAATTGGATCCCCCCTTGTGGAGTGGAATGACTGTAGCTGTGAGCCACTCTGTGTGCATGAATTCTGAAATGAGGCTATGATTAAACATGACACATAGGTGAAGTGCCAGTTCATTTTGTAGTTCATGCAGTACATAGCCCGGGATGTTGTCTGGTCCCATGGGTGCTGTATTCTTGGCTTTGGAGAGTGTGTTTTTTACCAGAGTTGCAGTGATTACTGGAATTTAGCATTCTTTCAGTATTGAGATGGGCCCTTTAGGGGGTGGGGGGGTGGTGGTGAAGTTGGCTCTGAATCTATCTGCCAGGAAATTGGCAATATCCTTGGGATCAGTATATCTAGTGGCATTCTGCCATAGCTCAGAGCAGATCTGAGTATTGCCATTTAGATTCTTGACATAGCTATAGAATGCCTTGTGGATGTCTTTGGAATCTTTGGGAATTTTGTTTTTGTAACTAGCTTTGGAAGATTTTATGAGGGATCTCAGCTTTCTGCTAAGGCTGGTGAGGGAGTTTTTTGAATCCTGTGCTTTTCCTCTTTTCTGCAACGGTTTCTTCCTTCTGTTGTACAGCTTGTTGATGGGAAAAGCTGTGCAACTAACTGGAGTATGCCATGATATCATGTCTTGATAAGTTATTGAGGCTGAGATATGACAGTGGGTTATTCTTGCATGCAATGCATGAATTGAATGCACAGCCAGATGGAAGAAAATTAAGTCATATAACAAAGAAAAAAAATTAAAGCCACAGGTGACATGGGTGTAGAACCCAGCAAACACACTCATCTGATTGACATAATATGAGTTTATAGAAAGTAGTGCACTTAGAATAGGATGATGTCTACTGGAATGATACAGTATAAGTAATGCATGGAAGGAAGGGGGACTGTACAAGTCGCATAGGGATAGGGAGGGCCTGGTGCTCAGGATGATAACACTGCTTGCCAAAAAAACACAACAGCCACTGATTGTAAGTGACTGTTGTTAAATAGTGGGACAGATTTATTTATGCCTACAATAAGTGCACAGTAAGTGTACATGATATGTGTCCTAGAACATTCCTACCACATTTTCTGTGCTTCCTTGTCACTCAGAAAGATTACACTAAGTGTACATGTAATCAATACATTCTGCAACCTTCATGAATTACTTTTGATATTTAAGGCTGCAAGAAAATCAATAGGAATAATAAAATTCGGAAAAAAGGTGTGAGTTATGCTTCTATAGTCTGTTTACTCAGAATGGTGCATACTTAGTATACAGTTAGTATAGGCATTGTTAATGAATTCCTTTTCTCTGCAAACTCTCAGCCATGATGGCCAAGTACCACTTAATCAGGCTTACTGGGAATCAATTGCTGCACAAGCTTAGAAGGATAATCCTGTCACTGACTGGGTTTGCATGAAGTAGGATATGATATGCCTGAAAATATAGTAATCACCCTGTATATGTTTCACCTGAAGCAACTTACTTAGAAGCCGAGTGGTGAAGTAAGTATCCAATCTGATGGGTTATATATGTAACTGAACTACAATCATTTTATTGGTGTTAATTGCTATAGTTCTCACTTACTCGATAAGTTGTGCATCTGAATTGCTTATGGCCAACATGAAAATGATTAGTAATAAAAAGGTCTAAACCAAAAAAGTCAACAGAAGATAAAAAAAAACAAATTTATGAATGGGGGTTGCCACCCACCTCACTCCCCCACACCCCTTGCTAATTAAATACATCAACTCAGAGGCTGCACTACAGTGGGAAAAGGGCAAGAACCCCTCACTGGTTTAATATTGATTCTTTTGATATTATCTGTTTTAGACCTTCTTTTGTTAAATGTTTACAATGTTCACCATAAGCAGCTTACTCAAAATTTACTAAACTCATACATACCTTATATATATTATATACAGGTCTAGGTTGATCTAAAACCCATAACATCCAATTTCATAACATTGAGACCAGAACATCTAAAACCCATAACATCGAATTTCATAATATCTAACACTACAAATCACAAGAAAATAACATCCCTTCCACATATAACGACACCAAACTACCAAACACACTTTTAACTATGTTTCTTGCCCCCCTGCACCCCCTATGTGGGGGACTCTGCCCCCCCCCATAAATTAAATTAAATATACCAACTCCAAAATTGCACTACAGTGGGAAAATGTTAATTTCCTAACCTCACTGTATCAAGCCCCCCTGCAGAAACATAGTAAAAAGTGTGTTTGGTAGTTTGGTGTCATTATATGTTGTTATGTGTGGAGGGGATGTTATTTTCATGTGATTTGTATTGTTAGATGTTATGAAATTCAATGTTTTGGGTTTTAGATGTTCTGGTCTCAATGTTATGAAATTAGATATTATGGGTTTTAGATGTTTTGAAAGGGACCCATACACACACACACACACACACACACACACACACACACACACACACACACACACACACACACACACACATATGGGTTTACTTTTGTAGACCAAAAACACAGTTTACCGAAACTGAAATCAAAGACATCACTCTGCTGAAACTACAACTACATGAAACTACACACTGCCGAATGACAGAAAACTGAAAAGGACCTATATTCTCAATTCTGGACCTTACCTTTTCCATACTGTAATGTGATCTCGGAGTTGGTATAAAAAAAAGTGCAGGGGGTGTGGAGGGCTTGCCCCCCTGCAAAAACGTTAATAAAGGTAATTTCTAACTTTGTTTTAAAATATGTAGAGTATCAATAAGATGTTTAGTATCTGATGTTCAATTTTCTATTGTCCGGCAGTGTGTAATTTTGTGTAACTGTAGTTTTGGCAGAATGGTGTCATTGATTTAAGTTTTGGTAAAGTGTGTTTTTGGTCTACAGAAGTAGATGCATATACACAGACACACACACACACACACACACACACACACACACACACACATACATATATATATATATATATATATATATATATATATATATATATATATATATATATATATATATATATGGGTCCCCTATACATTACCGAAATGCCACATCACCGACTTTCATATTAGCAAACCGATAACACTGAAACGACAGAGCACTGACCTTTCAAAACACTGACGAAAAATGGATGGTGAGTAACCCATTGGCCAACCCGACAACCACACAACAAAAGTCAGCAAATAAACCCCCTTCTTAACTAAATATACCAACTCTGTGAACACAATACTATGGAGGTAAGGGGCAAAGGTCGACATACTGTACAAGCACTTCCTTACCATCTGTTTTCCATCGGTGTTCCGAGCAGTCAATGTTCTATCAATTTGGTGTTGGCAGCTCGCTCATATGAAAACTGGTGATGTGGCATTTCGGTAAAGTAAAGGAGACTGATAACACCACGGAAAACACAAAAACTCAGAAATAATAAAAACTGAGCACATCTGTATCAGGCACACCAAAATATTTATTAGGAAAAGCGTTTTCATCTGGTGAACATCACCAGACTTCTTCAGACAAATAAATGTATTGCCATAACATTTTTATATCTGCAGCTGATTCAACCATCCAATTAAAACCCAAATCTAATTAATCCACATCCTTTAAGGAAACACATTCTCATTGTTGAAAGTTAAAAACAACCGAACATTTACACATGTTAAAATCATTTACAAAAAACTTTTATACCACCATAACTAAATAATATACCTTTGTAAAACATTCATAAGAAATATATACATATATATATATATATATATATATATATATATATATATATATATATATATATATACTAACATCTCATCTGTCATAAACTTTTAATTTTAGTGCACTAGTGATGGATACTAACTCATTTAAACCAGAGGGGACTACTTGCATTGGCAAAAATTTGCCACCAAGTCTCCCTGGTCTCTAAAGATACTTTCCAGGGTCCTCCCCAGTTATTGTATTTGTCCTGTTCCAAGTCCACAAACTTAAAGGTGTTATGTGAGTATTTTTAATATGCCTATATAATGCATTTTTCTCATTAGCCTGTCTAATTTCATACATGTGCTCGTAAATACTCTGTGCCAATTTACATTGCGTTTTACCAATGTAAAACGCCGGGCAATCCTTACAAAGTGCCAAATCAACCACTGCCTGGGAATTACAGTTATATCTTCCCCTGATGTATATTCTCTTATCACAGATCTGTATATAAGTTGTAGACAAAATATGACTACATTGTGAGCACATACCACAGGCTGCCATTTTTCCTTGTATCCTACATTTGCCCGATCTTTCCAGAATACATTTTAAGTTCTGTCCTCTCCTATAGACTATATTTGGACCATCCCCCAGAATATTACCCAAATTTTCTTGCAAAATATAATTTCATTTCTTTCTGATAATATCCTAAATTATTGACATGTCCATAGAATAAACAGTCACCAGACGGACAAAAGGGTGCACCTCGTACTAGTAATTTATTATTATTATTGTTATTATTATTATTTTTACCATCATTATTATTATTATTACTTTTACTAGGCATATTACTTATATTAGGTATGTCTTGATTATATACCCTCTCTTCATTTACATAGGACACTGTTCCTTGAATTTCTTCATACCCATTCCTATTACTACCCATACCCAAAATGGGTTTGTACACCAGGGTTTGCCATTTATAAATAACTTCACTCTTAATATTGTTAGTCAAACCTTTTGGATAATCTCTCTCTCTAAACATTCTAGACATTTTTTCACATTCTTCCAGAAAATCCTCAAATTCTGAGACCATGCGGGCTGCTCTTACTAATTGCCCTTTTATGATCCCCTTTTTTGCATGAACAGGATGATTACTAGAAAACTATAAAATACTGTTAGAGTAGAAGGGTTTTCTAAAAATAGTCGACTTTATACCCCCTTCCTGCTTTTTAGAGATCATAACATCCAAATAAGATATTAGGGTATTCCACTGAATGGAGGGAGACCGTTATAGACGATATAAGATTGCTGGTTGTGCAAGGATGTTCCAACTGCAATGGCGACTGGGGGTAATGTATCTCCTATAATTTCAAAACTGAGTGAATTTCAGGAGAAATTAAGTCATTACAAAAAAGTGCAACAAGAAAATATATATTTCTCTGAATGTTTAAAATTGAAACAGGTTCCAAAAGGGTTAAGAAGTTGGAGGTACCCCACTGGGTTGGTGGAACAGTCCCCTCTACACTTGGAATTGCTCACTATGATTGACCGGCATGGATGTGAGCTTATGGAACTTTTAGTCAAGTACAACAAGATTGTGCTTGACGGGTTACATGCAGAGATAAGGGAATTGGATAGTTTTATTCACAATTCTGGATTTCTTGATAACTGCAAAGCACAGTATGAAGCTGTGTTTAAGGAAGTGGATGGTATGGTGACAACGGTGTCCATTTCTAACCTCAAATCTAAAAAGCTTGATAGGGACAGGCGAGCATATCAGAACGGAACAGCATATCCTCCATCACCACCAGCACAAGGGAACCGACTATCAACAAATAATGGGCCTGGTTCAACAGTATCAAATGGACAGGGTCTAAACAATGTAATAGAAGATCCTTTAGATTCACCAGAGGTGAGAAGGTCGGACAGACTAAAGAACCGGAGACAGGCAAATTGGAGCCCATATGTTCAGGGCAAATGGAAGAGAGGCCCCACCAACAACAGGAACAAATTTCAGAGGTGACTGTTTTGCCTGTATTTAAAACAATTTTGAATACAGAAAATGATTTTATAGTTTATAATTATACTAATGTTGAATTTTCTTGTAAACATGCTGACTTGTTGTGTAAGGGTGGTAATTTTGTACCTGCAAATAAAACTGACACTACAAATTTAATTCATGACTTAAAGGTGCATGTAAGAAATTTAAATTTGAAATATCTGCATAGAAATGATGTAGATGACAGTGGGAATAATGTCAAAAGTATCAGAATGCCTAGTGCTTTCAATCCTGAAATACATCAAGTGCTACGGGATTTTGAACTAGCACGTGAGACGGATTTTCATCATTATTTATGTAACAATGAGATGGAAAATAATTTAACTCAGGAAGAGAAAAATGTTTTGATGGAGCTTAAAGAACATGGGAACCTAAGATATATGCAACCAGATACAGGAGGGGGTATAGTTATAATGTCTAAAGATGATTATGTGCAGAAGATGTTTAATATGCTTTACAGTGACACTTACTGTGAGGCTTCAGTAAATCAAGCCAACATTTCCTATAGTAGAATTGATTGGGAATTGTTTGATATGGTGACACAGGGGCAAATAGACATCGATGAATATAATTATATGATTACTGAACATCCAAAAACTCCTTCGATTTTCGGAGTTCCGAAAATTCATAAGGATTTAACTAATCCCCTCCTACATCAGATAGTTGATTCTGGCTGGTCCAAGACAAGTTATATAGCAAAGTACTTGGACAGTAAAATATAGCAGGGGTTGCTCAGTGTGTCACATTATTTGTTGTGATTCATGGCAATTCTTAGAAAGGTGTAACAATTAGTTCCATTTAATGATGGAATTTTTTTAAAGATAGATGTTAAGGATTTGTATAGTTGTATCCCACACGTGACTGGACTAGAATGGTTTTCAGAATTTCTGTTGGCTGAATTCAGACTAGATCAAGATTTTGTTAATGTCTATACACAGTTAATGGAGATTGTGTTAAAAAATAATTATATATTTTTTTGAAGGCCATTATTTCAAACAAGTGGAGGGTGTGGCCATGGGGTCAGTGTGTGGCCCACTCTTCGCCAATATTGTGATGGCCTGGTAGGAGAAAACAATATTATTTCCATCTCCTTTTTTCAAGTATATGTCTTTATATGTCCGGTATTTGGACGATTTATTTGTGGCATGGAATGGATCATGTGATTTGATCCCCCAATTTCTGGAGTACATCAATTTGAGTACAGAATTCCTGAAGTTTACTCATGAGTATGATTTTGACAAAATATCTTATTTGGATGTTATGATCTCTAAAAAACAGGAAGGGGGTATAAAGTCGACTATTTTTTAGAAAACCCTCCTACTCTAACAGTATTTTCCAGTTTTCCAGTAATCATCCTGTTCATGCAAAAAAGGAGATCATAAAAGGGCAATTAGTAAGAGCGGCCAGCATGGTCTCAGAATTTGAGGATTTTCTGGAAGAATGTGAAAAAATGTCTAGAATGTTTAGAGAGAGAGGTTATCCAATAGGTTTGATTAACAATATTAAGAGTGAAGTTATTTATAAAAGGCAAACCCTGGTGTACAAACCTATTTTGGGTATGGGTAGTAATAGGAATGGGTATGAAGAAATTCAAAGAACAGTGTCCTATGTAAATGAAGAGAGGGTATATAATCAAGACATACCTAGTATAAGTAATATGCCTAGTAAAAGTAATAATAATAATAATAATGGTAAAAATAATAATAATAACAATAATAATAATACATTACTAGTACGAGGTGCACCCTTTTGTCCGTCTGGTGACTGTTTATTCTATGGACATGTCAATAATTTAGGATATTATCAGAAAGAATTGGAATTATATTTTGCAAGAAAATTTGGGTAATATCCTGGGGGATGGCCCAAATATAGTATATAGGAGAGAACAGAACTTAAAAGGTATTCTGGAAAGATCTGGCAAATGTAGGGTACAAGGAAAAATGGCAGCCTGTGGTATGTGCTCACAATGTAGTCATATTTTGTCTACAACTTATATACAGATCTGTGATAAGAGAATATACATCAGGGGAAGATATAACTGTAATTCCCAGGCAGTGGTTTATTTGGCACTTTGTAAGGATTGCCCGGCGTTTTACATTGGTAAAACGCAATGTAAATTGGCACAGAGGATTTACGAGCACATGTATGAAATTAGACAGGCTAATGAGAAAAATTCATTATATAGGCATATTAAAAATACTCACATAACACCTTTAAATTCGTGGTCTTTGAACAGGTCAAATACAATAACTGGGGAGGACCCTGGAAAGTATCTTTAGAGACCAGGGAGACTTGGTGGCAAATTTTTGCCAATGCAAGTAGCCCCCCTGGTTTAAATGAGTTAGCATCCATCACTAGTGCACTAAAATTTTAAGTTTATGACAGATGAGACATTAGTATATATATATATATATTTTATGAATTTTTTACAAAGGTATATTATTTAGTTATGGTGGTATGAAAGTTTTTTGTAAAAATTTTAACGTGTAAATGTTCGGTTGTTTTTAACTTTCAGCAATAAGAATGTGTTTCTTTAAAGGATTTTGATTAATTGGATTTTGGTTTTATTTGTATGGTTGAATCAGCTACAGATATAAAAATGTTCTGGCAATGCATTTATTTGTCTGAAGAAATTGAATAGATTTAATAGTTTATATAACTTAACTTATAAAGAATGGAGTGCTTTAAAAGAATTATGTGACAGGAAGGATATTATTATCAAACCTTCCGATAAGGGAAACAAAATTGTTATAATGAGTGTTGTGCAATATTTTGAGATGTGTATGAATCATTTGCAGGATGAAACAACATATGAAAGAAGCAATATGATTCATTATCAAAAGGCTGTTACAAAATTTAAACACATGTTGGACAGGGGAGTCAGGCTGGGGTTTTTTACAGAGAAGGATGTGAGGAATAGGTTAGACAATGATAGAAAGGACCTAGCTGTATTCTTTTGTTTACCAAAAATACATAAGAACTTACATAACCCCCCAGGTCGACCCATTATTTCTGCCTGCAACTATTTCCTACATAACACTGGTTTGATTTTACATAGAATATTTTTACCATATGTAGTTAAATCTCCAGTTTACATCAAAGATAGTATGGAATTTTTAAACAAAATATCCTCTATTTCTTGGAACAACAAAATGTATTGGTTGGTTATGGACGTTAAAAGTCTATATACCTCTATTAGACATGATGATGGCCTCAATGCAGTGAGATCTTCTTTAAAAGACAACCCTTCTGTTGATTTCATAGTAGATTTGTTGGATTTCTGTTTAAAGAATAATTATTTTATTTTTAATGATGTTTTGTATCGGCAGAAACAAGGTACAGCAATGGGGGCAGCTTTTGCCCCCATGTATGCCAATTTGTTTATGAATTTTTTTGAAAGGAAATTTCTATTTGAGTTAAATTTTATGAAATGAAATGTGTTATTTTATTTTCGTTACATAGATGACTTGATTTTTATTTGTGATGGTGGTTTTGATTCAGTTAATGAATTTTTGACAGACTTACATGGTAACCCATTTGGGTTAGAATTTGATGGAATACAGAAGGGAAATAAAGTAATATTCTTGGATCTTGTTTTGGAGGGTACAGAACATGGTAAAATTATATCAAATATACATAGGAAGTTTATAGATGGTAATCAATACCTTCATGCATCTAGTTGCCATCCTGTACATACTTTGGAAGCTCTCCCTTATGGGGAATTGGCAAGGGTATCTAGATTATGTAACACACAAGAAAATCTACAAAGGGAATGGGATGTCACATATAATATGTTTTTGAAAAGGGGGTACAGTGTGAATATTTTAGAAAATGCCCTTATGAAGGTAAAAAAGGAGAATAATATGGTAAGGAATAAGTGTAATAAGGGTGAATATCACCATTATAAGAAATATCATCTGGCAACTAGTGATAAAACTTGTAAGGATATTTATTTTGTCTCTACATATTATGTAAAAAGTGGAGACATAAAGGATGTAGTGGAACATTTTTGGAAATTTTTAGTGAAAGACAAGGTGTTGATGCACATTTTGCCACAAAAACCTTTATTCTCCTATAAAAGGGGAAGAAATTTGAAAGATATGGTGGTACATGGTAAATTTGTAATGCCAAAATTTTGTTTACCAAGACCACTAGGTGAATTTGGTACAAGATGTTGCAGTAGATGCAGTGTTTGTAGGAATATAGTTAGAACATTTAATTATATTAACAACATTAGGTTCACAGTAAGAGATAGTTTTACCTGTAGAAGTAAGGGAGTTGTGTATGCTTTACACTGTCCCTGTGGATTATATTATATAGGTGAAACTAAAAGAGAGTTTCAGATTAGGTTAGGTGAGCATATTAGAGACATAAGACATAAAAGGAAAATAAATTTATTGCCACACATTTTAGTGTTTATCATAATAGTGATGCTTCATTTTTAACAGGAACAGTTTTAGAAAGTGTGAAATGTCTTTGTAATGATGAAAATGCTTTGAAATATAACTTACAATATAAGGAAAGTATTTTTATTTTGAAATACAATACAATGACACCCTGTGGACTGAATAATGAAATAAACTGGAGGTGTCTGCTTTAAAACTTTTTTGAACATAATTGTTTAATTAATTGCTTAATTAATTGCTATGAGTATATATATATATATATATATATATATATATATATATATATCCATTCTTTCAGTGAGAATGTATACTCTTGAAAGGTGGTTACACCGAGGCGCTGGAGAATAAAGAGTTTGCTTTTGGATTTGACTTTGCTTCCTGCTTTTCGATTCCTGACTTCTGAAGATTTTGCTGTTTTGGTATTGTTTTGGATCAGAGTTGTTTCTATCTATTTGTCTGAAGAAGTCTGGTAATGTTCACCAGACGAAAGCACTTATCCTAATAAATATGTTTGTGTGCCTGATACAGCCTGTGCTCAGTTTATTATCATTTCAAAGTGAAGGAGACCTATATATATATATATATATATATATATATATATATATATATATATATATATATAATTTGCATTGCTGAGGGTATACTTTTCACTGTATATCATGAGAGCTATCATTACTTTAGTTTAATGCAAACTTACTGCTGTGTGTAGCTGCAGCCATCTCTTGAGACTTGCAGAACTTTTCCCATACACACAAAGATTGTGTAGTCCATGTTTCAATGAGACAAAGGCAAAGAAGAGAGACTGACAGAACAGTTTTAGGATGCACTGCAGAATGCATCTCATGAAAAGTACTTGTAAACTGACAGGAGCCTTTCTACTGCCTTTTTCTTTTTCTTGTGAGATCTTTTCCATGTCTGTAAGAGTCAGAGACTCATGTCCTTTATAGTTTTGAAAGCTGTGTAGGAGGAACTGCCTGGTAAGACTGATCTGATTCTCATTTCTTTACTTGTTTGATGATCTCAAAGACTGAAGTCAGTTTTATGCTGAAGCTCAAGAATCTTGAGACTTTTTTTGACAGCAGTAATTTTGCCTGTTTTGATTCACTGGTTTGTGCTTTTCACAGAGATAACAATATTCTTTCTCAGGGTTTGACCTGTTGCTGTCTCATCAAAAATTTAGTTTGAAGTAGTAGAAATGCTTTAACAGTTTGTTTTTTAGATTCTTATATTTTTTTTGTTGCAGGTATAAAAATTATGAACAAAGTTTCTAAAGAAATAATTTGCTCATTGGTTTACTTTGTTTCAAATGTATATCCTACTCTGTTTTGCAAGTTCATTAATTTAATCAATAAATGCAAACATTTATAGTATAGGGACTGCTAATGTTGCTATATGAAGTGACCAAGTAAGGCAAAACAGACTAAGTGATGAAAGTATAGTTAGCCAGATGTGTGTAATATGTACACATCGGTGCACCAAAACAGCTGAGGTTGGAATTAGTACAATAAATTCCTTAGTAATAGAAAGTGTTATATTTTCTCATAACAGATTAGAGAACTGCTTTGTTATTGGAAGCAATTGTTTAGGTTGCATTTTACATATAAAATAGTTTCCAGCAAGTTTGTTAGTGTTAGATAACATATTTAAAATATTTTTCATAAGTACTGTAAGTATTCTATAAAGACAGCTAAATCTGAATGTTCTTATCTTTAGACAGACGTATTTCCAATAAACTATGTTCATGCTTTCATTATCCAGTTTCTAATTTAATCCATTTTGTGGTTACTAGGAATACAGAGCTTATCAAACCGCTCCATGACAGCAAGGCAGAGAAAATGAGTCTGTAGGGAAAAGTCAGCCATTTACAGGGTACATACACATACTTGCACATGCTATTCATATCAGTATGGACAATTTGGAGGGTCACAATGCATGTACCCCTCATTTTTGTTATGTAGGAGTAAACCAAACCACCCTGTGAAAAGCCTCACAGAGGCAGGAATGATGTGCAGACACCACATAGAAGGCACAGTACCCAAGAAGCCAACTTGAGATATATCCACTTTGAGGTAGCAACACTAATCAATAGACAGCATATTGCCTGTTGTACCCTAACTTTACTTGTTGCGTGAATGCATATGTGGAAATTGCAATAAAAAACTATTCATCCGCATTGTTTACATTTATGGAAACAATTTCTAATTTGAGGTCAGCTCCATCTGATACTTTTGCACAGTAAAATGTTTAATATTATGTTTAAGCTATCTTTATCTTACTTGCTTGTGCTGTGCACATCTCGTAGCACTTCAAAAAAAAAACATAATCTGGAATACTTTTCTTAATTATATTTTTGGTGGTCCGTGTTTTCAGTAGACATGCATTTTTCTCTTTTAATCCTTATTTTCACTTTGTGTGCTTCTCTTTCTGCTTATGTATACATTTGTTAGTCTGCTTTTACATCTGTTAACTGGGTTGGTGGGCTGGTTTGTGGACCTTTTCAAGTATGTCCATGCCAGAGGTAAAAACCTATATTGAGATAAAAATAAAACATCATAGTTAAAACATTACATGGCAAGAATGACAAATGGCAAAGCACTAGCAAATCATAACCTAGAAGCAGAGGTAAGAGAAACAACAGCTGAAAGGTATTAACCAGGTAAGTGAAAAGGTCTTCAGACCTTTTGAATCATGACCTGGGTTACAATGTGAAAAGAACATACAAATTCAAATATAGATTACCTTACCAACATGTTAAACATTTTTCAGATATTTTAGCAATAATATACATAAAGTGAAGATAAATGTTCAGATACTTTATCATTGATTTGATCACTACCACGTTTTCTGTTAATTTTTGATTTCTGGCAATTATAATTTTTATTTACTAGGAGAAGACTTCTAAAGGTCTTGCTTTCTTTACTGTTTGCCATCTGTTGCTTGGTTAGAATGCAAAATATTATAACTATGATGTTGTGTTCTCATGTTGTCATGTTCTCATGTTGTCAGTGGGTCTGCAAATTTTACATTACTTTGTTCATGGATCTGTTGTATTATGTCTGAGGTAATCTGATTCTGAAAAGAGGAAATGATGGAACAGCTAGAGAGAAATAGAGATAGACAGACTGACAGATTCATAGGTTCATAGGTAGGTACTAGGCTATCGGCCCAAGGGCCTAAGTAAGCCTGGCCAACAAGGTTCCCTGGCTTACACCACCCAAGAAAGTTAATTTCCTGTGCCCCAGTCAAGCAGAGCCAAAGAAGTGATCCCCGGTGTTTATTTCCTATTTCCCATCCACTCATCAAGATTTTTCTTGAAGAGTGCTAATGAGGAACTTTGCTTGACATAGATGGGTAGCTTGTTTCAGAGTATAGGAAGTCTCTGGGACAGGAATCTATCCCTCCAGCATGTTCTGTTTATTGTGGTGACAAGGTTTAGGTCCCTAGAGCATGTAGCTTGGAGGGATTGGGATTTCTTTAGGTGTAGCGTGTCCAACAGCTCTGGGTTTAACATAGCTTTATATGTTAGGCAGAGATCTCCTCTGAGTAGGCGATATGCTACAGAGTAAAGCTGGAGTTTTTTGAGATGGTCAGTGTAGGGCATCTGTTTGAGGCCAGTAATCCTCTTTGTGAGGTACTTCTGTGGCCTTTCCAGGTACTGCAGATGTATTGTGAGGTACATTACAAAAGGGTCATTGTACACTATAATGGGTCGAGTGCCGAGTAGAGGGGAACAATGACCTCTTTTTTCCTGGATGAGTACCCTTTTGTGATGAGGTGTGCCACATAGAAAAATTTCCTGACTACTGTGGCGATGTGATTATCAAAGGAGAGACTACTGTCCACCTGGGTCCCAAGGTCTCTTATCACACATTCGGCATTAAGTAGACTGCCGTTTATGTGATAGTTCATGAGTACAGAGTTTTTACAAAAGGGGATGACAATGCACTTTTTGGCACTGAACTTGAGGCCATGCCTCTGACACCAGGCATCTGTCTCAGTGAGACCCTTCTGTAGGATGTCCACATCATTTGGGGACTCGACTATGGCTCCTAGTTTGCAGTCATCTGTGAACTTCGTTAGCCAGAGGCCTTCTGTGCTAGCCTGTACTTCAGAGAAGTAGATACAAAACAGGAGAGGTCCCAGGACTGAACCCTGTGGTACTCCACTTGTCACTGATTTGAAGTCAGATTTGGAGTCTGTAACTTTTACAGTGTGGGTTCTTTCAGTGAGCCAGTTGCCAACCCATCTTGTGACATCGAAATTTATACCTATTTTAGTGAGTTTAGCTATAATTCCAGAATGAGATCTGGAAAAAGAGGCAGAAACCATCCACAGACTGACTGTGATCTCTGTGTGCTCTTAAGGGAAATTGCACATTACTTACTGTGTGAGTGTATACTTGTCATCCTCCCATAGTGCACTTTCCTCACTGTTGCCAGATATGTGGGGGCACAGAGAGGTGCAGCTGCCTGAAAAAAATAAGATAAAATACATAAAAGTGTACAGTTTTGCAGTATTTCCTGAGATGTGTTGAAATGACATTGATGTATGCTTCAGCTGTTTTAATTATGAGGTTTTGTGTCTTGACTAAAGAACAAAAAGTATTTTATGTTGGATTTAAAGATTTGTATACCCACAAAGAATGGGACCCTACTTAACAGAAGGGTAACTTGAGATCAGATTTCAGTGGAAAACTGATGAGAGGCATGCTCCTCTCATTAAGCAGAATAGGACAGTATACTGGATATTAGCTAAAAAAAAGTAATGGTTGTCATTATCATAGTGGCATGTACTGTTATAGCAGACCAGATGTCTTTCTACAGTGAAAGGCAATAGTGCTCAAAACTTTCAGAAAGAAATAAAGATGAAGACTGAGTTATATGAAATCTTAAGGGACACTGTGATGCCCCTGCACTGGCCCAGTAATCAAGGACCCTCAGTCCTCACCACTGGAAACAGTGAGGAAAGTACACAATGGGAGGATGACAAGTACACACACACACAGTAAGTAATGTGCAATTTACCTTAAGAGCACACAGAGATCACAGTCAGTCTGGGGCTGGTTTCTGCCTCTTTCTCCAGATCCCCAGTACATCTCCCCACTGGCACAGCTATAGGGTTGAGATCTCTGCTGAGTAGTCAAGCCAAAACCTCCAGCACCCTCTCTGTCCAACCAGTGCTTCGTGTCTCTGCCCAAGTAGCTGACACACACACTTTAAGATTTGATTTATATACAAACACACACACACTCCTGGGAAAGGCTGGCACAGGTTTACTAGCTATGCCTCTTTCTTACTACTAACCATATAACTCTCAAGGAACCTAAACATGTCTCCAAAATATATATTCTTCTCCAGTCAACTAATTCTCTTACTTAACCTAACCTCCATCTACTACCTTACCTAGTCTAACACCCTATCTCACACCCCGCACTTTCACACAACCTGCTCTCTCAACATACCTCACTCCTACTCAGTCATACCAATATCTCCTACACTTTATCCCATCAAACCCAATCTATGCTTTCACTACAAACTTATCCCACCTTACAAAACTGCACCCCACACTCTACCAAAAATATCCCCTACAACTCCTATTACTTATGAAAAAAAAACAAAAACCCATACTACATAAAGCAGATTCTAACATCTCTACTTTTATCTGGGGATGTACACCCTAACCCAGGCCCAAACACCTCCCCCTCTACATCTAAATCCATTTGACTAGCATCCCTTAATGCACAAAGCTTAACTAACAAAGTTCCAAACCTTCAAGCCTGGCTCCACCATAACAAACCAGATATCTTAGGCATATCTGACACCTGGTTAAAACCTCATATAAAAGATGTGGAGATAGTATCACCTAACTACTCCATTATCAGGGCAAACAGAACCCAGAAAAAAGGGGGTGGAGTAGCTCTACTCTACTCATCCTCTCTATGCATTACTCCCTACAATAAAACTATTCCTCGATGCAACAATGCTGAATTAATACTAGCCCAACTTTGATTAAATAAACACAAAAATATATGCATAGCCTCACTCTACATTCCCCCTGGTGACAATATCTCCGCACTTGAAGATATCCTCTCCTGGTTCTCAACCAATATATCTAATGAAACCATCATCATAGGAGACACCAACATCAGCTGGTCCTCCATTCAATCCCATACCCCCTCCATTAACATCAACCTGTATAACTTCACTCAACTCATCAACTCCAATACTAGACCCTCTAAAGACTTCACTACTGACAGTATTATAGACTGGATCTTAGTCTCTCACCCCCACTACTACCCTGATAGTGGAACTCTTCCTGACTCCCTAAGCAACCACCTTCCCATCTTGGCTACACGCCTTCCTTCTCCCCTACAAGTTACCCATAATTACGTCACTACCAGATACCAAAAAAACTTCAACCCAGAAGCCTTCTCTAACTCCTTAAAATCATTTAACTGGTACCCCCTAAAAACTCTTCCCCTGGAAAGTGCTATCAATCATTTTAATTCTACTTTCCTAAATCTTTTAGATATTCATGCTCCCTTAAAAACCAGAAGAATAAAAAACAAAACTACCCTTTGGCTAACTAAAAGCACACTAACAACCATGCGACTAAGAGACAAAGCCTGAGCATGCTATCAGAAGCACAAATCTCCCACTACCCTTAATGAGTACAAAACTCTTCGCAACACAGTAAAAAAGCTTATTACAGCAGACCGTCAAAACTACTACTCTTCTCTTCAAACTAAATACAAAACTGACCCACAAAAATTCTGGAGAAGTATAACCTCCCTCTTAAAACCTGGTACAACTGAAAACCCAAACCCCAACCCAAATGTACAAGACAATGACCTTGCCACCGAGTTTAACTCTTTTTTCATTGACTGTATTTCCAAACTAACGTCTTCCTTCTTGTGCAACCATCACCTCCTACTTCCACCTGTCCCACCCCTACACCCCCCTTCTCCACTCTATCACCCTGCTACCTCTCAACCGCCTACTTTCTCCCTGAAACCGATCCCTACTTCCACTATAAAAAAAACTCCTGCAGAAGCTAAAACCATGCACCAATGCCCTGATAACATCCCCTCACACTTCCTCAGCATAGCTGCAGATGCTATCGCCCTCCCAGTTAGCATCCTAATCAACCACTCTATCCAAGAAGGTCACGTTCCACTAATCTGGAAAAGGGCTTTTATCATTCCCCTTCATAAAGAAGGGAATAATACTAGTATTACCAACTTCTGGCCCATCGCTATCCTCCCTCCTATTTCAAAAATTCTACAGAAATGTATCCATCTTCAACTCCTTCCCTATTTATTAGACAATAACCTATTAACTTCTACTCAACACAGCTTCCGCCCTAATTATAGTACTATGACAGCCCTCCTTTCATTCCTTGAAACTGTGAATAAAGCTAGAGACTCTGGTCTCACTGTATCTACCATCCTACTTGATCTCTGTAAGGTGTTTAACACTATCTCCCATAACATACTACTCACTAAACTCTCAAAGCTAAACCTATCACCTTCAACTTTCAATTGGTTCACCAGCTATCTCTCAAACAGGCAACAAGCTGTCAAGTGGAAAAAAGCCACCTCCTCTTTCCTAAACACCCCCACAGGTGTCCCACAAGGTTCCATATTAGGACCCCTCCTCTTTAATATCTTCGTAAATGATTACTATCACTCTATCCCACATGCTAACATCATCCAATATGCAGATGATTCTACAATCATCTGTGCTTCCTCTTCCATTCCACCTCCCCTAAAGCTGACTCAAGATGCCTTCTCCACCACAGAACAGTGGATGAAAGATAACCATCTTGCACTTAATGCAGCTAAATCAAAACTAATGATATTTACCCCCTCTAAAACCAACACATTGGATCGACAACTATTCTCCATCACCAGTCAAAATAATACTCCACTTGAACTGGTATCTGAAACCAAACTACTAGGAGTTCAAATTGATGATAAGCTTAAATTCGAGTCCCATCTACTACTAAACATTAAAAAAAACACCAAAAACTCGGCCTGCTCTACCGACACAAGCAATTTCTCTCATCAGCTACCAAACTCACTCTCTCTACCACATTTCTCTTACCCTCCCTTCTATATGGTGCCCCTCTTTTAACTAATCTACAATCATCTCTCAAAACAAAACTATCTACCTGTTACAATAAAATAGCCAAATTCGCCACTAGCAATAAATCTTCAACACATCACTGTGCACCACTCCACAAACTAAATTGGCTTGAACTTCCCATCTACCTCTCCTATACTCAGCTCACATATGCACACAAACTCATTTTTCAACCATCCCTCTGTCCCTCCCTGTCCACTACCTTTAAAATTCACCAGACCCAAAGACTTCTCAGATCTACTAATCAAAACCTAATAGAAGTCTACAGACCCCTTCGCCCCCCAGGACATAACCTCCTCTCCTTTTCGCTAGCACGCCTATGGAACTCCTTCCCTCCATTTGTACCATCACTAGCCTTCCTACCTTTAAAAAATCACTCCACTCCTACCTAACATCCACATGGGAATGCTCCTGCTCCCACCCCACATAATCATTCTCCACTCTCTCCAGTCTTCCACCTCTCACTTTCTCTATTACAGCTAGTAATCAATTTCTTAATAATACTTATCATCCTGAAAGCCTTCTGCATCTATCTACTCACTTCCTTATCCTTCTAAAAAAATATATGGTTTTCTTATGATATAATTTTGTTTCTATTTTGCTATTTTTTTATTTTGTTGTTTAACTTTACTGATTATAACCTCTGTACCTTATGTCTTGTATGATATGTAATTGTAAATCTCTTTAACATGTAATCTTTGATGGAGCTTTTCTCCCCAGGACTCCATTGAAAAAAGGGTTCACTTGGCCCAATGGACTATACTGGTTAACCAACAGCAAATAAATAAATAAAATAAATAAATAAATAAATAAATAAATAAATAAATAAATAAATGCCTCCTTCTGCCCAGATTATAAGGTAGTTATGACTGCCACAAAACAACCCTTTATCTGTTACTATAAGACCCTTACAAAGGGTGTCCAATCCTACTGTGTAATGTTACTATTATCCAAATGGTAGTCTGACCAAGAGCAAGGCTATTGGAGTAGCCTGTACAATGTCACCAAATACATGTGCAAGTACTCTAAGAGCTTAAGTATGTATCAGAAATAGCAGCCACAAAGATAGGTTTAAATATATTTAATAATAAATAATAAAAGAAGAAGACAATACTCAGTACACAAGCACAGTAACTTCAGAGTTCAAAATCACAGGAAATATTTTAAAACAACATTGCAGGACAGGCTGAAATAAATACAGAAAACACCTAAACTAATCTTTACTATATCCATAGCAATATCTAAAAGAGATACTATGCCTTAAATCTTACTTACAGAACCAGGCAGATGATGATGAGTGGATGTTCTTGCAAGGTCCAAGACAAAATATAAAATCTACAGTCTCTCTCTCAGAGAGTTCTTAAATTAATATCACATTTTACTGCTGGGTTAGCTTGGGTGACATCACTTTTGGTCACCTAACCTCAGTTCCCAGGCTAAACAGAAATTTCACAGAATTTTAACGTATCTGTGATAAAAATACATGTCTCTCAGATGTTTGATCAGAACTGTATAGCTTCTAGGAAGTCATAAAGCAATAAAACACTTTACATTTTAAACCTGGCAATTACGTTTCTTTCAAGACAATAGAAAAACTTATAGCTGTAGACATCCTGTCTCTATTGCATTAAAACTAACTTGTATAGCACAATTGAAAGCACTTAATTTCAACTTATTTTCTTGAAGTTTTGTAAGTTAATCTTTTGTGTTCCAGCAGGGTATGCTGTGGTTACATTTTTGAAGCTCAGTACATAACATACAGTTCTGTATAAATCATATCAATATTCACAAATGATATAGAAATATTTACAAAATTCCAGATAGCTGGGCTGGCAGTGTCACAGACACTTTCAATTATGCATACCCTAACTTGGACTTTAGGTTAATACCAGTGACTCTTTGATGTTCTAACACTGGGCAAAGCATAAGTTTATCAGCACCCTATCACAAATGTATGGATCAAAAATAAGTCAGTGGCTTTTCCATGATAGTAGGGTTATTTACTGGATTTAGCAATTTAAGAGAGTCCACTTTCTTCTGCCTTGGATGAGAGATATAGAGCAAGGAATTAACCGTGTTAGCATTAACCATTAATTTGTTATAATATAAAGATAACTGATTTGCCTACAACTTTATTTGGATCTCTGAACTGGTTGTAGCTCCTTTGATAGCTTTTCCACAAAAGGGCAGAGCTCATTCACTGTAATGCAGAGAAAATAGAACAGGTCCATATATTAAGCTCTGGGAACGATATCTACTAGTGTGCTGGCAAGAACAGCTGCCATAACTCCCTCCAGTAGAGCTCTTTTGAGTGTGTACCTTTAACTCCTAGTGGGCGTGGCTTCAGCATTTAAAAATTGAAGTTATCAACTTACATTTTTAACAAATACCCATTGACAGAGGTAATATATCAATACAATTGTGTTTGCTATCATGTATGCTTTAAGATAAAATTTTCCAATGCCTTGTATGTAACATGGTTTTGCAATTATTAATGCAAATATGAACAGGCAATATTTGACGCCTAGAGGAGCAGTAGGGTGTAACTGCAGAAACGCCTGGAGACTTCACTCGGCTGTAATGAGTTAGGGCCATTGCCTTCAGAGTACTCAATCATCCAGTCAAGCCTTTAGAAGGGCACTGTGTTTTGAGCTTCATTAGCATCACAGAGTAAATAATTGACTGAAATGCCTTTTTAAGATAAATTAAACAGCTCCTGTTATCAACTATCAATAACACTGCAGATAACAGTTAAGAAATTTAACTATTTTCTAAAAACATAATGGTCTTAGGTTCATAGGTTCATAGGTAGATACTAGGCTATCTGCCCTAGGGCATTTATAAGCCTAGTCAGAGTGTATTTGGTTTCCGCCACCCTATTAGATTAACCTACTGTGCCTCTGTAAAGTAGGTCAAAGAAGGTACCCTTTTAAGATTAGTTTACTGTGCCTCCGTCTAGCAGGGACACAGGAGAGATCCCAGGGGTGAATTTGCGATTTCCCATCCACGCGTCCAAATTTCGCTTGAAGAGGGTCAGCGAGGGGCCATGTCTAACATGAATTGGGATTCTATTCCAGAGTGAGGGGAGCCTCTGGGAAATTAATCTGTCCCTCCAGCATGTTCTATTTATTTTTGTGCTGAGGTTTAGGTCCCTGGAGAGTGTAGCTCTAAGGGACTTGGATTTTTTGAGGTGGAGCATGTCCATTAATTCTGGGTTTGGCATGGCTTTGTACGTCAGGCATAGATCGCCTCTGAGTAGGCGGTAAGCAACTGAGTAGAGCTGGAGTTTCTTTAGTCAAGCTGCATAGGACATCTGTTTGTAGCCCGTGATCCTCTTGGTGAGGTACTTTTGGGGTCTCTCCAGTTGCTGCAGGTGTCGGGTAAGGTACATCCCAAAAGGGGCATTGTATTCAATTATGGGCCTGATGAGTGACAAGTAGAGGGGCACAATGACCTCTCTTGATCTAGATGTGAACCCTTTCCTGATAAGGTGGGCTATACAGAAGGTCTTTCTAACCACTTTGGCAACGTGATTATCAAAGGAGAGATTACTATCTACGTTGGTCCCCAAATCTCTAATTACTTCTTCCGTACTTAATGGATTACCACCTATGTGGTAATTTGTGGGCACCTTGTTTTTCCCAACGGGGATGACTATGCACTTTTTAGCATTTAGCTTGAGGCTGTGGTTCTGGCACCAAGCATCCGTCTCTGTGAGACCCATTTGGAGGATGCTTGTGTCAGCTGGAGATTCGATTATGGCCCCCAGTTTGCAGTCATCTGCGAACTTTGTCAGCCATAATCCCCCCGTGTTAACCTGAATCTCAGAGAAGTATATACCAAACAAGAGAGGCCCCAGAACTGAGCCCTGTGGGATGCCACTTGTAACTGGTTTGGATTTGGACATGGCACCTGCGATTCTGACCATGTGGGTTCTATCTCTGAGCCAGTTTGCAAACCATCTTGTGATATAGGGGTTGATATTTAAGCTGGTAAGCTTATTTATGATGCCCGAGTGGGGTATTGTGTCGAAGGCTTTTGCGAGGTCCAGGTAGGCTGTGTGGACTACCTTGCCCTCATCTATGGCTTTGGTAACTGTTTCAAAGAAATCAACTAGGTTTAAGAGGCAAGCTCTGCCCTTAACAAAGCTGAATTGGGTAGGGTCCAGTGTCTGGAGGCTCCCAATGTCTTTGTTTATGAGTTCCATGATAATACGCTCCATAGCTTTACAGACCAGACTAGTCAGGCTTATGGGGCGATAGTTTCCGGGGTCCGTTGTGGCACCACCTTTGTGGAGTGGGACCACTGTAGCTGTATGCCATTCTTTGGGTACATATCCTGTAGTAAGGCTAAGTTTGAACAGTGACTTAATGTGAGGGTTCAGTTCTTCTTGGAGCTCATGTAAGACACAGCCTGGGACACCATCCGGTCCCATAGATGCTGTGTTTTTTGCTTAGGAGAGGGCAGCTTTCACCTGTGCATCTGTGATGTCAGGGAGGTTACATTCAGTTGGGATAGGCATTTGCTCCTTTGGGGGGGGGAGAAGTTTGCGCTGAATCTGTCTGACAGGATGTTGGCTATGTCTGTAGGTTCGGTATATTTTGTACCATTATGCAACAATTCAGAGCATATCTGGGAGTTTCCGCCCACGTTTCTGACATAACTAAAGAAGGCCTTGTGATTATCTTTAGTGTCTAGGGCAATTTTTCTTTCGAAACTGGCCTTTGATGATTTTATAAGGGATCAAAGTTTCTTGCTAATACTGATCAGAGATGCCTTCCCTTTTTGGGATTTTGCTCTGTCATGTAGCAGCTTCCTCCTTCTGTTGTACAGCTTAGTTATGGCCGGGGTCCACCAGACTGATCTCCTGTTTTTGGAGGAGTGAGTCTTGGTTTTATTTGGGATAGCATGATCCATGCATTCCTGCAGGTGCTCATAGAATGCATTTGTAAAGGATTCTGCAGCTTGGGCTGTATTATCCTCTGGCCCAGGGTCTTTGAAGGATTCCACCTCAGTCTTGAGAAGTGCAAAGTTGGCTTTGGAGAAATTCTTTACAGTGATTTCCTTGGCTGGGGGTGGGGACAGGATATGGATGTCTAGGGAAATTTGTTTATGGTCTGATCTTACCAATGAGGGGTTTACCTCTGGTGTGGAACATAGAGTCCCCATGTTGGTGATGACCAGGTCCAATATGTTGTTCCCTCTTGTGGGAGTGGTGACCAGTTGTTCCATTGCATTAGAGTTTATAAATTCAAGGAACCATTGGGCGAGGGTGTTTGGGCTTGAGTAGTTTTCCCGGTCAATGTTTGGGTAGTTGAAGTCACCCAATAACATAGTATTTGGAGAGACCTTCATATTCTCCAGTGTTCTTAGGAATGCCAAGTGGGGTTCCTGTAATAGGGAGGGTGTTCTGTAGCAGGCTACAAACTGAAAGGCAGTTTTGCCCGCTGTTACTTGCACATGGATGGTTTCCGATGCTTCGTGCAGTGCCACTAACCTGGAGGTTTAGGTATCTTTGATGAATATAGATACTCCCCCTCCTTTTGTGCTTTGGTCCGAGTTTTGGGGCTGAAACGCATGGTATGAGTTATAACCTGGTAGTGCTGGGGTGCTCTCAGGAGCCTTGAACCAGGTTTCTGTTACTGCACAGACATCGATTTTCTCCATACTGAGGAAAGTCTTGAGTGCGTGCATCTTGAGGTTTAGACTTCTGGCATTGAGTAGCATTACCTTTAGTTTTTTTATCTTTGGGTTGTCTATGGAGGTGGGTTTGTCCTTTGAGCCTTGCCTAAAAACGGCACTATGGGGGTGGCAAGAGCCTTGGCCAGTATACGAAAGCCTAAGGGTGATAGGTGCAAGCCGTCCCTAGCGAAGCAACGTGGCTATCGAGCATGTCATCCCAGGCTGACAGACACTGGATCCCCTTTGAATGACACCAATACTTTAGCCAATTGTTGAAACTGATCATTTTGTCTTTATACTGTGGCATCATTCTTGGTGAGGAGAAGATGCTACTCAAGGTCAGGGACATACCAGCCTGGGCTACATGGTCAGAGAGCTCCTCTATGTCTCTTTTCATGTAGTCCAGGGAGGTACGTCTCACGTCATTCACACCAGCATGGACAATGACAGAGTCATACTTGTACTTGCTTTGGAGTGACCTGAGTGCTTGCATTATGTGGCGGATCCTGGCACCCGACAGGCAGCTTACAGTGACCTTCTCCTTGTTCAGTCTGGTGAGTGGGACGTCAGTGTGCTAGACAACAGAGTGCCCTATAACAAGTGCATTTGGTGTGTTGTTTGGCCTTATGGGCTGTGACTGTGAGGCACACTGATTTTGTGAGATATGTGATGTGTGGGTATTGTTGAGGGGTGGCTGTTGCTTGGATATCTGCTTAGGAGGTCTTTGCTGTTTAGGCAGATTTTTATGTAGAGCCTCCGGGTATGTTTTTGTGTGTTTATGTGTTGGGTATGCAGATGCAATAGGTCTGTGTGAGACTGGATTTGTGGTGTGGGTGGTTACCTTTTCCTCCTGACTGACTGTGCCAGTCTTGGGTTGAGAGAGCTCTGCTTCCAGTTTGGCTGTGTAACTGCATCTCTCACATGTATTAGAGTTTGTTGGAAGGAGGAGAGGGTTGTCTGTGTACATAAGGCAATTGTAACATTGCCTCAAAATTCCCAGATTCACCAGCTGGACTGGAGAGTAACCTTGAAACTGACCCTTGGACATACCAGATTAGTATAGAGAACTGTTTTTTTTTACTGATCAGATTAGGGAAGGGAACTGATTTTTCACTTGATCAGGAAGGACCAATCGGGAGTCTAATACTTATGAGAAGTCAAGGAGGGTGTAGTGCTTTAGTTAGTTAGTGTTTCCTTATAAGAACTGAGCAACTGCAGGGCTTTAGAAACAGAACAGAGTGATTGCTTTGAGAGTTTGAACAGTTCTAAGGGAAAAAGTGAAGAGCAGACTTTGTGGAGCCTGGAATAGTTTAAACCTGTTTAGGCGGCGCTGCCCGACGCTGCTCAGTGCGAAAAACCACGCAAAAAGAGAGTTGTAGAGTTTTAAAGAGAGAGAGATCAAGGAGTTTAGACTTGACCCAAAATGGCCAATAAAACTACAGCTTCTTGGTAGTAACCACTCCTCCAGGGACAGGCAGGCTGTTCAGTGTTTACCACTCCCACTGGTGAACACAGAGACTTCCCTTTAGCCCAAGCAAGCACTGGCCTTCTAGAAACTTCCAAACAGTTCAGAACAGCAAATCTGTAACTGAACTTTCTTAACTTTCAGAAAGTGGGAAAAAAGCAAGATTTTTTTTTTCTTTTTGTTGTAGTTTAAAGGTAGCAGAGATATACAAGCAGCAACATAATCACAACAGTGCAATAAATGACCACACACTTGAGTGCTAGGCCAAAATCAGGTAAAATGCAGTTTTTAGAGAAAAAAACGATTTTAAATTAATAAGGCACCATATTTGCCAAGAAGTTGAGCCAACTGTGACAATACTGTCATCTTAAGTGACATTTTCAGTTATTGCTTTTGTATTAGGCTGACACTTCAGTGCTAATTTAGTGAGGTTTTAGTAATGGGCATAATAAGATTTGTTTAAACAAGAGTGTTTTAGCACTTGATGTTAGTGAAAGAAAATAAATATTTGTCAGTGGTTTTGTAGTAACGAAGGTGAGAGATCTGTCTAGTGCAAGGTTACAGATAGTTTCTACCTTCTACAAAAACTCATCTCAGTGAAACCTTGTTATTGCAGAAGCAGGGACTAGTGGAAGCCTGCAGTCTGCAAGCCTGCAGTCCACACCAACAGTGACAGTTGGCAGAAAATATGCTTTTATATAATATTAACTAATATTTAACTCACTACTTATATTTTTTAATATTTTAATCAGCTAAGTTTAAAAAAATCTCATTCTCGCTATCTATTTTTATATGTATAGCTATGTTTGTGTCGATATGGATGTAGGGCAACTGGTCAACTGACCACAATGTCACCAACCGGAATATTGATGCAGTTCTGCTAAAACATGTACTAAAAGCACATTCTGTGCATGCTCTGGAGATTACTCTGCAGCAGGCTAAACACAATGAAAATGATTTTACAGGAGAGCAAGTTAAGCTGCACCCAACATGTGGGGAGCTGCCTCCCCATACATCCTGCTAATTATATATACTTAATCCAAACCTGCACAGTTCCCAAAGGAAAGGAATATTCCCCTTCCTGGGGATTGCTGATCTCTCACTCCTGTCATCCACCTGTATCAGGTCACCATATGGTTCCAACTACACATATTTTGACATTGCAGTCATTCAACTGGCTTACCATAAACCTGTATTTGTCTATCTAACTACACACACACACACACACACACACACACACATTTAGATATATACACACACACACACACACACACACACACACATATGTATATGTACATATACATAGTTACAGAGATATATCTATATATTTATCTATATCTAACTAATATATATATATATATATATATATATATATAAATATATATATATATATATATATATATATATTTATATATATGTATATATAAATCTACTTTGAAACATCTAAAACCCATAAGATCTAATTTCATAACATTGAGACCAGAACATCTAAAACCCAAAACATCTAAAACCCATAACATCGAATTTCATAACATCTAACACTACAATTCAGAAGAAAATAGCATCCCCTCCACCTATGAAAACATAACGACACGAAACTACCAAACACACTTTTTACTACATTTCTGCAGTGGTCATGCCCCACTGCACCCCCCACACCTCCCGTAAATTAAATATACCAACTTCAAGATTGCACTACAGTGGAAAAAAGTTCATTTCCTAACCCCACTTTATCAAGCCCCACCGCAGAAACATAGTAAAAAGTGTGTTTGGTAGTTTGGTGTCATTATATGTGGAGGGGGATGTTATTTTCATGTGATTTGTACTTTTAGATGTTATGAAATTCAGTGTTCTGGGTTTTAGATGTTCTGGTCGCAATGTTATGAAATTAGATGTTATGGGTTTTAGATGTTTTGATGGGGACCCATATATGTGTATATATATATATATATATATATATATATATATATATATATATATATATATACATATATATATATATATATATATATATATATGTATATATATATATATATATATATATATATATATATATATATATATATACGGGTCTACTTTGATTCACTGAGAACTCATTTCATTGAATTTCAATTCACCCTCAAAAAATCGCGGAAAGCTCAAATCACTGAAAATTCATTTCACTGAATCACATTTCACTGAATGTAAGTACTGTTGCGCAAATAAAACGTATATGCCATTTTCCCCACTGTAGTATGATCCTGGAGTTAGTATATATTGTTAGGGAGTATGTGGGGGCATAGCCCCACACCTACTTAGCTTTAATATTTATGAATCTCATTTCACTGAACTCTAACAATATAAAACCAAAAGTAGGTGGGGGGCTATGCCCCCACACCCTGCAATGTAGGGTGCTGTGCCCCCCTAACTATACATACTAACTCCAGGATCGCATTACAGTGTGAAAAGGGCATATACATTTTATTTGCCCAACAGTACTTACATTCAGTGAAAAGTGATTCAGTGAAATGAGTTTTCTTCAGTGATTTGAGCTTTCAGCGATTTGATGTGTGTTTTGAAATTCAGTGAAATTAGTTTTCAGTGAATCAAAGTAGACTCATATATACATATATATGGCTTCCCTAGTATTGGTCAGTTTTAGGTTCACTTGGGTTGACAATTCCTGATGTTGGGGAATATGCTGTTTCCCTGAGATTTTTGCCCCCCTCCCCCACAAAATTATTCAGTTAAGTTTGCGTATCCTGAGGATTAGCCTCTGAGCATGGCAGCAGCAAATTGATGTTTCATTATTTGTTGATGGAAGTATGTTGATATTTGCAAGCTGTTTGATGATTGTCATATATATTATAGAGAGAGAGGGAGAAACATGGATTTACTCACGTTATTCAACATTTTATCTTGTTTAAAGGTATATTTTCCTACAAATGGATTACTTTCAGTCAGCTTTACCTGCTTATTAGAACTCCAACAAAACAAATTTTCAATGACGTATGTAATCCATATCCACATGTATATGTTGATTTTTATCGAAATCCACACGCACTGACACTCAATTGGTCAATGTCCTCATGTTAAAAATCAGTACAATGAAGAAAAAAGTCACAAAATTAGAAAAAAAAGTTTAAAACGAAAACAAATATCTTTGATTCTGTACTGCAGCAAAAGGAAGGTTCCAGCAGCCAAGCACAAGCATACAAAAAAATGACGCGTAGTTAATACCTTATTCCACGAAACAAACAATTCTTTATTGGAAACAGCAAACGTAATGTAAAGTGCTTTTCGTCTCACTGACAGTGAGACTTCCTCAGACAAAATTTCAAGTGTAAAACATTTCATTATATACCCTACCCAATATCCAATTTACACTCCTTGAATTAATTAATTCAATTAAATTAATAAAAACAATTTCAACATGCTGGCTTTGTGACTAAATGTCAAACAGTACTGCAATTGCGTTTACATTCACATATCCAGATAGAACGCTTCAATCAGTTGCCTCAACATTCCGGACATTAATGCAGCCACTTTAAACCTGTTATTATTAAAGACCTTCACTGAAACTTTTAATCCCTATTCAATTTGATAAAATTCATACTTTTATGGCTAAGTAGATACAGTCTGTTGCATCTAAAACAACTGCAAAAATGAGGTACAAATATTCATACTACCTGTCTATCCATACTCAGGTTGTTGCCATCACACTTTCGGTAAATGCTTTATCCAAGTTGAAAAAATGTTTTTATCATTTAAACGGAGATTTTACTAAAAGTTGAGCTGCATTTGAGGTTGTTAAGTAGTTATTCCACTCCACCTCCACCTTTTCAGTTAGGGGTATACATAACAGCACTACGTAGTACAGCCTGCATTTAAAGCAGCCGTTCACTAAAATTAATAAACTCCGTTGTGTCCTGTTCTTTACGGACACCCAACAGCTGGATAATAATGTGGGCATTTCAACCCATTGCAGTCAAATATTTTGAAAAATAAGAATCCATTCCAATATTTAAAAATCTTAAACTTCTAAATGTGTTAAAATGTATATAAAACACCCCTTCAACTACACATAGACATGTAACTACACATATATAAATATACCCTTAAGACATTAAGAGTTAGAAATTAAAAATTAAAATTAAGCCATAATAATCTAAGAAATACCAAATATTAATATTTTACACTAAAAGGTATTAAACCTAATCCCCCACCCCCTAAGTAAGGTGTCTCCTCAGCTATTAGTCTCCGATCATCTTGCCAGACTTTTCAGTTTTAGTATACATTTAATTGAATAGTATTCGTTTAATCCTGGGTACTGACAGGCTCTGGTCCGTATTTGCCACATTAATTCTAATTTTTCCAACATCAAAGAACTGGGACCTCCTCTCATCTCGTCCACCTTCATTGAGTCTATAGCCGTAAATTTGAATGAATGTGTAAGACACTCTAAAATGTGTTTAGCAATTGTGCTATCCTGTTTCAAGGTTCGGGTACTATAAAGGTGTTCATACACCCTTTCCTTAAATTTCCGGTCTGTTTTCCCAATGTAAAAAAATGGGGCAGTTCTGGCAGCACACCAAGTAAACCACACCTTTTGTGTTACAATCAAATTTTTGTGAGGTCATGTAATCTACTCCTCTGATGTTGAATCTTTCACCAATGTCCATATATGGACAATATGTACACCTACCACATTTAGTCATACCTGCTTTTACTGCCATTTGCCTATTTTCCTTCTTTTTTGATAATAAGCATTTAAGATTGTTGCCCCTTCTAAACACCACTTTAGGAGGGTCTTTCAATTTACAAGTCAACACAGCATCTGATCTAATGATCTCCCAATTTTTGTAGATGATCTCTCTGATGTTGTAACCATCCAAACTAAACTTAGTGATTAGGCTGACCCCCACCAGGGGAGCTTTTTCTGTGATTTTATCACTAATTTGGGAATCCAATTGACCTAGTTCCCGTATATCAATCAGGATGGTTTGATAGAGGCCTCTAGATCCTTTCCCTTTTACCTCCTCGGTTAATTCCCTGATTAGTTGGGTGGGATATCCTCTTTTGGAGAACATAGTTCCTAACCTATCACATTCTAGTGAAAAATCATCATCCCTAGTCACCATGCGGGCAGCCCTGACTAACTGTCCCTTTACTACAGAACGCTTTTGGACCGAAGGATGGCAGCTATTGAAATGGAGAAAGGCATTAGAATATGTGTCTTTTCTATAGATATTTGCAAAATAGCTATTGTTGTGTAGGTCCTTGTTCAGTAAAATGTCTAAATAAGCAATATTAGTTTCATTATATGTAAAAGTTAATTTTAAGAATGAAGTTGCGTTATTAAAATAGGACACTAAATGTTCCACCTCTTTTTCTTTCCCATCTATCAATATAAAAATATCGTCCAGGTACCTAGTATAAAATTGAATTTTATTTATGATATTAGTTACCTTAAACACAAATTCTCTTTCCCAATATGCCATGATCAAATTAGCAAAGCTAGCCCCGCAGGGTGACCCCATGGCTATGCCTATTGTTTGATTTATGGCTAAGTAGACCGGAAATTTAAGGAAAGGGTATATTTACACCTTTATAGTACCCGAAACTTGAAACAGGATAGTGCAATTGCTAAACATATTTTAGAGTGTCCTACACATTCATTCAAATTTAGGGCTATAGACTCAATGAAGGTGGACGAGATGAGAGGAGGTCCCAGTTCTTTGATGTTGGAAAAATTAGAATTAATGTGGCAAATACGGGCCAGAGCCTGTCAGTACCCAGGATTGAATGAATATTATTCAATCAAATGTACACTAAAACTGAAAAGTCTGGCAAGATGATCGGAGACTAATAGCTGAGGAGACACCTTACTTAGGGGGTGGGGTTTAGGTTTAATATCTTTTAGTGTAAAATATTAATATTTGGTATTTCTTAGATTATTATGGCTTAATTTTAATTTTTAATTTCTAGCTCAATGTCTTAAGGGTATATTTATATATGTGTAGTTACATGTCTATGTGTAGTTGAAGGGGTGTTTTATATACATTTTAACACATTTAAAAGTTTAAGATTTTTAAATATTGGAATGGATTCTTATTTTTCAAAATATTTGACTGCAATGGGTTGAAATGTCCACATTATTATCCAGCTTTTGGGTGTCTGTAAAGAACAGGACACAACGGAGTTTATTAATTTTAGTGAACGGCTGCTTTAAATGCAGGCTGTACTACGTAGTGCTGTTACGTATACCCATAACTGAGAAGGTGGAGGTGGAGTGGAATAACTAGTTAACAACCTCAAAAGCAGCTCAACTTTTAGCAAAATCTCCTTTTAAATGATAAAAACATTTTTTTCAACTTGGATAAAGCATTTATTGAAAGTGTGGTGACAACAACCCGAGTACTAATATTTGTACCTCATTTTTGCAGTTGGTTTAGATGCAACGGACTGTATCTACTTAGCCGTAAAAGTTTGAATTATATCAAATTGAATAGGGATTAAATGTTTCAGTGAAGGTCTTTAATAATAGCAGGTTTAAAGTGGTTGTATTAATGTCCTGAATGTTGAGGCAACTAATTGAAACGTTCTAGCTGGATATGTGAATGTAAACACAATTGCAGTACTGTTTGACATTTAGTCGCAAAGCCAGTATGTTGAAATTGATTTATTAATTTAATTGAATGAGGAGTGTTAATTGGATATTGAGTAGGGTATATAATGAAATGTTTTACACTTGAAATTTGTCTGAGGAAGTCTCACTATCAGTGAGACGAAAAGCGCTTTACGTTACGTTTGCTGTTTCCAATAAAGAAGTGTTTGTTTCGTTGACTAAGGTATTAACTATGCCTCATTATTTCGTATGCTTGTACTTGGCTGGTGGAACCTTCCTCTTGCTGCAGTAAGGAGTTTTTGGCTTGGTTTGTGTCTTTACCCCATGTTTGATTCTGTCACAAACCTCAGCACACATTCAGTTTGTCTAAAGATAGTGTTACTGCAAGTGTTAGGCTTAGGCTTAGCAGAAATTTATCACAGGGCTTAGAAGAACCCTTTCCACAACAGTACCACTACACAACACAGTTCTGACACATCCAAACAACCCCCACACACAAAAAAGCATGCATATACACAATATCACACATACAGTACAGTAAATATATCCCCTTAGCTAACCTTTGCTATAATCCTAACCCAGTAACAAAAATGGAGATGAGAAGACCACAACATAAAACCAATGATTTATTTCAAATCCAGGGAATCAAACGGATTCCCTGGATTTGAAATAAATCGTTGGTTTTATGTTGTGGTCTTCTCATCTCCCTTTTTGTTACTGTTGTTCATTGTTTGATATTTTTGGAGAAGGTGAAGTTTATCCATAGTGGCTGCATTCGTTGTTCTTCTCATTTACTTATTTATAATCCTAACCCGCATACACTCAAAAAAACTTTCCCTCCCCAAATGCCGAAACCTTTAGAATATCTAAAGGTTTTGGCATTAGTTTCCCAAACTCTCACTTACCTTAGCAGAAGCACTCTTATGTTCCATTCATCCAAAATCTTAAAATGTCATTATTGGAACAGTCACATTTCACAGCCATTCACTCTGTCAGTGAGCTGCTGATTTGATGGAATGAGTAACAACCATAAAATCATGCACACATCTGAACATCCACAAATATGGAATGTAGGCGCATGATATCTCTATTGAATCACTGATATAAATTAGCACTGAGCTTTAGCATATCAGGTATCAGATGCAAACCATCAAATTTGGGTAAGTGTTTCTGCAGGGGGGAAGCCTCTGTATTCCTCCATACCACAGCTGCAGATATACTTTCTCAACCACAGTTGAAAAAAATTCCTTTGTCTTACTATCACCTAGTCTTGGCAAAACATTTTCCATGTTATACTATAGCAAAGTAAATGAAATTAACAAATCCTCCATTTTGCTTCACTTATCCTACAGGCTTCCGATGCAGTGAATGACTGATGTAATTTTTTTTCAATGCAAATACATCAATTGATTGTTTTCTGACAATCTCTCTCGCTCTTTCCTGTGTGTGTGTGTGTGTGTGTGTGTGTGTGTGTGCATAATATATATATATATATATATATATATATATATATATATATATATATATATATATATATATATGGGTCCACTTCTAAATGCCGAAATGCCGAAATCTCGAGTTTTAAAAAACTAACCCAAAACACCAAGATTTCGGTATCTCGACATTTAAAGGTGAAAAAAAACCCACAAATAAACTAAAATAAAGTGTTTGCAGGGGAGCAAACCCCCCTGCACCCCCCACCCCCTACTTAAATATATTAACTCCGAGATTGTGCTACAGCGAAGAGAACGGTAATGTTCCTGTTGCAATTTTTATAGATAGAGGTTATGATGAAAAATTATTAAATGAACAAATTCAGTATGTATGTGATAGAAGAGAGGACTGGTATCCGCCCATTAAAAAAAAAAGCCCTTGAACTTATTCCAAGTATGAATAAAAAATCCTTACTGAATGAAAGACATTTGAGTTTTGGCATGCCCATAACAACTGATGGGAGTGTCATCAAAAATGTTATTCTAAGAAACTGGAAAATTGTGGAAGGCAATCATGAGCTGTTGAAAAGTGTGGGTACTAAGCCCAGTTTTGTGTATAGAAATGATTGTAATTTAAAAACCTTGTTAGAGAAGGGTAGGGATTCTGTTTCAATTGATACAAGCTCTATTAGCAAAGTACATGGTATGCACAAGTGTTACGGGTGTAGTATGTGTAGATACATCTTGGAAGGACCGTTCATAGAATTACCAGACATTTCATATACTATTCCAGTTACTGGATATTTCTTATTCAAAAGAAAGGGAGTGGTTTATATTGCAGTTTGTAGCAAGTGCCAAAATGTTATGCTGGCATGACTACTAGATTTCTATATATCAGAATTAGAGAACGTATAAACAGTATTAAAAAAAAAGATAGTAAAAATGTCCTTTATAGGCACTGTGCTGTATGCAGCAGTTTCAAAAAAAAAATTATTTCAGTTTTGGAACAGGGTCAATTGACTTTGAAAGGAAGTTTCAAAAATTATTTGGAACAAAGAGAGACGAAATGGCAAATAAATCTAAGACGTGACACATTTCCTGGATTAAATTATGCCATTAATATCAAATGTTTTTTAAAGAACCATAGGGTGTATGTAAAAAAGTTATTAAATAAATAATCTAGTTTGCATTTTTAATGTGTTTTATTTTATTTTAAATGTTTTTTTTTTGTTTCTAGTATATACAATTGATTGATTGTTAAATTGACTATCTGGAATGATATAATTATGGTTAATTGATGCATAGGGTATTTATATGAGGTCTCAGATTTTATGTTTTTTGTATTTCTGATGAAGTCTTGCTGAAGAAAGTGGTGATTAAAGTAGGTTTATGCTGAAGTTTATGCTTTTTCTCTTGTGCTTTTTCAGTCTGGCAGTGGTTGCTTTTTTATTTTTATTACTTTATTTTAGGTGTCTGTCTTTTTTTCCACACTTTTAAATGTCAGATACCGAAATCTTGATGTTTTGGGTTTGTTTTTTTAAAACTTGAGTATTCGGCATTTCGGCATTTATACACACACACACACACACACACACATATGTGTGTGTGTGTGTGTGTATATATATATATGTATATATATATATATATATATACACACACACACACACACACACACACACACACACACACACACACACACACACACACACACACACACACACACACAAATTAAAACAAAGTATATGCTCTCATATGTTAGAGATTAGGAGAGGCATTGATACTAATTCATTACTTAAACATATTCAAGCAATGGGGGATATGCATAGGTTTAAGTTTCGTGTTACTCAGGTAGTAGGCTTAACAAAATGGGGAGGTGATATTAAACTTGCTGCTGAATTGGCAGAATGTAAATGGATAGATTTCTTTAGAGCATCTGTTGGTCCTGGGTTATACAGTCAGAATAGTTTGAAACCTATATTAAGATTAAAACATGAGAATATTGGATTTTATTTTACCGGGTTGGTTATGTTTACATGTTTTATGTGTGTTTTCATGTGTTTTATATTGATATATCTATATATATATATATATATATATATATATATATATACACACATACATATATATATATATGTATATATATATATATAATATATATATATATATATATATATATATATATATATATATATATATATATATATATTTTAAATATATGTTTTATTTGTTAGGCATACTTTAGTTATAAATGTTAACTCTATGTTTAAATTGAGTGGTCATGTGATTAAATCTGTATCCTATTGGTTAACCTGATTTATAAATGAGCTCACTGACTTACCAGTATCTCTGCATTGAGAAAGAGCTTTGCTTGAAAGCTTTGGGTTTTATTCTTGTATTTAAATAAATTCAATGGTGTATTCCTTGCTTTGTGTTTTTTGGTGCTTTTGACTGTACTAAGGAATACTTTTAGTTCTCAGATGAAGTTTTTTTCTTTGTTTGCTATAATTGATCTATATCTATGTGTCTTTCTCTCAATATATATATATATATATATATATATATATATATATATATATATATATATGGGTCTGTTACAAGTGCTCATGTGTTAGCAGATCATGACACACTAGCTCAGTGCCACTAAATTTTAATGGCAAGTTTCTTAACACCCTTTAGCCCAGTCCTCCTTAACTATTCCCACCACTGACCCTACTGAGCTACATAGCTCTACCAGTATGATAACTTTGACCCTAAAACTATCACTTGGCCTCAGACTTGAACTGTACCCCCCCCATCCCCAAGTGATAAAGTCCTTGATTGCTTCCTAAAACTAAAACTCTGCTCCCTCTCCTAACTATAAAGTCACATCCAGCTCCCTAAATCTAAAAGTCCTGCCGCACACTCCAACCCTATACTCATTTGACACTCCCTATATCTAAAACTCCCCTCCCATTCCTAAACTCTAAAGTTGCCAATCACTTGTTAACCATAAATTTCCCCCACTTCCTAACCCCATACTCCACTTCTACTACCTAACCCTAAATTTCCCACTCTCCAAACCTAAATCCCCTTCCAGATCACTGCTTGTATTCCTAAACTGCACTCCCATCTGCTTCCACTCCCAAACTGTGGCTACTGCACTTACCTTATCTGAACTCGGCTGCTGTGTCCAGATAAGGTGAGGCAGCTCCATTGTCTCTGCACAAATGCCACAATCCAACATAACACATAGTCGAGTTTGAACATGGGTGTCAGCCAATGTGAGCTACAAGATGTTTGTGCTCTGGTGTCGAGACAGTCTGTGGTGGCTGAGTGCCGGGGACTTGGGACTAGCAACCAAGCAATATATTGTGGCATTTTTCTGGTGCTTGTATTAATAAATCAGTCTTTCATAGCCAAAAAGATCAAAAATCAAAACTCATTCCTTCATATAATATTGAGGTTTTTACACTCAAAATGTCCATTTTTTCTTTCTCAGTGTTGAGTACTCAGTGCTCACATCGTTAAGTAATTTCCACACAAAAAGGCAAAATAATGCATTAACATCTCAGCAAAGAGCAACACCTCCCTTCCTTTTTTAAGTTTCAAAGACATTTTTCCCCCACTTGAACACATGATCACGTAGGACTGTGTGTAACGGACATTTTAGTTCAAATTCTTGATATCCAGTATGGTATAAAAAGTCACCCTGTCCATTAAGAACATGGAGGATATATGAGTAAAACTCCTAAACCTGTTCTGAAATTGAGACAGCGTTTACATACCGTTTCTATACTTGAATCTGGGCCTTTCTTATTAAGTCTGATTAGGCAGACAGGTATGTCAGTGGAACTCAGTCTTGGGAAGACTTTTGAGCTACAGAACATGTAAGAGAGTGAAAACACCAATAAACTATTGGCCCTTACTACTGATTCTCAAAGTTAGAATGAACTATTGCAAGCAAATCCCAACCAACATTCCCAGTCCTGAGTCAAGGCTGTGGTTACATATCCACCACAGTTTTCTAACTGTATAACCTGGCTGATATAACCCATTTGTTAACCGAGTAGGCCCACTGGACACAGACCTTTCTCAGGTGTGACCCAAGAGCAATGTCTGGTTAAATTACTTGATTAAGGTCACATATAGACAAATGAGAGCTGATGGAATCAAATCCTGTATCACAGGAACTACAGCTCACAGCCTTAATGCTGTGCATCAACTGCCAAACAAATGTAGACTTTGGTCATAAACACCTTCCACGTTGCTAACAGCCACTTTCATCATCAGAAGATCATTTTCCAAGTACTCATTAACCTAATGAAGAATCACTTTCCTCTTTACCTGGTCATCCAAAAATGTGTTCTGAGTTCATTTCTGAATGCAGAGCATCTAAGCAACATTGTCATGTATTAACATGTCTGTATTTGTTAATATATTCAAGGTATGTGCAAAATAAAAGTTAGAGTGAACTGTTTGGTAACCCATTGTGTAAGCTGTCAAGTGCATCTCAGCAATGTCTCTTTATTGTGCCTAGTCTCAGGAAGGTCCTTAGGCTTTTCAAGTACCTTATTATCACAAGATCAGAATGGAACTTATACAGGTAAGATGAATAGTTGAGGCCCCACATTTGAGTGTGGCAGAGGAATATCCTGTCTTATGACATCTGTCAAAAACTTTATAATTCATGTCAGATGGTAAGATGGAAAAACGATATGTCTTCTGGTATCTGTGCTCTACAGAACAGATCATATAGGGACTGTCTAAGTGATACTGTATCAACAGAGAGATATAAAGGACATCTGTTTCTTTCATAGCTAAAAGTGCAGTCAGGAAGCTTGCCAGTTGTTTGCACAGTATCCATAATAATGGTTCCAAATGGAGATGACCTTTGTCCCTTCAGGTTTTATCACCAGATGTGGTAAAAAACATTTGTGATGGAGATGGGATGGAAGAACAATGGTCATTCCATGATATTCATCATAAGTGTAAGGAGAATCATCCAAGGGCAAGGTGAAGTGGACTCATTGCCTTTAGCCATTTAAGAGACAGTGACCTCAGGGACCTCTGACTCCTCATGAAAAGGAGGCAAGGTAAAAGAGATCTCCATTACATCCATCAGCAAGTGAGATCATGCAGTCTTGTGGAAAGCCTAAAGTACACATAATGGATGTGGCATGTTGGGTAGCTCACAAACTGCACAGTAGAGCATGCCAACTGAGGGTGAGTATTAGGCAAAACAGTCTTCAGCCAAGATCAGCACTGGAGATAGATTGTGTTCTTCTCAGGGTGCGCTTCCATGAGTTGCCACTGAGAATCCAGCATTTCATTGGTATATAGTCTTGAACATCAAACTTTGTTGCAACATAATATAAAGAGACCACAGCCCCCCCAACTGTGATGACAATGACTGTTTGGTCAGACTGCGCATGGGGAAAATCTTAGCAGTAGAGTACTTAGTAGTGAGATCTTCTGATCTATGACCATGTGAGTCTAGAATCTACTTTCCAAGAGAATGGTAGTGCTTTTTCCAATCAGCTAAGAGTTCTGTGTTACTATCTCCATAGTAATGCATGGACCAAGGTGTAAAATCCTTTTTCAGATGTAAAAATAAGGAACTACTTAATAACAGAAGGATAGTGTTAGACTAAAAAAGTGTTATTCTGTGGTGGTGAGGGGGCAAATCCAGATATTCTACATTAAGAACTATTTTACATTCTGTGGTATAGTTTGAATTATTTTTAACTAACTACAATCTGATTATGCCTTGGAATATGGTGCCCTACTCATTCATTTTTAGCACCCACTTAGGAACATGATATTTCAGATTCCAAAAGAACCAGAGTAGTATTGCAGAGAGCTGCCACCATTTTTGCAATGCTACTCCAGTACCAAATGTCAGCTCTACCCTGGGTATAACCTCCTACCAGAGGACAGAGCCTTCCACACAGTATGCAATGCTACAACAATACTGTAGTGTTAATGATGCCACTACATCATAACCAGATAATGAAACATTATTATGCAAATGAACATCATTACTAATTGGTACAGGATACACACCTCTGAAAGATGGCCATCATAAAGCACTACATGCACGACAGGTAAAAAACTGTGCTGCATGCAGTCTCATGCCTAATACAATAAGGACATCATATTGTATTGTACTGAACCTGATTCAATTTCTCCTTTGTTTTTGGAAGAGATGATTCACATGAAACAACAACCCTGCATGGGTGTAATCTATAGCCACCTCCCCCAAACAAATACAACTTGAAGTACAGTTCCACCTGTATATGGTCATAGTCACTATCCTAATATACATGAAGAGTGCAGCCTATGCTGGGAAAGTTAGAGATTGTACACCATTACAGGTTCATAGGTTCATAGGGTCATAGGTAAGTGAGTGGCTAGCTGCCCTTGTAGGCCATTTTAAGTCTATCCAATTTTCCTTTTTGTGCTCAAAAATAAACTGGCCCATTTGGTTATAGATTAGCTTTACCTACCCCACAGTTGATAATTATATAGCATTCCTAATAACAATAACTGGAATCATACCATAGATCATTTGCGGGTTCCCGTACATGGGATAAAGCATTTAGGAGCTGCCTCTGTCCATTAGTAGTACAGGGAGCAGTCCTTGGGTACATTTTTTTGTTTCCCATCTATAGATCTAAGTTGCATTTGAAAATAGGCAGGGATGAACTTTGTTTTATGTGGATGGGGATTCTGTAAATCCTCTGCTAAATAGACCTGTCCCTCCAAACCATACTGTTGATGTTGTAGAAGAAGTTTAGATCCCTAAACTGAGTATTTCTTATCCCATTTGACTTGTTGATGTGCAGTAGATATATCAGTAATGGCTTGGAGGATGCCTTGTATGTCAGACACAGGCCAGCTCTTAGCAGTCTATAGGATACTGAGTATAGTGACAAGGATTTGAGTCGGCCCATGTAGGACATGTTGTTTAGACCTTGTATTCTTTTAGTGATGTTCCAGTTGTTGCATGTTTCTGGACAGACACATGCCAAAGAGGACATTGTAGTCAATGATTCACCTAATGAAGGCTGAATAAATGAGGACAATGACATCCCTAGATATAAACACAATCTCTTTGTTTATAAGCTGTGCAATATAGTTGGACTTTCTCTCATCAGCAGACACATGCTGGTTAAAAATATTGTTTATATAATGTTGGTCATTGTTCAACATCAGTTTAATATTTCGAAGTCCAGTGGAGATGCAAGCCAGATTCATGTTTTGGAATCAGATATTTAGTGCTCCAGATTTAGTATCAGGCATAATGTTACTCCTTGGGCTAGTGCATCCCTAATTCTCTTTATTTATTTGCATTCTGGTAATCATATCAAGCCATTTTTGCAAGAGACTCTGGCAAATCATATTAGGTCATGTGGATTATATATTGTTTTATTAACAGTTCTTAAAGATGACATACAGGCATGTACTCCAACAGGTAGAATTTGTCACATCTTTGCATACATCACAACTGTCCAAAATGTTGATGAATGCCCAGATTTTTGCCTTATAAATCATTGAGAATTGAATTCATTAAATATTGAAAGACATTTGAGTTTTAGCCATCATAACCTTTTAGAAAATGTATGCTATTGCAAAACCTCTTATTTAAGCAACTTTCTAAGTTTATGAGAAAACTATTTAAAATTTGTTAATATGTTTGGAGCTTTTATGCCCCATTATTTTTTCCACATTTATTATGCTAAGAAGTTGAAAAGTATGCACCTATGACATTGCTTGCTCAAAACAATTGTGTACTTACATTTAGATGATGAGCACATACTGGAAGTCTGTCCTTATATGCAGAGAAACACATATTTCTGATTGATGAAATACCTTGCATTTTCTTTGAAGTGGGTGGAACAAAGAAAATTTATGAACCTGTAAAGTATATCATAGCTGTAAATAAGCAGTAATGATTGCTACTGATCTTCATTTTTGTTGGCTCCATTGCTTATATAAGGTAGTCTTCAATTTGTTATGATATTTATTTGTGGACAAAGCTCATATTAAAAAATGGAATCTGTTAAACACAATCTATCCCCTGGATTCAGCAAACCCTGCACGGTGTGCAGGACTAGTGCAGGAGCTCCAGCAGGCAATGTCTGCCGTGCGATCCAGGAATAAGCTGCAGGGACGTGTAAAACCGCTCCTGCACTAGTCCTGCATGGGCTCAGCTCCTGTATGCAAATTACCCCATTTGCAGGTGAAATCCATGCAAATGAGGTGAATTTATGAGCCAGGAAGCTGGCAGCTGGCTGTGCAGGACTAGTGTAATCTGCAGAAATGTACTCAGTTAGTAACCGAGTACATATCTTCAAACTACAGAACGGAGCCATGACAGCTTCAAATAAAGGGTGTGTATTATGTTGAAAGCATGCCAATGGCCAAATATATGGCCATTGGCATGGAAAACAGTTGCAAAAAAATAATAAATTTTATTTTTTTAGCAGATTTTAGCTGTTTAAACGCAGGGCAGCAGTGCGCAAATGGGATTGGGAGAAAAATAAAAAAAAACTAAAATAAGCATTCTAACCAAAATCACTATTTTGCAATTATACTCAATGGCAGGCAGAAGACAACATGGCCAGAGAATAGTGGTTGCTAAGGGGGGAAACTCAGTGTATGACCTGCAGCAATGCATCAGCAGGCAATACTATGAAAATGGGGGGAATGATACTGAATCCCAGATTTCCCCTCAATGCTAGTCAGCACCCAACAGTGTAAGAGCAGGAATGGCTTGGTGCAAGCTTAGGAGTTAGCTGACATCATAGGGGGTGTGTCAGACATACTGTAAGTGGATTGGAGCTCTGCGGCTCAGGTTTGCCCTTCGCTTAGCAGAACTAAGCAAGGGGGTGTGTCTGAGACTGCCTAGCACTCTTTATATTGCCTAAGCGGGTGTGAGCACCATGCACTGGGCTTTAAAGGGAAAAAAAGTAGACCAGGAAATAGCAGCTCTGTGCACATTTCAGCACTCTGTTTGCATGGCATGCCCCCGGGCTTAAACAGGAAAACAATGGGAAGGGAAAACAGCAGTAGGAAGGTAATCAGGGAGAACCAGCATAGCTGGCAGGTGAAATGTATTAGAATCAGCCAATTACACAGGCAGCAGACCAGCCCAGCCCAGAACACTACTATAAACTATGCAGACACCTTTCCCTCTGGTATTTCCCACATACTCTACACCACCGGTGTATACAAGTGGGGGAATTTTAACAAGCAAATACAACAAAATGGTAGGGGCTGCAATAGCTATCATACATCAACATATGGAAGAGGCTGAGGGTGGTGAGGATGAGAATGCTGTTGACCAACCCACAGTGAGGAGACGGAGAAGAGTGTACAGACCCAGGGTAACCTACCAGGGGTTACATGAGCTGGAGATAGTAGAGCACTATAGTGTGGACAGGGACCTCCTACAGCAAATTGTTGAGCTGTGCTGGCCATGCCTGACACACGGAACTAACAAAGGGGAACCCATCCCAGTGGCTACCAAGGTATGTGTAGGCCTAAGAATACTAGCTACAGGTACCTTCCAAAGGCCAACTGGGCATATAATGGGGATCTGACAGGCATCAGCATCCAGGGTACACCACCAGTTCCTGGATGCCATGCCAGTGAGCACGTATATTTCCCCACCAGCTGTGAGGCGTTGGCCAGCAATATGCGTCTCTTACAACAAATAGCCGAATACCCTGAGGTAGTGGGTGCTATAGACTGCACGCACATATGCATCAAAGCACCACCTGGTGAGTGGGGTAAGGTCTACATCAACCGCAAGGGCTTCCCCTCCATTAACTGCCAGGTCGTGTGGGATGCCCAGGCATAATAATGAATGTGTGCACTAGCTGCCCTGGAAGCTATCACAATTCCCGCATCTGGCATCTGACGCAGCTTTACCAAAGATTTATCAGTGGTGACATCCCTTATGGTCACCTAGTGAGGGATGCTGGTTACACACTGGAGCCTTGGCTGATGACACCCATCAGAAATGCTCACACACCCGAACAAGAACTCCATAATGAGGCACACGCACAGACCAGAATTATAATAGAGCATGAGTTTGGGATGCTCAAGTCACGGTTCCAGTGGCTGGACACATCCATTGGAGCCTTTTAGTACTCCCCAGCTACATGTACTCAAACTGTCATCGTATGTGCCATGCTACACAATATGATCCTGTGGAAACAGATGCAGCAGGATCAGCACTGGGCAGGGCCACACAGCCTCCCAGCATTTCCAAGGCCTGCACAGGCACAGAGTGACTTGAAGGAGGAACAACATGAGACTGCCCAGTATGCCCTGGACTTGGAAAAGAGAAATCGCATAGCACACAAACTGACACACGAGGGACACAGGGAATGACACCTCTCTCTCTGACTCACACATACAGTCAAAGGGATGCCAAACATGACACTACCTGTGCTCAGCCATGTATAGGGACTATGTGTACTAAGCGCATCTGACATAGGCAGCCCTCCAGCACCATCCTCAATACTGGCACATCCACAAGGTAAGTCACTCTTCTTTCCAATTGCCAATTGAAGTAGTATGTGTTGTTACTTTTATCTATGGTATGGATGTGAGCATGCAAGGGAATTGGGTGGCTGAATGGGATGCCAGCAGATAGTAGGCACCTACAGTGGCAGCACGTGATCTGTTACAGATGCTGGTGTCACCATAGTAGCCAGTACTACACATGTTGACAAAACCCACTGCAAAAAATGTGCTGAGCCACGTGTGTCCATAAGACACACACATGCCAGTCAGGGAGGTTCACATACCCAACAACAGTCTCAGCCAGCAGGAGAGGTGTAGACAATCACAAACAAAGGCTGTGCTAAAGCCTCTGAATGATGGCTATGGGTAACCTCCACCCCAGGCCTACACAGACAGACAGACAGACTACACCAGACCAGGCAGTGGGATGTGAGTTCTGAAGGGTAGGAAGTCAGGAACTGATATGTAGGTCAATCAAACCTAAGACCTGTAGTACACTGACATACCTCTAGTCAGCATAATAGGTTACAATACAGAATGAAATGGAGTACCTGACATACCAGTACAGTCAAAGCAAATGTGTACAAGTGTCAGGTGTACCCCCCCCCCCAATCCTATGTAGAAATGCAGAAACAGTCAGGTGTTCCCCACCCACATTTGTAAGTAGAAATGTAGTAAGAGTCAGTTGTGCCCCCCAATCCTATGTAGAAATGTAGAAATAGTCAGGTGTGCCCCCCATCCTATTTAGAAATGTAGTAACAGTCTGGTGTGCCCCCCAATCCTAAGTATAAATGTAATAACAGTCAGGTGTGTGCCCCTCCATTCCTATGTAGAAATGTAGAAAACATCAGGTGTGCCCCTCCCAATCCTAAGTAGAAATGTAGTAACAGTCAGGTGTGCCCCCCCACAATCCTATGTAGACATGTAGCAACAGTCAGGTGTACCCCCCAATCCTGTTTAGAAATGTAGCAACAGTCTGATGTGCACCCCCAATCCGATGTAGACATGTAACAGTCAGGTTTGCCCCCCACCAATCATATGTAGAAATGTAGTAACAGTCAGGTATGCCCCCTCCAATCTGATGTAGACATGTAGCAACATGTATGTGTAGATATAATACCAATGGAGCACAGATGACCTGAGGTGGCCAAGGTAGCAGGATAGATTGTAGCATTTGTACAATATGCAGGTATGCGTGTGTTAGGTTGGTATGTGTTACATATTGTGTGAGAGTGGTCAGTATGTATACATGTTGAGGTTTGACCTGGTGGCCATTGACAACTACTGCCGATGACAGGGCCAAGTACTCACAACTGCAGTGCCAAAGACAATGCTCCCCAGTATAACACATGCTAGCTGTAAGCCATTGCATACATATGGCGGTAATATGTGTCACCATCTGAAAGATGGACATGGCATGACTGATGGGCTATATATACAAGCAGTACACAGGGAAAAGTACCCCAGACATACAGTATATAATGTATAACCATGAAATGGACACACCCTTGGAATTGTATATACAGGTATGCATCACATTATCTGGGCTTATAGTAGGGAATACCAATGTAGTCTGGCCGAACACTTGCAGATCACAAAAGTGATAGGACTGATGAATTGGGAAACGGCTGATGTCCCTGCACAAGCCAGCATAACAAGAATGCCCCATGCATATCTGTGAGTCGGATGCAAGTAGTGTTCATAGCACACATGCACCCAGCTCACCTAAACACCACCCACAGGTACCTCTCAGGTCTTATCCCTGCTGCTGGGAATGGGTACAATATGACCCCCACCTGTGTATGGCAATAGTGAAGGAATGCAGCATGCAGTGCAGGTATCCCATGCAGGTGTGTCCCGGGCCATACACAGCACCCTGCCAGCATCCACACCACCTGATCAATACTGATAGAAGGTATTGGCATGAACACCTAACACACCTACCCTGTCACCCCAGGGCAACATACTGTATGGCAGTCTGGGACTGTAGGACTGACAGAATGCAACGGCTTGCTACAGCTGGCCTGCATCACTACCAAATGGCCTACAGGCCTCTTCCAAAGGCCTGCATCTCAACCGCACTGCCAATGTATGTTATGTCATGGACAACCAAATAATAACATAACACACTCTACATAAGCCATATGCAAGGCCACGTGGACAAACAACAGTAACATGTCTACCATGTCCCACTGCATGAACTGTGGACAACACCAAAACACAGCTGTTATGAGGTGAAAACTATAGGGAAAGTATCAGAGAATGTATGCATAATGTATGGAAGAGGATAAAATAATAGAGGGGGGGGTGGGAGCATGGGCAGCTTGGAATGTGCAAACTCCGACACACAGCTGTGTGCACATACTATACCTGGCTGCAAACACAAAAATGAGTGGCTACAAACCTACACATACACCATAGTAGGGGTAATGTCCTGACTTATGACTCCTGCCTCTGGGTAACCTGTGTGAATCTGTACAGCTGTGAGGTACTGGCACAGCAAGATAAGGCCATACTGTCACATTGATGGATGTACAAGTATGGGATCCTCTGCCATCGCTGTGCCAAGGTGCTGAACTGGATACACATACCCAGCAGCAAGTGTCTGCAGCTTCCCCTATAGAATGGCATAACTTTCCATGAATGTGTAGGCGTTTGACCACAATACTGGACATAGCTGCATTCACTCTGTGTTCCCACGGACATCACTGCGAGCAAAAATGTCCACCTGACACTACTTGAGGACATAAAACATCACAGTGTATAACAATACACATGCCTGAATATCTCTGCTAATACCAGTACCATGTAGCAGAGGCCGCACAGACACAATCACCTACAGTACACACTATCCCTTGCACAGTGAGGCCCCATATTGCCAACTGATCTACAGATATCCTGCAGAAACAGTTTGTTAGCTGTAGGTGTGGAACACAAAGGTCTACACTGGAGTACAAACTACCTGGAATGGATCCAGACATTCAATACAGAAGGGCATACTGGGCATGCTCACACACTTATAGAAATGACAGCAATGTCAGACAACAACATACTGGAAGGTCATACTGGGCATGCTCACACACAAACAACTGAAGCCCATGTTTGCCAACAACAGTGGACCATAAATATATGACAGTTGCAGATGTTAGTGCATACACTCCTCAGTATGCAGTAGTCATGCTTTGCACACACATTGAATGGAAATACACATATATATCCAAGGACAACACACTATAATATGCCAAAAGTACACATACATAGATGTGTGGAAGAGAGTGACAGGGACAAAGAGTCTTCCATCATGAGGCCTGTCCCACCTGGCACACAGCCAAATGGCTACAACCACATGATGTGTAAATGTCACTCACTGTAGAAATTAGCTACTGGTATCCCTCAGCATTAAAAACTCTGTGGTGCTAGTGCTAGCTGTGCAACATGACTGTACAAGGCAGTAGTCATCTAGTGGTTGTATACACGTACCTGCGGAATATAAACCTGCATGTGCCTGAGAGTGGTGTGTCTACCTCTAGATGAATGGGTTATGGCCCATGCACACACACTGCCCTCCCCATAGCCCTACTATGGCAAGCCTGCTGATGTCATTCACTTTGAAATACATCTTTGGGAAAGGAATAGCCCAGTAATCTCTGTGTTGCATCCTATAACTGTGTAATGCTGTAGTGTGAAAAACTAGTTAGTTAGGAGTTCTAATCCCAGACGTGATAACTGTGTGTGTGTGTGTGTGTGTGTGTGTGTGTGTGTGTGTGTGTGTGTGTGTGTGTGTGTGTGTGTGTCGCTGTCTGTGTAGGGAGCAATGCTTTTTAGGCTAGTCACACTTACTGCAATTTAAATGCTCTACTTTGGTAAGCCTGCTGATGTCATTCACTTTGAAATGCACCTTTGAGAAAGGAGTAGCCCAGTGATCTCTGTGGCATGTCCTATAACTGTGTAATGCTGTAGTGTGATAAACTACTGATGTAGGAATTCTAATCCCAGACATGGCAACTGTGTATGTGTGTGTGTGTGTGTGAATGTGTGTGTGTGCGTGTGTGTGTGTGTCACTGTCTGTATATGGAGCAATGCTTTTTAGACTAGTCACACTCACTATAATTCAAATGCCCCACTTTCTCAAACCTGTTGATGTTATTCACTTTGAAATACACTTTTGGGAAAGGAGTAGCCCAGTAATCTCCATGGCCCGTCCTATAACTGTGTAATGCTGTAGTGTGAAAAACTAGTTAGGTAGGAGTTCTAATCCCAGACATGGCAACTGTGTGTTTGTGTTTCTCTGTGTACAAAGCAACACTTGTTATGATAGTCACAGTCACTACAATTAAAATGCCCTACTTTGGCAAACTTGCTGATGTCATTCACTTTGAAATATACCTTTGGGAAAGGAGTATCCCAATAATCTCTGTGGCGTCCTATAACTGAGTAATGCTGTAGTGTGATAAACTAGTTAGGTAGGAGTTCTAACCCCAGACATGGCAACTGTGTGTGTGTGTGTCTCTGTCTGTGTATGGAGCAATGCTTTTTAGGCTAGTCACACTCATTACAATTCAAATGCCCTACTTTGGCGAGCCTGTTGATGTCATTCACTTTGAAATACGCCTTTGGGAAAGGAGTACCCCAGTAATCTCCATGGTGCATCCTATAACTGCGTAATGCTGTGGTGTGCTAAACTAGTTAGGTACGAGTTCTAATCCCAGACATGGCAATTGTGTGTGTGTGTGTGTGTGTGTGTCTGTCTGTGCAGGGAACAATGCTTTTTAGGCTAGTCACACTCACTACAACCTCCATTGACCTACTTTGGCAAGCCTGCTGATGCCATTCCCAGTGAAATACAACTCTGGGGAAGGAGCACTCCAGTAATCTCCATGGCGTGTCCTATAACAGAGTAATGCTGTAGTGTGATATAGTAGTTTGCTAAGGGTTCTATTCCCAGACATGGCAATTGTGGATATTTGTGTGTGTCTTTCTTTGTCTGTGTAAGGTGCAATGCGTTTGTGGCCATTCACAGTCACTACAGCCTCCATTGACCTACTTTGGCAAGCCTGCTGATGTCATTCCCAGTGAAATACAGCTCTGTGTAAGGAGTACCCCAGTGATCTCTGTGGTGCATCCTATAACTGCATAATGCTGTAGTGTAATAGACTAGTTAGGTAGGAGTTCTAATCCCAGACATTCTAAGTGCGTGTGTGTGTCTGTCTGTGTTTTTCATTCATATCTTGTGTGGAGGTGGCAGTGAATGTGTAACAAATGGACTCATTGTGGAGCGGGTTTTGCAAATTTCTTATATGGTGGCCCTATTACATGTCACAATGTTCACCTTACAAGGATAACATATGTCAAATAGCCGAGAGGCTGTGGTGCCAATCCATACACCCTACATGTGACATCAAGGCCTGGCTAACAAAGTAAGCAACCCTTGTATTACCCAGAGAACACTCTCAAACCATGTCTCATACAGAAACAAACTTGCCTAGGCCACAACTGCTATGTTGGTAGTACCCAGCATATTGCCCACAGATAGTAACAATGGTGTGATTGCAGTGGACTACAGAGGGCATGGCACCCTGTCCATCAGTACAACTGGCACGTACTTGCAGACAGTGCACCTTCACTATGTTCCCCACTGGATGCCTGCTACATCTGTGGTGCCATCTGGCACATCTGACGATCACAATCTGTGTACACAACATGGGCCAGACACCCTAGGTGCAGTTCCACAAGTCACTGTACATGCATGTGGGACGTGTGTACATCCCAGGCACAGTCCATGTCATGCACTAAAAAACACATACATGGCAAGGATTGCACAGCACTGGCCACACACAATAGTAACCCAGGTGACTGGATGGTAAATACAATTCCCACCTGTGTGGGCCAGTCCAGACACTACACCCCTGAGCCACACTGCAGACCATTGTCATGTGGCCTGATGCCAAGGTATACCCTTCACCTAGCCATGTATAGCCTTCTGGCACAGTCAACTACTACACACCCGTGAAGCAATGCACCCATGCATGTCAGTACTGCCACCCTGTGTCTGTGTGTGTGTGGTGTATGATGCTTTCACATTCACACTCACTACTACTCCCATTGGCATACTGAAGCATGCTGTCTGATGTCAGACACCTTCACATAGCCTTTGCCCATATAACCTCCGTATAACCTCTGTGGTGCATGTGATACCTGCGCATTACTGTATTGCGGCAAACCAACTAGTTAGGAAGTGTATTCCTGACCCTGCCAAGTGTGTCAATGTGTGTGAGTCCCTGAAAGAGTGTGGCTATATTGACACTGACACCTGTTCATGTGGACAGGCACGTGTACTACACCGACCATATTGCTACTATATCACTGTTGCAGATGTCAGTCACCATCACATATATGTTTGGACAGCCCCTCAACAAGTAAGCTAGGTGGCGCATGCAATAACTGCATAGACATGTGATAACAATACATAGTCAGTCAGGGGTTTGAAACCCTGTACTGGTAGGTGTGTGACACAAACATGCTTAGGTTTTACTCTCCCACCCTTTCCATGACTTACTTTGTTTCTGTCTGTCTCTCCCACTCCCTCCCTGGTAGATGTGGAGAAGTACACTTGTTTTGCTTATTCAGCAGCTTGTGTTTTGTAAGTGATGCTCATGATCAGCTGATGGCCACTGTGCAAATTGCAGTCCTTCTCTAGCTGATTGCATGTGGAACAACTGTGGTAACATTCCCATAGACAATTGTTTAGAAACACATTCCAATATCTAGGAACATCATGTTGGTGTTTGGCCCTTTCATTCACTGTGAGCAGGACCTAGATCTGTTTTTTGGCAAACAGCATCACAGATGGTTTGGGGATTTACCTCTAACAACATACACTGTGGAAAAAGGGCAACAGACAGGAGTGGGATGTGCCTGACATGACTACAGAATGTAAGTGTTGCTATTCTGCATTTGGAGTAATGTTGGTTTAACAGGGTGTGTGTGGATATGGCTGGTCTACATGTTTTAATACCGGTCATGACAGTGCTATGTTTTTGAGGAAACTCCCATCTGTAGGGTCATCTGCAGACTGGGCAGTGTGTGGAGCCTTTTGTTTCTTGTGTTACTCACAGAACACCTATCTGAGAACTGCAGAAGCAAAGTGTGAGGATTTCAGTCAGTACATGGTGACAGCCATGAGAGTTACTGTCTTCCTATCCCTCATAGGACATATGTCACAAAAAACCCTGGTATGACAGTAAATGTATGAGGTTATCACAGCAACATGGAAATATTGGGGCAGTGTTCGTAACTCCAGCCACAAGTCTTACAACTATTGTACATATGTCATGCGGTAAGAGGTGCATGTGTTCTGTACACCATTATTTATTGACATCATACCTGATAACAAGCCAGTCAGATATCAGACTGCTAGACATGTTATGTATAGGAGGGATTGTTTCTGAGGACATAACTTGGCCATTCTTCAGTTGTGTGTACAGTACTGGGGTATGTGTACTTAGGGTGCTTGTTGACAGTATGTGTATTGCATATACGTACCTTGGGCTGTGCACAGACTGTGGTAGATGCCATTGTTCTTGGTCCTGTGCTATCTGATGTTACATGCTGCTCCAGTGTATGGTACCCTATTGGCTCACATGTCTGTAGGGCAAGACACACACGTGTCCCATACCACAGACAGCCATTGGACCACACAGTGCCATGACCCAGTGTATGTTGGGTTAGTGTGTAAGTGGCACATATGAGGATGGTGTTTATCAGATAGTCCATATAGTGTCATATTAAGCTTGTGTACCATATGTGTCTGTGGCTGTGTTTATGTTGGTTGTGTGTATGCACTTTCTTACAGGTGTCTGCTACTCTGTGCTGTGACATGAGTGTAGAGCCCACTATAACCTCAGGTACATGTGTATTCCCCTATACAAAATGTAGTCCAGTTTCGTGGCAGTCTGCCTGTAGTTTGCACAGTGCTTTATGACATGACTAGCAGCCTAGTGCAATTACCCAGTGTGCTGTTATGTCCAGTTATTTGCAAGACATACTGCTGCCAGGCCACCATAACTGTTGTGTATTTCTGAGAAAGCAGTGGGAATTCTGTAAAGATGTATGTCACTAACTACTGGGTAGTATGTGACCATGTGACCCCTGCACCACTCGGCATTATGTGTCAGAACAGACTGGCATGTGTGCATGCATAAACTGTGTGGGCATATGTAGTCCACTATTTACATGATATACCCATGTACATGGCTATTAACATCCACATTGGGAGGTGTGGTCTGCATGTCTTGCATGAAGTGTATATGTGTACACCTCTGGATTGACCACAGAATGCTAGACTATCCACATATATTGGTCATATCTCTGCTGTAGTCCACAAGATCATTACTTTGCTAGCAGTGGTACTGTACTATGATATCCTTAGGATGTCTGTCAGTAGCCAATGGCGCACAATTCAAAAGCAGATGTGACCTCCCACACACAACATGTCTGTTAAGACAACCTCTATTGCAGTAGCAACAATCTACATATATACCTGCAATACATTCATGACATCCCCTTGCACTAAGAGGTTGGGACTATTGGTGCTGAGGTAGGACTTCACTCCATGTTCTGGACATATGGTAAACATAACATATATGTATATATATTTATCCATATACCTGTCTGTGAATTTGCAGACAGTCCCACGCTTATTCCTATAAGTTCCCCATCCTGCATCACACTTGGTAACATACTCTCATTAATATCACTCATGAACGTATAATTCCTATAAATGCCTAGACAAGTGATCACAACACAAGACCTGTTACTCCATTACCTCCTTGACCTGAGTGGAGCAGTTTTACATGGCCTCATGGTTGTAATTCAGTGTTCACCCTGTGTATATCCAGACATTGTGAGCATGGCCGCTATATGTGAGAGGCTACTATGTTCAACAATACATTTCTGAATAACTATTATTTCTATAGTAGTAAAGGCAATGTCCGGGGGTATAATTCTACACTGTGCAACAGGAAAAACACAATATTCCTTAATAAGTGTTGCCTGTTGACAGGTCTGATGCTAAGCAATATATATATATATATATATATATATATATATATATATATATATATATATATATATATACACACCTCCAGGTTAGTGGCACAGCATGAACCCACAGAGATCATCCATGTGTAACTAACATCCGGCAAATCTGCATTGCAAATTGTGGCCTGCTACAGATCACCTGCCATGAGCCAGGACCACCACTCCGCCTTTCTGGAGACACTGGAAAACATGAAGTTCCTACTGATCACCCTGATATTGGGCGATTTCAATTACCCTGCCATTAACTGGGAAAACTACTCAAGTACAAACTCCCACGTCCAGCACTTCCTGGAATTTATCAACTCAAATACCCTGGATCAGCTGGTAAACTCCCCTACTGGAGGTGAAAATATATTGGACCTGGTCATCACCAACATGGGCGACAGGTGTTCCACACCCGAGGCCAACTCATCACTGGTTAGATCAGACCATAAACTAATCACTCTGGATGTCCACACCATACCACCACCTCCAACTAAGGAAACCACAGTGAAAAACTTTTCTATAGCAAACTTCACCTTACTTAAGACAGAGGTTGTAAGTTTCACAGCCCTCATGCTATAGGATAACAGTGTCCAAGATGCAGGAACCTTTACAAATGCACTCTTTGAGCACCTACAAGGATGCATGGATCATGCCATCCCTAGCAAAACCAAGACTCACTCCCCTAAGAGAAGGAAACAAGTCTGGTGGACCCCTGCCATAAACAGGCTATACAATAGAAGGAGGAAACTAGTTTAGAAAAAAAGAATATCCCAAGAAGGAAAGACATCCCTGATCAGTATCAGTAAGAAACTAAGGTCCCTCATCAAATCCTCCAAGGGTAACTTCGAAAGAAAAATAGTCAAGGATTTGAAAGATAACCACAAAGCCTTTTTTAGCTATGTCAAAATTTAAGTGGCAACTCACAGATATTCTCTGAGCTAGTGCAAAATAGCACAAAATATACTGAACCCACTGATATTGCCAACATCTTAGCAGATAGATTCAGTGCAAACTTCACCCCCCTCTCACCCCCAAAAGGGCCCACAACAATACTAGAAAAGTGTAGTGTCCTGGAAATCACAGACGCACAGGTGAAAACAGCCCTTTCAAAAGCCAAAAGCACAGCATCAATGGGGCCAGATGGTGTCCCAGGCTGCGTCTTGCACAAACTACAGAACGAACTATCCCCCCACCTAAACACACTGTTCAGCCTCAGCCTCTCCACAGGCTATGTGCCCATAGAATGGTGCACAGCAAGGGTTATTCCTCTCCAGAAAGGAGGGGTCACAACTGACCCTGGTAACTATCACCTCATAAGCTTGACTAGCCTGGTCTGCAAGACTATGGAGCGCATCATCATGGAACTCATTAACAAAGACATTGGGAACCTCCAAACACTTAACCCAACCTAGTTCAGCTTTGTTCAGGGCAGATCATGCCTACTAAACCTGGTTGACTTCTTCGAGACAGTCACCAAGGCCATAGATGAGGGGAAGGTAGTTCACACAGACTTCCTTGACCTCGCCAATGCTTTTGACACCATTCCCCACTCAGGAATTATAGAAAAACTCACCAGCCTGAACATAAACCCCTACGTCATGAGATGGGTTGCCAACTGACTTACAGACAGAACTCACACGGTAAGAATAGCGGGCTCCAGATCTGACACTAAACCAGTCACAAGTGGTGTCCCACAAGGCTCAGTCCTGGGATCCCTACTGTTCGGCATATACTTCTCAGAAGTACAGGCAAACACAAGAGAGCTATGGCTAACCAAGTTCACCAATGACTGCAAACTGGGAGCCATAATTGAGTCTCCGGCTGACACTTACATTCTCCAAAAGGGCCATACTGAGATGGACACCTGGTGTCAAAGTCATAGTCTCAAGCTAAAAGTCAAAAAATGCATAGTCATCCCATTTGGGAAAAACAAAACACCCACGAATTATCACAAAGGTGGCAGCCCCCTTAATACAGAAGAGGTAATAAGAGATCTGGGGACCCAGGTAGATAGTAATCTCTCCTTTGACAACCATAGTGCCAAAGTAGTTAGGAAATCCTTCTATGTAACCCATCTAATTACTAAAGGGTTCGCATCTAGAAATAAAGAGATTATAGTGCCCCTCTACTCGTCACTCATCAGACCCATCATAGAGTACAATGCCCCTTTGGGATGTACCTCACAAGACACTTCCAACAGCTGGAAAGACCACAAAAGTACCTCACCAAGAGGATTACTGGCCTCAAACATATGTCCTATGCAGCCCGACTGGAAAAACTCCAGCTGTACTCAGTCGCATATCGCTTGCTCAGAGGTGATCTCTGCCTGACTTACAAAGCCATGTCCAACTCAGAATTGATGGACATGCTTCACCTAAAGAAATCCAAGTCACTGCGAGCCACTCGCTCTAGTGAGCTAAACCTTGCCACAACAATAAATAGAACATGCTGGAGGGATAGATTCCTGTCACAGAGACTCCCCATGCTTTGGAACAAAATTCCAAACTACATTAGGCAGAGCCCCTCACTACCACTCTTCAAGAGAAACCTTGATGAGTGGATGGGTAACAGAAAATACACCCCTGGGATCACTTCATTGGCTCTTCTTGACAGAGGCTCAGTTAATTAATCAACGGGGTGGCGAAAGCTGACACACTCTGGCTAGGCTTATAAATGCCCTCGGGCAGATGAACATATAAATATATATATATATATATATATATATATATATATATATATATATATATATATGTATATACACACATAGATAGATAGATATAGATATACACACCCACACACACACACATATATATATATACATATATATATATATATTATATTATATATATATATATATATATATATATATATATATATATATATATATATATATAGACACATATGCACATCATTTTTTTTACTTACTGTTCTCCAGTAATGTAGAGATTATAATTAATTCCAGCTCTGTGTGCAAGAAATGTACAATTTAGTTTATATCTAACATGTGTAATAGTAAATCTTACATGAAACAGATTGTTTTGATGTTTGCCATTGTTTTGTTCCTTTTATATAATTCACCTTAAGTCATAATGTCAAACAATAGACTGGGCACAAATTATATTTTTTATATCATCAAGCAGAACTTTATTTAAGATTTTCCAATCATCATTCTCAATGTTTTTAGATCTAATGACCTGATATGATGATGTGATAGACATCTACTGAGTGATGTGTAACATTTCATGGCATAATTATGGATGATTCACATATATGTGATATGCTTAGTCATCAGAGGTGGCAAACTGGCTCTTGCTTTATAATGTGCTAAGAAAATCTGCTTATTTATATTGTACTGTATGGAGTAGAAAAAGAATTGTTAAACACCTTTTTGGTGTCAGAAAGGTTCTTAATATGATTTGTCTGGAAGGTTAAAAAGATGGCTAACAGCAAATTACTTTTACTGCTATGTATACACATACCCGCCATGTTATCATCAGATGACACACCTACACTGTTAGTCCTGTTTTGCACTGTGGACTACATGAGAACATAAAACAGATGTAAGTGTGTACCACTTGAAGTTAGTGAACAGAATTCTATTTATAAGACTATTTCATCTATAGCAAGGAAAGGAAACATGTACATGGTGGTGTTGTTGTTTTCCATGCTCTGTATGATACTCCAATATTAAAGGAAATGTCATCAGTATGCATGTTTAAAAAGACTTATATGGGGTTGCTTACCCAGCATGTCATCATCAGAAGACACAACTGCACTATAAATCTTCCTCCAGATTTACTATTCCTCTGTGCAGGACTAGGTTAGTCTTGCATGGAGGTGGCTGTTTAGGAGCAGGACGGCAGCGCGCCATGCATATTAATGAGGCGTGCTGCCTGAGCTCCTAATTTTACATGGAGCGTGAGAGAGTGCAGGGGGGTGTGTCTGCATATCCCCACCAACAGTCCACCTCATGTACAACAGCAAGTATACAGAAATAAAATGAACAAACCCTTTTTTTTTTAAGCATCCGATTTAAAGCTAACCGTAGGTGCACGGGTGTGCCCATCGCTTAGCTACGGTTAATGCAGCATAAATGGCTCAAGAGGATAACAAAGAAGATATATGCAAATGAAGCAGCATATCAATAGTGTAGTGGGCACAGCATACGCCTTACGAGCAGACATTCCTGGTTCGAGTCCCACTGCAGCACATTCCATTTTCCATGGCAAAGCATGTTATGACTTATATTTATGTTGCATAACCCACTAAAACACTAGTAAGCAGGCATAAGCACCAATAAGCAGTAGTAAGCATATTTAAGCACTAGTAAGTGGGTTTAAGCCTGTTTGCACAGGGGTAAGCAATGCGCACATGGGTTAAGCAATTTTGAAGCTAACTCTCTGTAAACGTATGTAACCGGAGGTTAGCATTGCTTACCCTCGCACAAACCCACACAAACCCGCTTACAAATGCTCAAAAGTTCCCTAATCACTCTGTATCCAATGGCTCTTGTCCTGCCCATCAACAAAATAAACAGCTTTGCAGGACTTGAACTCAGGACCCTATACACTGTAGTCACAGTAGTTAACCACCAAGCCATCACAGCAGTACAGATGAAGGCGATATCAGCAAACAAGTCTTCACTATAGTAAAATCAAACTGATCATGTGAAAGGAATCAGTATACAGATATATGTGCCTAAACCCAATACATAACATAAATATGTGAACTGGAGTACAGCAGTAAGCTCATAAGTCAGATGCAATTGTAATAGAGTGCTGAAGTCCCCAATAGAACCCAAGGACCCCATACAGTGTACATACACATGAATCAAGGATACCAGGCATACATATAAGGTGTAATGAATAATAAATCAATGGCAAAAAGGAAATATAATGCAAAGTCTAATGTAAGCAATGCTAAGCATTGCACAGACCAGCTTAGAAGGTATAAGAAATGTGTGGCTAGCTAAATCAGTTTGCCCAGAGGTATACCCCTTTAAACAATGCCAACCCTAGATAAGCAGGTTTGCCCATAACTTAGCCTTTTCAAATCTGGCCAATCTTGGAAAAGTGCAGGAAATCAGCCCTACTTAAACCCAAGAGGCGGGAATACATTTCATAACTGGTTGTAGCTTCCCCTTATAGGCACAATGTCAGGAAGGGGAGAAGGTGTGCACTTTCAGGCACAGTGCTGGTGCATCCAGGAGTCCAGAGTCATGGCAGGACTCCTTGTCAAAGACAATGATCAGAGACTGCTGCAGGGCCAGTACCAGGGCTCCCAATATAAGGTGGAGGTCTGGGACCATCTCGCCCATGACCTCACCAGTGCCACTGGCATACCCCGAACTGGTGAGCAGGTTGGGCATCACTATGCCGACCTGAAGTGGCATAAGGGGGACCTCTTGGACCAGTGGATCCAAGAGGCTAGAGCAGAAGGGGATGCCCCAGCTGTGTGTAAGTATCACCCCACTATGTGTGTAATAATTGCCAGCTCATGTATATCATAGATAGGTATGGCTAAATATTCCTCTGATGTCCCACACAGCTGCAATGGAGTGGGATGCGAACCAGGAGGCCCAAGTAAGTCACCTGGCAAGGTTGCGATGCAAGGCAGGTCAGTAATACTCAATCATTTACTGTCATAGGAAATAAAACTAAAAGTATTAGTAAATTAATTGCCTGTATAAAACCTGTATTGTTCAAGGCAAGTACTGCATACACCAGAAAATATGGCAGGAAGAGTCTCATATAGTTTGTATGTAACTGCAAGTGAGATGTGAAATGGTGTATTTTTAGCACACAAAGCCATGGTTCAAATCCTGGCAGTGGGAGTAGTGTGCATACAGAATCATACCCTGCAACTGTACAGATATGTCCAGAATGTCCAGTAAAGTGGCCCATATCTGGTGCCTGGAAACCTATCCCTTTGTGAATTCAATGGGATGATCCCAGATGTATAGGAAATCTTTATAAGAGTGTTGTAATACAAGGTCAGAATGCCAAAGCGCGGGAGAATTATAAGGCAGATAGCAGATAGGAGATATACAGCAATATCTGTATAGCACACACAACTCTGATGGATAGTCTTTAAGTTTTAGCAGACACAGCCATGGTCTGAATCCTGGGAGTGGAAGTAGGCTGCATACAGAATCATACCCCACAACTGTACAGATAAGAATTTCCAGTATATGGGCCCATATCTGCTGCCTGTACCCCTGGGAACCCCACTATGTGTGTAATAATTGCCAGCTCATGTATATCATTGATAGGTATGGATAAATATTCCTCTTATGTCCCCTACAGCTGCAATGGATCAGAACGTGAACCAGGAGGCCCACATCAGTCGCCTGGCGAGGTTGTGACGTGAGGCAGGTCAGTAATACTCATGCATTTACTGTCATAGGAAATAAGACTAAAAGTATTAGTAGATTAATTGCCTGTATAAAACCTGTATTGCTCAAGGCAAGTACTACATACACCGGAGAATATGGCAGGAAGAGTCTCATATAGTTTGTATGTAAATAAAGTGTAATAGTCTGACAATAAAGTACTAACTGCTGGACTGCATGTGTATACTCTGGCATCATATGGTAATGTAGATTTGCAATCACATAATAGTACTGCTGTATTAAGCACTGTTACCCAGACTGTGCACCATAAATAGAATGTGTAGGAATGCCTGTATATGACTGGTTTAATCCACAGAGTCCATTTAGTACAACTGAGAGACACATAGACAGAAAACAGGGAAAAGGCAGACAACAAAACCCGAATAGCACATGCAAATGAGATGTGAACTGTTATATTTTTAGCTCACACAGCCATGGTTCAAATCCTGGCAGTGGGAGTAGTCTGCATACAGAATCATACCCCACAACTGTACTGATATTTCCAAAATGTCCAGTAAAGTGGCCCATATCTGGTGCCTGTCAACCTGTCCCCATATGAAATCAGTGGGATGATCCCAGACGTATAGGCAGCAAACAGGAAGCCCAATTGATTGACACACATCTATGAGAACAAAGCTGGCACACTAGCATCTCCCCAAAACCATATGAGAGTAAGAAGCCACGTATGTCCTATTTACACCCCCATGTTGTCAAGCTGTGGCCAAAGCGTGTACAGTAACAGAGTGAGATGTATGTGCATAACAGTGATGTGTAATCTGGTACTGTGTGTGGCAACATTCAGGGAGTGCTAACAAACAGTTCTCCCAAAGGTCTGTCGGATACCAGCACTGTGCCCAGTAATACAAGAATGTTGCCCTGTACTGGTACTGTTTACATTGGTATTGTATGGCATTATGACTGATGCAGTTGCTCTGAATAACGAGGTAGTAGTCATCACTGCTATCCACACTGTCCTACAAAATATAACTGTCTAGGATATCGGTATAAGAGTGTTGTAATACAAGGTCAGAATGTCAAAGCACAGGAGAATTATAAGACAGAAAGCAGATAGGAGGTATACAGCAATATCTATATAGCACACACAACTCTGATGGACAGTCTGTAAGTTGTAGCAGACACAGCCATGGTCTAAACCCTGGTAGTAGAAGTAGGCTGCATACAGAATCATAACCCACAACTGTACAGATAAGACCAGGATGTCCAGTATATGGGCCCATATTTGCTGCCTGTCCCCCTGTCCTCCTGGGAAGTCTGTGGGATGATCCCAGATGTTTAGCCAGCCAACAGGGAATACAAGTGATTGTCAAACATCTATGAGAACAAACCTCTCAATGTAGCAACTCCTGAAACTGTAAGGAAAGTAATAAGCCAAGTATGTCCTATCTACACTCCATGTTATCAAGCTGTAACCAGAGTATGTATAGTAACAGCATAATACTAATGTGTAATCTGGAACTTTGTGTGGCAACAATCAAGTAGTGTGAGCAATCATTGCTCCCACAGGTACGTCGGATACGAACACTGTGCCGAGAAATAAAACCCTTCATACCATGTACTGGAACTGTTTACTCTGGTATTGTAGGGAATAGTGAGTGTTGCAGTTTCTCTGAATAATAAAGTATCACTGATCACCATCACCCGCACTGTGCTACATATTATAACTGTGTAGGAAAGCATGTATATGTGTGTGTCGAGTCAATAAAGGTAGAAGAGGGCAATAGTCTAGATATGTCCCAGTACACCTGCATGTGGTCAAGACATGGCCAGAGTCTGTGCAGAAAGATTTGGATAGCTATGTGCACAACATTAACCTGGAATCTGGGAGTATGTGTAGAAACAGTTAGTGTTATACATTTCCTCCACAGGTATACCAGGTAAGAGGTGTATACTGCAGGTAAAACCAGTGAATGTATAATGATGACAACAGCCATATGACTGTCCAAACTAAGGCTATAGGGTAGTGTAGTAATACTTATAAGGTACAGATAACAGCACTGACTAGGAAATTAATGTGGACTACAGGAATATATTAGTTGTTAATTGACATCTTTCTCCCCCCCCACCATATCTCCAACAATAAACTACATACCCACCCTGACCGGTATGTAATGTCCCCAATGTTCTGATTATGCCATATTGGTTAATAAATATTTCTATTTGTTTCCATGCATGTGCTATATTGAATTATTCCAACATTGGTGGCATGGTGCCATCAATGTACCTGCATGCTGTTGTTATTTCCACTGTGATCCCATATATGCATGTGTTCTGTTTGCTTTGCAACTGTTCCATATCTTGTGTCTAGGTTAATGGGAATATCTATGCATGCTGTTATACCTAACCCTGGAATGTGTTGAACTATTACTAACCTACATATGATGATAAAATCTAAACACTATAGCATGTTTGGGAAGGCCGGTCCCAGTGGACCCACCTGTCCCACCTCAGCTGGCCATGGCACTGGGTACCAGCATATCTGGGGCCCAACTCAGGACCTCCTCATCCGTTGGTCCTGCACCACCTTCGGGTGGAACCGCCTCAGTCAAACACATCTGCCCTGAAATACACTGGCAACTGTTGCAGCCCCAATATCCAGGACCTGACACGGCATGGGCACAAGATGTTAACAGTACTCCATCCCACCTGTATGATGTCAGGCTGGTATCATTAACATATGCAGTACAGTCTGGCCCCCATAGGGAATGTGCAATGTGGTAGCAGTCAACATCCCTAGGATACACAAAATGAAGCAGCTTTTCAGGCAAAACAATAAAGCCCTGAGCAGGGCAAGCTTAGAAAATTGTGAAAAAAAAAACCCAGATGGCTCAGCACACTTCAGTTCACTTTATTCTACAGAAACACAGCACATTAACACTCCACCATATGTTTTTGTTTTAAACATGAGGAAGTGATGTTTAAAATGAAAACGTATGGTGGAGCGTTAATGTGCTGTGTTTCTGTGGAATAAAGTGAACCGAAGTGTGCTGAGCCATTTTTTCACAATTTTCTAAGCTTGCCCTACTCAGGGCTTTATTGTTTTGCCTGAAAAGCTGCTTCATTTTATGGATTACAAGTTGTATTTGGAAGCTGCTGTGAATTTTGTTTTGTTTTATCCCTAGGGTACATATACACAGACACATATATGCAGATACAGATATATATATATATATATATATATATATATATATATATATATATATATATGTAACTACACATACACATGCAGAGATATGTATAGTAAGATACATATGTAGAAGGTGCACACAATATGGAACAGCCACTATTCCTACCATTACCACCTTACCAACTGGAGACTGTATGAGCCATCTATACACATAACAATCATTGCCTGCAACATACACCCACAGATAGATCAAAGGATATAACACCACACACAGGTTTGCATAAATGGGAAAGCTGTATTTGTGTACTATTACAGTTGTATATGCCATGTCATACAGCTGTTTAGACACTGACATTCATATAAACTGAGTAATGCAACTGTGAAACAGCTATACTAATACAGTAGTCTGGAAATTTTAACAAATGTTGCTGTCCAGACCAAGGCCATCAAGTAGTACAATAGTAAAGACAGACTGAGCCACAGGATACCAAACAATCAACAGTAAGTAATGCAGATGTATAGTTCAGCAGCCTCTGTCTACACTCTGTAGACAATCCCTAGGGGGTAAAGACCTCAGATGACACAATGGGATGTAATTGTTACATAACAAGGCATAACTGACACCATCACAAGCACACTAACAAACAGAACAGTCTGTATGGCAGGTGGCAGTAGGCTTGCATTTACCCAAGGTGGATTGTATGGTAATGTACATCCATATACCTTAATGCAGCTCACCCCTGATGGTCTTCTGGATTTTGGGCTTTCAGGATTCTGTAGCGCTCCCATATACATATATGTATATATAGATATATGTATATATAGATATATGTATATGTATATATAGATATATGTATATATAGCTATATATGTATGCACATCCTATGTGTACAGATATGTGTAGTTATGTTGGTATATATGTAGATATCAATAACTATATGTGCCTACATATCTATTCTGATATACCTACTACTGTCAATATATATGTCGATATCCATATGTATATGTGCATATGTATCTCTATCTGTATATGTGCAGACATATATTACTCTGTATATGTATAGAGCTGGGTGTTTATATGCATATCTATATACATATACATATCCATCTATGTATGTCCATATGTATATGTGTATGTCTATATAGATATCTGGATAATTATATGTACATATATCTTCATCATATGCCCTGAACTTGGAGTGTAGCTTTACCTCAGCCCCTATAGTCCCAACTCCGTAGTGCAAGGGGATGTCAGCTATGTATAGCAGGTATATTTGTAGAATATTGCTACTGTAATAGGGAGTGTCTTCACAGACATGGTGTATGTAGGAGGTCACATCTGCATTTACCATGTGTGCCATTGGCTACTGACAGACATCCTGAGGCCATCATAGTACAGTACCACTGCTAGCACCTAATGCTTCTGTGGAATACAGCAGAGATAATGGCCAATATATGTGGACAGTCTGACACACTCTGCACAGTCCAGAGTTATACAAATAACCCCTTAGTGCAAGACATGTGGACCAATCCTGACAATGTGGATGTTAACAGCCATGTAGATGGGTATAACACAAAACTACTGGTATACATGTGCCCCCATAGGTTATGTATTCACACATCCCTGTCTGTCCTGCCACATAATAACCGCTGATACAGATATGCCATTGGCCACATACTACCCACTAGATATTGACATACATCTGTACAGCATCCCACTGCTCTGTCTGACATACATTACTGTTATGATGGCCCAGCAGCAGTACATCTGGCAAGTATCTGGACATTACATCTCTCTGAGTAAGTACACTAAGCTGCTAGGCATGTAACAAAGCACTGTGCAGGCTACAGGCAGACTGGCTCAACACTGGCCTCATTTCCTATGGGGGAATGCACATGTACCTGCATATATAACAGGCTCTACAGGCATGCCACAGCACACAGTAACATACACCTGTGTGAAAGTGCATAACCACAACCAATGTGAACACAGCCACAGCCACATATGGTATGCTAGCTTAGTGTTACAGTATATGGGCTATCTGTTCAACACCAAACTCATATGTGCCACTCACACACTAACCCTACATATACTGGGCTGCTACACAGTGTGGTCCAATGCCTGTTTGTGGTATGGGACATGTGCATGTATGGCATTACAAACATGTAAGCTGATAGGGTAACATACAGTGGAGCAGCATGTACCATCAGATAGAACAGGACCAAGAACAATGACATCTACCACAGTCTGTACACAGGCCAAGGTACATAGTAACAATACACACACTGCCAACAATCACCATAAGTACATAGACCTCAGTACTGTACACACAACCACAGAATGTCCAGGTTATGTCATCAAATATACCCCCTACTATAAATAACATGTGTAGCAGTCTGATATCTCACTGGCTTGTTATCAGATATGATGTCACTAATTATAGTGTACAGCACATATGCACCCCTTACTGCATGACATATGTACAGAGGTTGATAAGGTTGTGGCTAGTGGCACATACACAGGGCCAGTATTGACATGTTACTGTGATAACCTCATACATTTACTGTTGTAACAGGGTTTGTTGCAGCATATGTCCTATGAGGGATATGAAATCAGTAACTCTCACGTCTTTCACCATCTACAAACTGCAATCCTCACACTACCTTCTGCAGTTCACAGATAGGTGCTCTGTGGGTAACACCTGAAACAAAAGGCACCACACACTGGCCAGTCTGCAGATGACCCTACAGATCGGTGCTTCCTCATAAACATAGCACTGAAATGGCAGGTATTAAAACATGTAGGACAGCCATATCCACACACACCCGGATAAACCAACATTACTCCAAATGCAGTATAGCAGCACTTACAGTCTGTGGTCAGGTCAGGCACATCCCCCTCCTGTGTGCTGGCCTGTTTCCACAGTGTATGTTGGTAGAGGTAAATCCCCAATCCATCTGAGATGCTGTTTGCCAAACAACAGATCTAGTTCCTGCTCACAGTGAATGAAAGGCCCAACACCAACATGATGTTCCTAGATAGTGGAGTGTGTTTCCATGCAATTGGCTATGGGAATGTTACCACAGCTGTTCCACATGCAATCAGCTAGAGGAGGGCTGCAATTTGTGCAGAGTCCATCAGCTGATCCTGAGCATCACTTAAAATACACATGCTGCTGCCTAAGCAAAGCAGGTGTAAGTCTCCACACCCACCAGAGAGGGAGTGAAAGAGGTAGACAGAGGCAAAGAAAAGCCAGGGGGGGTAAAATTTAAGCATGTTTGTGTCACACACTTACCAGTGCAGGGTATCAAACTCCTGATGACTATGTAGTGCTATCACATGTCCATGCAGTTATTGGCTGCTCCACATAGGTTACATGTTGAGGAGCCCTCAGAACATATATGTAATGGTGAGTAATATCTGCAACAGGGATATGATAACTATGCAGTAGGTGTGGTACACGTGCCTGACCGCATGAACAGGTGTCAGTGTCAACACAGCCACACTCTCACAGGGACGCACACACACATTGACACACTTGGCAGGGCCAGGAATACAACTCATCACTAGTGGGATTGCCACAACACAGTACTGTGCAGGTATCACATGCACCACAGGGGTCATACGGAGGTTATAAGTGCAAATGGTATGTGGAGTTGTCTGACATCAGACGGCATGCTTCAGTATGCCAATGGGGGTTGTAGTGAGTGCGAATGTGGTCATATGCATCATTCAACACACACACAGACACGAGTGCCAGTACTGACATGCATGGGTGCACTGCCTCACGGGTGTGTTGTGGTCGACGGTGCAAGATGCATATACATGGCTAGGTGATGAGTATACCTTGGCATCAGGCCACATAATGGTTTGCATTGTGGCTCAGGGGGGTAGTGTCTGAAGTTGCCCACACAGGTGGGTATTGTATTCACCATCCAGTCTCCTGGGTGACTATTGCATGTGGCCAATGCTAGGCATTGCTTGCCATGTATGTGTTCCTTAGTCCATGATATGGACAGTGTCTCAGATGTGCATACCTCCCACATGCATGCACAGTGACATGTGGAACTGTACCTGGATTGTCTGGCCCATGTTGTGTACAGAGATTGTTATCATCACATATGCCAGTCCTGGCCTCATGTGGCGGGAACTGTTAATGGACAGCAGGTTGACCCTGCACCTACGTTGATAGCATGATACCGGTATTCAGAGATTCATAGGTTCATAGGTTACTACTAGGCTAACTGTCCTTGTAGACCATTTTAAGCCTAGCCAGTTACCCAATGTGAGAATCAAATTCTGCGCCTTGTGTCTATAAGGTAAACACCTTAACCATTAGGCCACCCTCTCAACCCTCCTCTGGTGTCAGTGGAATCTGCCCATACAGGGATTGTGTTTCAAGCACGGTATTTCCTTTGTGGGTCACATTTGATGGCACCACAGGTGTTGCAGGTATCCAGTGGGGAACATGGGGGAGGTGCACTGCCAGTATGTACATGCCTATTGGACTGATGGGCAGGGTGCCATGCCCTTTGTAGCCCACTGCAATCACACCATGATTACTAATAGGTGAGCAATATGCAGGGTACTACCAACAAAGCGACTGTTGCCTAGGCAAGTGTGTGTGTGTGTGTGTGTGTGTGTGTGTGTGTGTGTGTGTGTGTGTGTGTGTGTGTGTGTGTGTGTGTGAAACATGGGTTGATAGTGTTCTCTGGTTAATACAAGGGTTGCTAACATTGTTCAGCTGGCATTGATGCCAAATTTAGGGGTATGGATCTGCACCCCAGCCTCTCGGCTATTTCACATCTGTTATCCCTGTACAGTGGACTTTGTGATATATACTTGGGCCACCATATAAGAAGTTTGCAAAACCCACTCCACATTGAGTTCAGTTGTTACACACTCACAACCACCTCCACACAGGATACGAATGACAAACACAGATACACACACATACACCTATCATGTCTGGGATTAGAATGCCTACCTAACTAGTATATTACACTACAGCACTATGCAGTTATAGGATGCGCCATGGAGATTACTGGAGTACTTATTCCCCAAAGGTGTATTTCACAGTGAATGACAACAGCAGGATTGTCAAAGTAGGGCATTTGAGTTGTACTGAGTGTGACTAGCCTAAAATGCATTGCTACCTACACAGGCATAGAAACACACACAAAACATCCACCACTACCATGTGTGGGAATAGAACCCCTGACAGAGTTCTATATCACACTACATCATGATGGTGTTATAGGACACACCATGGGGATTACTGGAATGCCCCTTCCCCAAAGGTGTATTTCACAGTGACTGACATCAGCAGGCTTGCCAAAGTGGGGCATTTGAATTGTACCAAGTGTGACTAGCCTAAAATGCATAGCTCCCTACACAGACAGAGACACATAAATGCACAAACACACACACAGTTGCCATGTCTGAGATTAGAACTCCTACCTAACTATTTTATCACACAACAGCAGTACGCAGTTTTAGTATGCACCATGGAGATCCCTGGACTACATCTTTCCCAAAGGTGCATTTCAACGTGGATGACATCAGCAGCCTTGCCAAAGCAGGGTATTTGAATTGTAGGGAGTGTGACTAGCCTAAAAACATTGCTCTCTACACAGACAGGGACAGACACACACACACACACACAGACACACACACACACACACACACACACACACACACACACACACACACACACACACACACACACACACACAGTTGCCACATCTGGGATTAGAACTCCTACCTAACTATTTTATCACACTACAACAGTATGCAGTCATGGGATGTGCTATGGAGATTACTGGGCTACAACCTTCCCAGAGGTGTATTTCAAGGTGGATGACATCAGCAGCCTTGCCAAAGTAGGGCATTTGAAATGTAGTGCATGTGACTAGCATAAAAAGCATTGCTCTCTACACAGACACACACACACACACACACACACACACACACACACACACACACACACACACACACACACACACACAGTTGCCACATCTGGGATTAGAACTCCTACCTAACTATTTTTTCACACTACAGAAGTACGCAGTTATGGGATGTGCTACGGAGATTACTGGGCTACAACCTTCCCTGAGGTGTATTTCTAGGTGGATGACATCAGCAGCCTTACCAAAGTAGGGCATTTGAATTGTAGGGAGTGTGACTACCCTAAAAAGCATTACTACCTACAGAGACAGAGACAGACAGACAGACAGACACACATGCACACACACACACACACACACACACACACACACACACACACACACACACACACACACACACACACACACACACACACACACTTGCCATGTCTGGGATTGGAACTCCTACCTAGCTAGTGTATCACACTACAGCAGTACACAGTTATAGGTCATGCCACAGAGATTACAGGGCTACAACTTTCCCAAAGGTGTATTTCACAGTGGATGCCCTCAGCAGGCTTGTCATACTAGGGCTATGGGGAAGGCAGTGTGTGTGCACGGGCCATAACCCATTCATCTAGAGGTTGACACACCACATGCAGGCACTCACAGGGTCATATTCCACAGGTACATGTATACAGCTGCTAGATGACTACTTCCTTGTACAGTCATGTTGCACAGCTAGCACTTGCACCATATAGTATGTAATGCTGACAGATACTGGTGGCTAGTCTCTACAGTGAGTGACAGCTGAACCTCATGTGGTTCATAGGTTCATAGGTTCATGGTTGTGGCCCTTTGGCTGTGTGCTGGGTGGGACAGACTTGGATGGCTCTTTGTCACAGTCACCCTCTTCCACACATCTATGCACATCTACTTTTGGCTTATTATAATGTGCTGTCCTTAGATATATGTCTGTATTGCTATCCACTGTGTGTGCAAAGTATGAGTGGTGCATACTAAGGAGTGTCTGCACTAATATCTGTGACTGCCAGATATGTCTGGTCCACTGGTGTTTGCAGACATGGCCTTCATTTGTTTAAGTGTGTGAGCATGCCCAGTATGCCCATCTGTATTGAATGTGTGGATTGAGTCCAGGTAGTTTGTACTGCAGTGCAGACCTTTGTGTTGTACACCTACAGGTAGCATACTGTTTCTGCAGGGTATCCGTCGATCAATTTGCAATATGGGGACAAATTGTGCAGGGGATAGTGTGTACTGTAGGTGATTGTGTCTGTGCTGCTTCAGCTGCATGGTACTGCTGTTAGCAGAGATATTCGGATGTGTACTGTTATACACAGTGATGTCTGTCATCATGTACTGTCAGGTAAACATTCTTGCTCACAGTGATGTCTTGGGGGACAAGGGTGACTGCAGCTGTGTCTGGTATTGTGGGCAGACACCTACGTATTCATGGTAAGTTATGCCATTCTGGAGGGGGAGCTGCAGACACTTGGTGCTGTATTTGTGTATCTGGTTCAGCACCTTGGTACAGTGCTGCCAGAGGATCCCATACTTGTACGCCCATCAACATGACAGTATGGGCTTGTCTTGCTGTGGCAATACTTCACAGCTGTACAGATTCACACAGGTTAGGCAGAGGCAGGGGTCATGGGTTAGGACATTTACCCTACTGTGGTGTACGGGCAGGTGTGTAGCCACCCATGTATGTGTTTGCAGCCAGGGATAGTTTGTGCACACAGCTTGGTGTCAGACACTGCGCATTCCATGCTCCCCATGCTCCCACCCCCCTCTATTATTCTTACCTCTTCCATACATTATGCATACATTCTCTGATACTTTCTCTAAGGGTATCACCCAATCACAGGTGTGTGTTAGTGTTGGTCCACAGTTCATGCAGTGGGACATGGTGGACATGTTACTATGGTTTGTCCACATGGCCTTGCATATGGCTTATGTGGTGTGTGTTATGTTGTTATTTGGGTGTCCATGACATAACATGCATTGGCAGTACATGTAAGACACAGGTCTTTGGCAGGCGCCTTTGGGGCATTAGGTGTTTCTGCATGCCAGATGTGGCAGGTTGTTGCATTCTGTCAGTCCTACAGTCTCAGACCACCATACAGTATATTCCCCTGGGGTGACAGGGTAGGTGTGCTAGGTGTTCATGCCAATACTTTCAATCAGTATTGATCAGGTGGTGTGGATGCTGGCAGGGTGCACCTACAACTAGGGACACACCTGCATGGGACACCATCACTGCATGCTGCAGTCTTCCGCTATTGCCATATACAGGTGGGATCTTACTGTACCCATCACCCACAGCAGGGATATGACCAGAGAGGTGCCTGTGGGTGATGTTTGCATGAGCTGGGTGCATGTGTGCTATGGACACTACTTGCATCTGACACACAGATATGCACTGGGCATTCCAGTTATGCTTGCATGTGCAGGTACATCAGCTGTTTCCTAATACATTAGTCCTACCTCCTTTGTAATCTGCGAGTGTTTGGGCAGACAACACCAGTATCCCCTACTACAGGACCAGATAATGTGATGCATACCTGTATGTACTTTTCCAAGGGTATGTCCATTTCACAGTGACACAATATATACTGTATGTCTGGGGTACTTTCCCTGTTTACTGCTTGTATATCTATCCCAATAGCCATGCCATATCAGTCTTTCAGATGGTGACACATATTATCACCATACATTTGCAATGGCTTACTGCTAGCTTGTGTTGTACTGATGGGTATAGTGTATGGCACTGTAGTTGTGTGGAATTGTCCCTGTCATCAGCAGGAGTGGGCAATGGCCACCAGGCTTACCTCAACACGCATACATACCGACCATTCTCACATTATATGAGACACAGAACAGCATAACACACTCATACTTGCATATTGTGCAGATGCTACAACGTCTCCTGCTACCTTGTCCACCTCTGTGCATCTGTGCTCCACTGGTATTATACCTACATATACATGTTACTACATTTCTACATAGGGTTGTGCGGGGGGCACACCTGACTGTTACGACGTGTGTACATCAGATTGGGGGGGGCACACCAGACCGTTACCTCATAATTAAGTAGGGTTAGGGGGGACACATTTGACTGTTTCTGCATTCCTACACAGGATTGGGGGGGGGCACACCTAACTATTTTTACATTTCTACACAGGATTGGGGGGGTACATGTGACTATTTCTACATTTCTACACAGGATTGGGGGGGCACACCTGACTGTTACTACATTTCTACGTAGGATGGGGGCACACCTGTTTCTACATTTCTACACAGGATTGGGGGGCACACCTGACTGTTTCTGCATTCCTACACAGTATTGGGGGGCACACATGACTATATCTACATTTCTACACAGTATTGGAGGGTACACCTGACTATTTCTACATTTCTACACAGGATTGGGGAGGCATACTTGACTGTTATTACATTACGACGTAGGATGGAGGGCACACCTGACACTTGTACACATTTACTATGACTGTACTGGTATGTCAGGTACTCCATTTTGTTCTGTATTCTAACCTATCATGCTGACTACAGGCATATCAGTGTACTACAGGTCTTAGGTTTGATTGACCTAGATATCAGTTTCTGACTTCCTACCCTTCACAATTCACATCCCACTGCCTGGCCTGATGTAGTCTGTCTGTGTAGGTCTTGGGGGGAGGTTACCCATAGGCATAATTCAGAGGCCATAGCTCAGCCTTTGTTTGGGTTTGTCTACACCTGTCCTGCTGGCTGTGACTGTTGGGTATGTGAACCCCTCTGACTAGCATGTGTGAGCCACTTACCTTGTGGGTGTCCCAGTACTGAGGGTGGTGCTGCAGGGCTGCCTATGTTGGATGCACATATACACTCCCTACACATGGCTGAGCACAGGTAGTGTCATGTTTGGCATCCCTTTTACTGTAAGTGAGAGTCAGAGAGAGGTTTTATTCCCTGTGTCTCTCCTGTGTCAGTATATGTGCTATGCATTGCCTCTGTGCCAAGGCCAGGGCATACTGGGCTTGCCTCCTTCTGCCTACTGGAGCAGGCTCAGGTTGTTCCTCCTCTGAGTCACTCTGTGCCTGTGCAGGCCTTGGCAATGGTGGGGGGCTGTGTGACCCTACCCAATGCTGTTTCTGCTGCAGCTGTTTTCACAGGATCATATTGTGTAGCATGGCACATATGATGACAATTTGGGTACATGTAGCTGTTGAGTACTGCAAGGCTCCACCAGATGTGTCCAGAACCATGGCTTGAGCATCCCAAACACACGTTCTACTATAATTCTGGTCTGCGCATGTGCCTCATTATGGAGCTCTTTTTCAGGTGTGTGTGCGCATTTCTGATGGGTGTCATCAGCCATGGCTCCAGTGTGTATCCAGCATCCCCCAGTAGGTGACCATGAGGGATGCCCCCATTGGCAAAGCTCTGGTACAGGTGCATCAGATGCCAGATGTGGGAATCATGATAACTTTCAGGGCAGCCAGCACACACATTCATTATTATGCCCTGGGCATCGCACGTGACCTGGCAGTTGATGGAGGGGAAGCCCTTGTGGTTGATGTAGACCCTACCCCACTCACCGGGTGTTGTTTTGATGTGTATGTGCATGCAGTCTATAGCACCCACTACCTCAGAGTATTCTATTTGGTGTAACAGTTGCATATTGCTGGCCAATGCCTCATGGGTGTTGGGGAAATATACGTGCTCACCGACATGTGCTATCATGGCATCCAGGAACTGGTGGAGTATGCTGGATGCTGATGCCTGTAAGATCTCCATCATATCCCCAGTTGGCCCTTGGAGGGTACCTGTAGCTAGTATTCTTAGGCCTACACATACTTTGGTATCCATTGGGATGGGTTCCCCTCTGTTAGTTCTGTGTGTGAGGAGTGGCCGGCACAGCTCAACAATTTGCTGTAGGAGGTCCCTGTCCACCCTATAGTGTTCCACTATCTCCAGCTCATGTAGTCCCTGGTAGGTTACCCTGGGTCTGTACACTCTTGTCCGTGTTCTCACTGTGGTTTGGTCGACAGCATTCACATCCTCACCACCCTCAGCCTCTTCCACAAGTTGTTGTATGATAGCTATTGTAGCCCCTATCATTTTGTTGTTTTGTTTGCTAAAAGTTCCCCGCTTGTATATACCGGTGGTGTAGAGTGTGTGAAAAAAACAGAGGGAAAGGTGTTTGCATAGTTTATAGTAGTGTTCTGGGCTGGACTGGGCTGGGCTGGTCTGCTGCCTGTGTAATTGGCTGATTCTGATACATTTCATCTGCCAGCTATGCTAGTTCTTCTAGATTACCTTCCTACTGCTATTTTCCCTTCCCATTGCCTTCCTGTTTAAGCCATGGGGGTGTGCCACACAAGCACAGTGCTCAAATGTGCACAGAGATGCTATTTCCTGGTTTAACTTTTTTTTCCTTTAAAACCCGGTGAGCAGCGTGCACACCTGCTTAGGCAATGTAAAGAGTGTTAGGCAGACTCAGACACACCACCTTGCTTAGCTGTGCTTAGCTAGGAACAAACCTGAGCCACTGGGCTCCAATCTGCTTACAGTATGCCTGACACCCCCCGCCCCATGATGTCAGCTAACTCCTAGGCTTGCACCAAGCTATTCCTGCTCTTATACTGTTGGGATCTGACTAGCATGCTGGAGGAAACTGGGATTCACTATCATTCCCCTCATTTGCATAGGATTGCCTGCTAATGCATAGTTACATGTCTCACACTGAGCCTCCCCCCTTAGCAACCACTACTCACTGGCCATGTTGTCTTCTGCCTGCCATTGACTTTAATGGCAGAATAGTGATTTTAGTTAGAATGCTTATTTTAGGTTTATTTTCTTATTTTCCCCCAGATCCCATTTGCCTGCCGCTGCCCTACGCCTAAACAGCCGAGATCTGCTAAAAAAAAATAAAAGTTGATTTTTTTTATTTTTTAAGCTATTTTCAGTGCCAGTGGTCTTATACTTGGCCATTGGCATGCTTCCTGACTGATATGCACCCTTTATTTGGAACTGTCACGACTCCGTTTTGGAATTTGCAGAAATGTATTCGGTTACTAACCAAGTACATTTCTGCAGATTACACTAGCCCTGCACGGCCGGTTTTCAGCTTCCTGGATTGCAAATTCACCTCATTTGTATGGATTTCTCCTGCAAATGGGGTAATTTGCATACAGGGGCTTAGCCCGTGCAGGAATAGTGCAGGAGCGCTCGTGTACACCCCTGCAGGCTATTCCTGGATCGCACGGCAGACATATTGCCTGCTAGAGCTCCTGCACTAATCCTGCATATCGTGCAAGGGTTGCAGAATCAGGGGCCTGTCTCACACCACAGAATACATAAAAACATATGGTAGTTGCAGGTGAGTAACAGAAATGACATCTAACATATGCAGTCTTGCCTATGTTAATAAAATACATACCTCAGGGTCTGGATAAGTCAACTTCAGTGTCACCGCTAGGAATGCCCCCATCAGGACAGAGATTTATTTATTTTTTATTTATTTAACATTTGTTAACTGGGAAAGTCTGACTTGGAATGAAGTCAATTTTCAGTTGAGGCCTGGGAAGAAATGCTCCAGATGCATGTCTTTGAATGTGGGAGGAGACCAGAGCAACCGGAGGAAACCAACATGAACACAGGGAGGACATGCAGCCTCCACACAGAAGGCACCCCAGCCGATAATTGAACCAGAGAACCCCTTGCTGTGAAGTGATAACCCTAATACTGCACCCCTGTACCATCCAAGATGGTGTTGTAATGGCAGGAAAAGGAGTGTGATGTTAGGGGAGGGTATAACAGTATCCCCCTCTTGTGTCATCGTGTTCTTTCTTGAAATGGTAAACTTTCCTTGCTGCATACAGATTCATGTCTAAGGTTTGTTGGTGACATTTCCTTGGTGTCTTGTTCCTGTCACCCATGGCATTTCCTGTGTTGGAAATATAAGACCACGCTCGATCACTGCACACTGTATCCCCTGTGTAGCATTGAAGGCATTTGCCATGATGATGCAAGGTATTCAAAAATTTTATTTCCTTCAGCATACATAACTCATCTAGAGCACACCAAAGTATGCATGTCAGGGTATAAATACGTAGTACAGCTATCCAGGGCTTATTTCTTGGCAACAGACCTCTTAGCCAATTTTAAATTTTCAATGTGTACATCGTACTTCATTTTATTACTCCTCCATGTGGCAATACATTAGATTGTGCACAGCTAGCATAACAGACACAGACATCCGTATAGCACTGCATGTGTTATATACCTACCTACAAGAAAAAGATGTGAGCTTCAAACCCATGTCTATGGTACTGAAACCTTTATATTATCACCACTGTAATGGTGCAGTCTTTTTTCACAGGGGTTCTTACCTGTAAGATACAAGACTGTATCTGATGTCTGAAAAAATTCAGATAATATTTAGTAATATTAGATGTTGCAGCCTGAACTTAGACTTTATATGGATTATTCTGCAAACACACACACACACACACACACACACACACACACACACACACACACACACACACACAAAACATATTTTACCAAGATTACCATTCATATGCAAGTAATAACAGAAAGCAATCACCTAACAGGATGTGAAAAGTTGCGGATGCCTGCAACATTGAATGCAGCTATGAGTTTTATGGAAGTTATGACCAGAACATGATGAAAGTATTGCCCTGCATAGCATCTTCAGGAGTAGTTTATAAAAGCTAGTCATTAGAATGAGAAATCTCAAAGATGTACAAAGTTCTGTATGTGTCAAAGCTATGTAGAAAGGCAATACAATATGTAAGACATTATCAAATATGGGAGCCACATACTGGAACTGACATAATCAGTTACAGCACATATTGTACTTTAAGGAAAATGTTGTCGAATGCAGTTTAGTTCAGCAAAAGTGGTGTTCCCTATGGACTCCATCATCATTCCTGTCTGTCTTGTATTACCTGTATGTCTGTGCCTGCTGCCTAACCTACCCTACCTACCTGACCTTCTCATTCCTAATCATCTTCACCAGTATTCATCTCTTTCCAAAATAAATAAATAAATAAATAAATAAAAATTACACTTCATACATAGCTCTCCACTTTGTCTGTGTGTCGTCTTGTTACACTTGATTTGGTACAGTTGGCTATACAACATTATTCTATTGTTGTCACCCTTCCCTGGTGTGGTGATTCTCCAAAGTCACTAATTTGTGTGTGCAATTCTACATTTATGTTGTGAAGACGTTGATAGCTCTGAAGCTCTCCTACCACCATCACACATTAATCTGTTCAAAAAAGAGAATCACACACAACACACATGGTCAGACATGTCACATCAAAAAGCCATCATTTTTTGTCCTCTGCATTTGTGGAGATTGGCATTGTGCAACAATGCTAACTGTGAATGGTCTTTCACATCCTATAGCAAAAACTGGCGAATTCTGGCATCATTCGTAGCAGTTTGGTTACCTTCCAACAAATGTGCTTAAACCTGTTGCACCATAGGAAGGCAGAGTAAAGGGAGAGTAAAGCATTACATTGAAACAGTTATTCTTATATATCTTAGGCTGCTGGATGTAATGAACTAGAAGTTTCTACGATGTGTGTGTTCAGATGATTCTCCTGTCTGTAAGCTGATGTTTTTGCATAGTGTCAATGCCTTGATTACTGCTGTATATTAAATTAATTCATGACATTCTATATTCCTATTATATGTTTAACTCCAAATATCTTCATTTATTTTCAGTTACAACACTTCATTAATAAAGTATTTGACTAGTGCAGTAAGAATGTATTTGCAAATCATTCTGTTCCCAGCAGGGATGCTGAGTAAATCACCTTTATCCTGCTTATTGTGTTATCTTTTTCTCTAATCTCCTGGCCCTGCTTGCTCCCTTTAGCAAGTACTTAATGGTACAGAGCAAGACAGAGTAATAATGAGGAAAAAAACTAAAAGTAATACACCATAAAGATGGTCCTAAATGTACCATAAACAAAAGACTTGGTATTTCTCTCTCCATCTCTTTCTCTCTCTCTCTTAACCCCTTCTTCTTCAAAGTTGTTACTGTCTCTTCAATTGTGTGATTTAAAGTGCATGAAGTAGGAGTTCCTTTGTGTATGCTGAGATAAAGCTCAGACCTATAGACTGATTTTTGCATAGTGTCAAGGGTTCAAATCCAGGACTACGTCAAACTGTTATTGACTGTTGTTATTAGACTATTTTATGTGTGTATCTTTCACTTACATATTTTCCTGAGCCATCATTATCCTTCTTCTATCATAATCTGATTGGCTCCTGCCTCCCTCTCACCCCTGTCTATGTACCTGCCCTCCTTCTGTGTCATCAGTCTTTCTCCTCAGCACATGCGCAATGTCTGGCACTGACAAGCACCTGTAACTTAGGAGAATGAAAGTACATAGCTCATGGCAAAATCTTGTGAATTTTTGTCTTTGGATGCAATACTTTGTTGTCTTTCATGCTACTGTGTTTAGCCTCAATGCACTATATAAAGTCAGGTTATCTTTTCTTAGGTTCATAGGCTCATAGGATCATAGGAAAATGCTAAGCTATTGGCCCAGAGGCCATTATAACCCTAGCCAAGGATTTCACCCATGTTACCACAAAGTCAACACCTGTTTTCCCTGTCCAGCAGGGACACAGGTGGGATCCCAGGGGTATATTTTCCTTTTCCCATCCAGTCATCCAGGTTCCTCTTAAAGAGGGCTAGTGAGGTATTCCGCTTGACATGGACAGGGAGTCTATTCCACAGATGGGGGAGTAGTTGGGACAGAAATCTATCCCATCAACAAGTTCTATTAATGTCATGGACCAGGTTGAGGCCTTGCATGTGGGTTGCGCGAGTGGAGTTTGACTTACAGATATGCAGCAACTACATTAAGGCTGAGTCAGAGATGGCCTTGTATACCAGACACAGGTTCACCTCTGAACAGCCCATATGAGACTGAGTAGAGGGATGGAGTTTTAGCCTATCTGTATAGGATAGGTGTCTGAGACCCTGGATTTTCCTGGTCAGGAACCTCTGTAGTTTCTCCAACTGCTGCATGTGCTTGGCAAAGTACATGCCAAAGGGGGCATTGTCCTCGATAATGGTTTTGATAAGGGAGGAGTACAGGGATGTTATGACCTTCTTGTTCTTGGATGAAATACCCTTACTTATGAGGTCAGCCATGTAGAAAGCCTTCTGCACAACGGAGACAATGTGCTGGTCAAAAGTCAGGTCGCTATCAACCTGGGTGCTCAAGTCCCGCACAACTGATTGTGAGTTTAGTACATTGTTATTACTGTAATAATTAGTGGGGATGATATTTTCCCCAAAGGTGATAATGATGCATTTCTTGGCATTCAGTTTGAGGCCATGCTTCTGGCACCAGTCATTAGTTTGGGAATTTATGACAGTGCCCTGCTTTCAGTCATCTGCAAACTTGGTCAGCTACTGACCACTGGTTTTGGCTTGCATCTCAGAAAAGTACATCACAAACAGTGGAGTTCCCAAGACCAATCCTTGGGGTAAACCACTTGTTACAGGTCTACTACTAGAGGTGGCTTCCCCTAATTTGACTGAGTGGGTTCTATCAATGATCTGCCTTGTGATTATCCTTAGTGGATGTCACCAATTTGGACTTGAAGTTAGCCTTAGAGAATTTCACCAGTGACCTATTTTGCTTGTTCAGACAAAGGAGAGATTGCTTCCAACTTGGCATCTTCTCCTTCTTGGTCCTGGACAGCATTTTTTTTCTTTTATTATGGAGTCTGTTTATTGCTGTTGTCTACCAGACAGGTTTATTCTTCCTTGAGGAAGATGATTTGGTCCTCTCAGGTATTGCTGAGTCCATGTAGCTATATAGGTGCTCATATAGTTTTTTGGTGTAGGCTTGGACATTAGTGCTTATTTCAACTGACAACTGAAGGGATGGTGGCTATGAAGCTGCTTATACCTGCTCTCAGAAGGTTGTAGCCAGATTTGGAAAAGTTTTTTTGTTCGACCATAGCAAGGGGGGGGGGGGGTCAGTGGAGATAGTGACTTAGAAAGTGATTGCTTTATGGTCGGATCTTACCAAGAAGGAGGACACTGTCAGGGTGCTACAGTGGCTACTCATGTTGCTTATTACCAGGTCCAGGATATTTTCACCTCTTGTGGGGGTGTTGACCAGCTAATCCAATGCATTGTTATTGATGAAGTCGAGGAATCTCTAGGCATTTGTGTTTGAGGTAAAATAGGTCTTCCGCTCTATGGTTGAGTAGTTAAAGTTACTTAGGATCAGGGTAGTGGGTTGAATCTTGATGGATTCAAGTAAGTCCAGATAGGTGGAGTGGGCCTCCTGAGTCATGGTTGGGGGGCTGTAGCTAGCGGGATCCTATTAAAAGAAGAAAAGCCAAAATATCTAACGGCTGTATATGCGAGAATGCCGTTCATCGATGTGTTTTTGTGAGATTGTGGTACAGTTAAGATCAATAAATTTGTCCTTTCCTCACTGTAATGCGATCTTGGAGTTGGTATATATAATTAGCGGGGGGGGGGTTCGAACTCTGGCATTTTCGCTGTTTACAATGTTCAATTATATGAACTTTCGTTCATATAATATAAACCCTAGCTAGCTATGATTTGAATATGATAAGAGCTATGATTTAAATAGGTGTTTTGTCAACAGTTAACTGCACCTGGGGTGTCTCCTGTGCTTCATACTGTTTGACCAGCCTGGAGGTGTGTATGTCTTTGATAAATATTGAACCTCCACCTCCTTTGGCTTTGTAGCCCTCCATTTGGGGTCTGAAAGTATGGTAGGACAAGTAACCTGGTAAAGCTGGGGTGCTCTCCACAGCATTGAACCAGGTTTCAGTGACTGGACAAATGTCATCATCTTCCATGGTGAGGAATGCTTGCAATCAGTGCAGTTTCATGTTAAGACTCCTACTGTTTAGCAGCATGACCTTTAAATTTTGTTTAGAAGAATTTTTCATGTTGGTAATTTTGTCTTCATGACTTTGCCTAAAAAAGGCACTATGAGGGAGGAAAGAGCCTTTGCCAGAAGCCTGATGCCCATGGGAGACAGATGAAGGCCATCTCTGGCAAAGCATCATGGTCTGTCAATCATGTCCTCCCAGGCTGTCAGTTACTGGATCCCCTTAGAATGACACCAGAAACTAAGGCAATTGTTAAAGTCAATCATTTTTTGCTTGTATTGCGGCATCATTCTGAGTGGACAGTAGGATGCTGCTTAAGGCTAGGGACATACCTGCCTGGGACACATATTCAGTGAGCTCAGTCATGTCTCTCTTCATATAGTCCAGAGAGGTACATCTCAAGCCATTTACACCAACATGGACTATGACAGAGTCATAACAGTACCTGTTGTTGAGAGACTTGAGTGCGTGAGTGATATGGTGGATTCTAGCACCTAACAAGCAACTTAATGTGACTTTCCCCTTGTCTAGCCTGGTGAGGGGCACATTTGTGTGTCTCATGATAGAGTCTCCTATGACTAGTATGTTGGGTTGTGGCTGGGCCTTAGGGGATGTGAGACACAGGCATGTGTACTATGTGTGGTGTTTGGTGTGGTGGGTTGTGATGTGCGTATGTGCTTTTGCCTTGGATATCTCTTTTGTTTAGATATGTTTTTGTTGAGAACCTCCACATATGTAGCAATGCACTGTACAGGTGTGGGAGGTGTTAGAGGTGTTTTTTTTGTGCAGACAACCTTCTCATTGTCAGGTGTACTGGCTTGTGATTAAGACAGCAAGGATTCTAGGTTCTTAAAGTAACTGCATCTCTCACATATTGTGTTCCGAGGTGGTAGAAGAAGAAGGTTGTATGTGTACATGAGGCCATTCTTACACTGTCCCAGCATGCCCATATCAACCAGATTAGCAGGAGAAACCACAGGAAATTGTCTGTCCATGGAGGTCAGAATCTGTGGAAGAGAGGTCAAGGATGGTAGAGTGGATACTATCAGAATAGAGTACCTATAGTTGTGAGCAGGGATGGATAAAATCAACACAGTGGTTGCAAGGGAGTGTGTCAGTTACATAAGAGTGCTGGTAAGGGAAAACAATGCAACTTTGATATCTTGCAATGGGTTAAAACAGCGCAGCAGCAGTGCACGATGAGCAAACAAGTGCAACACCCTGCAAACACAGCATTTAGATACCAGAAAAGATGGAAGAATCTAGAAGCTTGAATTACTACCCAGTCCTGCTACCCCCTGCACTTTCAACTAATCACTCATGCTCAGGTCAGGCAGCACTGTTACTCTCACTAACAGAGAAGACAAGCCCCAACCAGCATAAGATGGCTGCCAGAAACACAGGAAACTCAACAGACAAAACAACCAGGCCTGGATACAGCAGGCCTCTATTCAGACTATGCTACCTGATTAGAACAAAGAAACCTCACAGAAAATGCACAGAAAAGCACAGATAGAGCACTCACAAACAGAAAATACAACTGTCAGTATGAAGAAGCAGATTACAGTTAAGTAATTCAGTAAAAATGCAATTACAGTAATGAAGCACTATCTAACAATGAAAATACAGTTAAAACAGTATAAAGAAGTACAAAAAATGGAGTGAAACAGTAAAAAAAAAGCTGAGACTGAAGACTTGATGTACACTACAAAGGTTGTTCCAATTGCAAATCTTGCTGGAAGCATGCTGCCTAAACATTCCTGGCTTCATGACAAATATGTAAATCATAATACATCTCTGTTCTGCATTGGATGATTTGTTATGCTGCTGGTTGTAATGTAAACCTTATTCAATGTTAAAATTGTCATTACTGTGACGAAGGCTGATGCCTACATTCCTGCATGCCTCATTGTTTTGTGACTGCACCCTCAAACCAGTAACATTAAGGTTCTGAAGTAATCTTTCATTTGTGGTGTTTTGCTATAATTCTCATGGTTATAAAATGCTTTTTATGGAATTTTACAATTGCAATGATTGCAATGAAAACTAATACATACATTCTGATTTCCTTCAACTTGATGCCAGCTTTGAACTCTGTAAAGCAGAAGTTCCTATGTTGTGTGGTTAGATAATACTAATATCTGTAGATTTGTTTTGGAGTAGTGTCAAGGTTCATATCCAGATGTATGCCAAAGTGTTGTTATGTCTAAGTGCTGGCTACACATCTTATTAACACACTATTATCATGCTGTTGTAGCCATGCGTTTACTCTGTATTAGGAGCACTGTCTTGTACAGACCTTGCCTGAATAATTATGATGATAAACTGAGGAGTAGCACAACCCAACTCTGTGCAGAAATGACATACAAACTAATCTCTTACTATGTCTGTATGTGTATTCCTGTAACCAAATGTCTACCTCTTCCCACCTCTTCCATGTCATGAAATAAACCTCCTTAATTCAAAACTGTTTCCATAAGCCATGCTTCCACCAGAAAAAAAAACATGCTTATTAGTTCATGTTTTTCATAATTAACCTATATCATACTTATCATGTTTAGGGTGGCCGTGGTGGTGCAGCGGTTAATGTTGCCACCTCACAGCAAGAGGTTCTCTGGTTTGATCCTTGGCTGGGGTGCCTTCTGTGCGGAGTTTGCATGTCCTCCCTGTGGTCACATGGGTTTCCTCTGGGTGCTCCAGTTTCCTCTCACATCTCAAAGACATGCTGTAGGTGGAGTGGACACTCTAAATTGGCCCTATCTGTGAGTGTGTGTGCCTTCTGTGGAAGGTTGGGTGCTGGACTGGCAACTCGACATCGTAAAATTCCATTGCCAATCATGAGTGGACAGTGATCCGCTGAGTCGACCCCTAACTGGGAAAAGCCAGAAGAAGTCTAAACCTCAAAATGCATGCACTCGAGGCACTCCTCAGTATGGAGAAAATTGATATATGTGCAGTAACAGAAACCTGGTTTAAGGCTCCAGAGAGCACCCCAGCACTACCAGGCTACAACTCATACCATAGATTTTGGCCACAAAGCCCAGACTGAAATACAAAAGGTGGGGGAGTATCCATATTCATTAAGGATAGCCACACCTCCAGGTTATTGGCACAGCACGATGCTTCAGAGATCATTCACGTACAACTAACAACAGGTGAAACTGCTATTCAAATTATAGCTTGCTACAGATCACCCACCATGTCCCAGGACCCCCACTCCGCATTCCTGGAAACACTGGCAAACATAAAGGTCCTACGAAACACCCTGATATTGGGTGATTTCAATTTAACTGGGAGAACTACTCAAGTACAAACTCCCTTGCCCAACATTTCCTAGAATTTATAAACTCAAACATCCTGGATCAACTGGTCAACATCCCCACCAGAGGTGACAACATACTGGACCTGGTCATCACCAACATGGGCGACTGGTGTTCCACACCAGACGTCAACCCCTCGTTGGTTAGATCTGACCATAAACTAATCACTCTGGATATCCTCATTCCTCCACCACCCCTGGTCAAAGAAACCACCATGAAAAACTTTTCAAAAGCAAACTTCACATTAATGCTGAAGGATAACGCTGTCCATGCTGCAAAATCCTTTACAAATGCACTCTACGGGCACCTACAAGAATGCATGGATTGTACTATCCCAAACAAAACCAAGACTCACTCCTCCAGGAAAAGGAAACCAGTCTGGTGGACCCCTGCCATAAACAAGCTATACAATAGAAGGAGGAAACTAGTACAGAAAAGAGTAAAATCCCAAGAATGGAAGACATCCCTGATCAGTATCAGCAAGAAACTACATTCCCTCATAAAATCATCCAAGGCTAGCTTCGAAAGAAAAATTGCCATAGACTCCAAAGATAACCACAAGGTATTCTTTAGCTATGTCAAGAATCTAAGTGGCAATTCTCAGATCTGCTCGGAGTTAGTGCAGAATGGCACAAAATACACTGAACCGACCGATATAGCCAACATCCTGGCAGACAGGCTAAGTGCAAACTTCACCCCACTCTCACCCCTAAAATGGCCCATAACTATACCAGAAGAATGTAGTGCCCCTGAAATCACAGACACTCAGGTTAAAACAGCCCTCTCCAAAGTCAAAAACACAGCATCAATGGGACTGGATGGTGTCCTAGGCTGTGTCCTACATCAGCTCAAAGATGAACTAACCCCTCACCTAAACACACTGTTTAAACTCAGCCTCTCCACAGGCTATGTGCCCACAGAGTGGCGCACAGCAATGGTTATTCCTCTCCACAAAGGTGGAGCCACAACGAACCCCAGGAACTATTGCCCTAAAAGCCTGACTAGCTTGGTCTGCAAAGCTATGGAGCGCATCATCATGGATCTCATTAACAGAGACATTGGGAACTTCCAAACACTGGACCCTTCCCAGTTTGGATTTGTTAAGGGCAGATCATGCCTCCTAAACCTGGTGGACTTCTTTGAGACAGTTACCAAGGCTATAGATGAGGGAAAGGTGGTCCACACAGCCTACCTAGATCTCACAAAGGCCTTTGACACCATTCCCCACTAAGGTATTATAGACAAGCTCACCAGCCTGAACATAAACCCCTATGTCATGAGATGGGTTGTCAACTGGCTCACGGATAGAACCCACATGGTAAGAGTTGCGGTATCTAGGTCTGACTCTAAACCGGTTACAAGTGGTGTTCCCCAGGGCTCAGTCCTAGGACTGCTCCTCTTCAGCATATACGTCTCAGAGGTACAGGCAAGCACAGGAGGACTATGGCTGACCAAGTTCGCAGATGACTGCAATCTAGGGGCTATAATTGACTCTCTGGCTGACACAGACATCATCCAAAAGGGTCTCACTGAGACAGATACGTGGTGTCAAAACCATTGCCTCAAGCTAAATGCCAAAAAAATGCATAGTCATCCCCTTTGGAAAAAACAAAGTACCCACAAACTATCACATAGGTGGTAGCCCTCTAAATACGAAAGACGTAATAAGGGATCTGGGGACCCAAGTAGATAGTAATCTCTCCTTTGATAATCACATTGCCAAAGTAGTTAGAAAATCCTTCTATGTGGCCCACCTAATCACAAAAGTGTTTGTATCCAGATTGAAAGAGGTCATTGGGCCCCTCTACAGATCACTCATCAGACCCATCATAGAGTACAATGCCCCATTTGGGAAGTACCTTACAAGACACCTGCAACAACTGGAAAGACCACAGAAGTACCTCACCAAGAGGGTCACTGGCCTCAAGCAGATGCCTATGCAGCTCGACTGAAGAAACTCCAGCTGTGCTTGGTTGCATACCGCCTACTCAGAGGTGATCTCTGCCTGACATACAAGGCCATGTCCAACCCAGAATTGATGGACATGCTCCACCTAAAGAAAACCTTATCCCCTCGAGCCATAAGCTCCAAGGATCTAAACCTCACCACAACAATAAATAGGACATGCTGGAGGGATAGATTCCTGTGTCATGGACTTTCCATGCTCTGGAACAAGATTCCAATCTACATTAGGCAGAGCTCCTCGCTAATCCTCTTCAAGAGAAACTTTGACGAGTGGATGGGAAACAAAGTTTACCCCAGGGATCACTTCAACGGCTCTGCTGGACAGAGGCACAGGGAACTAATCAAAGGGGGTGGCGAAAGCCAACACATTCTGGCTAGGCTTATAAATACCTTTGGGCAGATAGCCTAGTACCTACCTATGAACCTATGAACCTAAGAATACTTATCAGGATTAAAGAACTGCAACTGTCATGACAGATATGTAAATCATGACACCTCAGACATGACCATAACACGTATCTGTTCTGTATTCCATCAGATCTGGACATCTCTGTATGTGTATACTGCATATTTGCAGGTCAGCATGGAGCACCATACATTACTGCTAATTCCCATTCCAAGTTCAGTACCTCAAGATATGATTATGCATGTGCTAATACTTTGCCATCAGCTGTGGTAAATGAGCTTGCCAGTGGTGTGTTTAATGGATAGTTAAAAAATATACCAAAAGAATTACACGAGTAGGTTATGCAATTTCTGTGTGTGAATGGAATTTTGAAACCAGGGTATTTGGATTTCAGAGTGATGTTGATTCAATAAATTCTGTCTGTTAATGTATCACTACACTCCAATGGTTACACTTGCAACTCTGTTACAATGGTGTGCAACCTTTTCACACATAATCCATCACTGTTATTGTGAACTGCACTGTCATATTCAGGAAATGCCTGTATTGCCAATGCACATTGTGCAAGCATGACCAAAGACAACTGAAAGTAGCACACTAAATAGTTACTTTTTGCATGCAGTCATCCTAGTATGTACTGCTATGAAAACATTTACTGTACTGCTATCAAAGCTGTTTTACAATTGTGATTGTCATTAACACACCCTATACTGTGAAACAGGTACATGTCAGTCACAATAACACAATGTATGTGAATGACAAAATTTAGATGTTGTTAGAGAAGTATGTAATGACATGGGGCAAGCACAGTTTTGTTACATTGTCCTGTCCAGACACATGCATTTGTCCTAAAACCTGTGATGCTCTGTAGGTGATATTCCAAACAGTGACGTTTTAATACTTACAAAGGTGCATTTTAAGATCTTTTAAGTCAGACTTCTGTGGTGCCTGTGATTCATACCATGTTCTCTAGATTATGTATCTAGTTAGGCAGGTGGTTCAAATCTGTGTGTGGTGATAGTGTCAGTTAAGTAAAGTCTCAACAAAAGATGTGCCGTATCTACTTCCACTCAGGAGATAACTATACCTTTGGACAGAGCTCACCTGCACTTCATCCCACCTATAGCACAAACATCTCTAAACAGACTGATGAGGTCATCCTTGCATAAGTGCACTCTCTCACTTTAAAAGTCCATCTTTTCTCATGGGGCTTGTGCTTCATTCTGTGTTCTGCAGGTTGTGTAACTAGATAAGAAGGAGGATCAGACCTCACAGTGGCGATCTTATGTGTGTGACTTAAATGTCAGATACATACAGCTTCTTCAACAGATGTGTTGTATCAACTTCTGCTCAGGGGATGAATTTAAACTGGAAGAGGATTCCACCATCCAGTTATCCCACTTTTACTACAAACATCTTCTTTGCAACACACCAATGTAGTCATCCTTTCATAAGTGCACTCTCTTAGTTTAAAATTCAGTCTTCTCCAGTGGTGCTTGGGGTCAGTTATTGTGCTCTCTAGCTTTTGTAACTAGGTAGGTATTGGATTTGAATTCAGCATTGCTTAAACAGTGTGACTGTGTGCACTACCATGCACAATTAGCTCTATGACAACACCTCTTATGTAAATTTACACTTAAGAGACATATTTTGACTGGCAGAGGGATATCCTATAATTTTTTATTATCCATAGGCAATGTACCCTGTTTTGGAAACACACTAATTACATCATGCTTTAAAAGTGAATTACATCACAGTTGTAGTATGACCTATCCTGTGGTGCTGGCTGTTGATATTGTGCTCTTTAGACTGCATAACTAAATTGATAGGTAGTTTGAATCCAGCAATGATTAACTACTGTGAATGTATGTTTGTCTGTTGTGCTGTGTAGAAAAGGTTTCTAATACATATAGGCTGTGTATTGTTACTGTGCTCTTCATTCACCTTCTTTCCTTTTTAGAAGAACATCATCATATTAAACAATGATGATATCATCCACTCAAATGTGCATTGTCACAACTGTAAACCAGCATTTCATGTGGCATGTGCAATTCAGGCAATATTCCGTACCTTGTGATCTCAGGTAGTCAGTTCAAATCCTGCCATTACTCCTTAGACTCACTCATATCAGTATGACTGTGAATGTACATGTAGGTGACAATGTTGTCACCAAGCTATCTGCTGTGTACATGAACAACTGTGAATTCCTGTTACAAGAATTTCTGCCCATTTTTCACACAGAAATTTCTTATTTGATAATAATGATGCCATTGGATAAAATTTGGATTTCCTAAGAGAAGTACTAAGGCTTTTCCAGTAGTATGAATAAATGAGAGAATGTTCTGCATGTTGTTTGCCTTATAAGTCATGTGTTTGAATCCGTATTATCCACACATTGTGGATGATTACCATTTTCCTGTTACAGTGATGACTAAATTATTCATCTTGTGTCTTTGGGTATAATTACTATCAGGCAATGTTGTGTGACAAACAGACATATAGCAGCAGTTGTTTAAAGAAATTACAAGCAGACATATGCCTTGCAGCAATAACATGTCACAGCTTCAAATACCCAAATATCTCACAGTTTTAACAATTGCACTATGGCATACTCATTTTTTCACAATATCATGTACCTTCTGTTGTCCTATATTAAAGTGTTCAAATCCCACATTAACTGATTGTAAGCATTGTGTGGCCTTATGCTGTTATGCATGAATGACATCCACAACTGTTGTAATGTGTACAATTACAACAGAAGCCATCCAAATTCAATTTTATCTCATACAAATTGTTTGCATTACAATCATATAATGTAATGACTTCACAAAGGTGGAGTCTCTCAACTGTGTTAAGTCTTCCACTGTGGTGCATGTGAGTCATGCGGTTTACTATTGTTTATTCAAATGGAAAAACATTTTCCTTTCAAATAAATGAATGGTAATACCGAAAGTAAAAAAAAAAATAACTTTCACAATGTCGAACCAAATGCTCGATGCATTTGACTCGACATTGCTGTCGAAACCACCATGTGATAGCCATATAGGAGCTGATGAAAATCAAATGCCTATACAGCTAACACGTGTTTGCAGGGGGGCAAGCCCCCCCTGCACCCCCCACTCCCCCCTACTTATATATTCTAACTCTGAGATCGTACTACAGTGGGGATGTGGATGAATTTCCACTCCCCACTGTACTGCGATCTCCATGCAGATAGTCGATTTCCACTTATGCAAATGCAGTTGTGCATTCGCATAAGTGGAGTCGACTATCTGGTGCAAAACTGCTTGTGCATTTGACATTCTGTTTTTCCGCACATTGCAGCCAATAGAATGTTGTTCGCACAAACAATAGTAAACCGAGTCATACATATGCTGTTAGTCGGTGGACTTAGCTTACTGTTCACTTCCAGCAAAGGGCAACATTATATGAATGTACTAATATTAGACAAACACTGCATCAAGTTATTATTATCAATTTTAACTTTAGACAGAGAAATATAAAATCATTTTATAATTTCCTGGCAGCAAAGCAGTTGTTCTGTGAATGTTGTTGTGGCATGAGTGCTCATTTTGCACGTGCATTGAGTAGGGACTTGTATAGCATATCTACACAGCTAGAGGGTGATTCAGTTCTAAGACAATGTTGTACAAAGCAACAGAAACAGCTTCCTTGGCTGAGAAACATTGATATTGGACAGCTCATAGCTGTGTGAACATTAACATAGCTTACCGCCTTATCATCATTGTGACAAAATAATATTGTACAAATTAACATCAAAATTTCTCTCTTACCTCACCCATTCATTTCAGTTATTTATAATAAGCTCCATTGCTATGTCATGTGGCAGACACAGACAATACACACATTTATACAGTGTGTAGTATGATAGGCAGGGTTTGAATCTGGTAACATTTGTCTGTTACATAACTGTGTCAGACAGGAGAGGCTCAGGCAAAGAAAGTAATTATCTCACAGTCAGAGGGCAACATTTTTAAGGCATCACCTTTCAAGGTAGGGGATCCATAGACATTACAATAGGAAAGTTCTGTAAGCCCTTCAAGTGTGTTCTGCATAACACCGACAGTATGTCTATTTCTGTGGCATCAAATGTTGATGTATGGCTTTCTGATATCTGTCCTAGCATGTGCTCAAGTCTGGTAAGATGCAAATGTTGAGTATTTCCAAATAATAATACTCGCTATTTTATGTCTTCATCCAAACGTATGTATTAATAATACTTTTCTTCACACTGTAGAGCTTTATAAGATGTGAGGGCATATATAACATTCCTTACAGTATGGCATGATGCCAGATCATCAGAAAGTGTGACTGAGCCTGTGTTAAGTCACTTCCTTGTGTGTTTATGATGTTTACATGCTGTTATGGCAGTGTTTGCTATAATGTCTTGTGAGCATGCCCAGTATAATCATGCAGTAAGATGCACTCCATTTACAAATGGAAACCTTGAGCTATGCAATGTTAACAGATATGTGTTGTCATTTGTCACTTGCATATTTTGAGTGTTATTATATTACGGTTTAGTATTTACATGAATATAAAGCACATGTTCATCCAATATGTATTTCAAGTTAATATAACCCTTTGTATAGCTGTCAAATGGCAACAAATGGCAAAAACACAGAAAGTGTGATTGAGCCTGTGTTAAGACACTTCCTTGTGTGTTTATGATGTTTACATACTGTTATGGCAGTGTTTGCTGTAATGTCTTGTGGGCATGCCCAGTATAATCATGCAGTAAGATGCACTCTATTTACAAATGGAAACCTTGAACTATACAATGTCAACAGATATGTGTTGTCATTTGTCACTTGCATATTTTGAGTGTTATTATATTACTGTTTAGTATTTACATGGATATAAAGCACATACTCATCCAATATGTATTTCAAGTTAATATACACCCTTTCTATAGTTGCCAAATGGCAACAAATGGCAAAAACACATCCCTTACTGATGTACATGACATAGTTGTAGAGATTATTTCTTCTTGTTTATACATGATAAAATGGAGAATACAGCAGTACTATCAGTTATGATAATACACTCCCTGTATATATATATATGTAATTTTCAATAACTGCAGTCTGTATGAATAACCCCTAATTGTTTTAACTGTTTTTACTAACTGCTATCTCAACTCCGCATATTATTAAATTTAATGTTACATTTATTCCACTTTGTTAAAATATTGTTTTGTGTTCCTCTCATATCCTTTGTTATCATATCCATTTTTATTGATCTGTATGGGTCAAGAATTGTGAACAGGGTTAATTATTATTATATCAATATTATGTTTAAAATGTTCCTTTGTGACATAAACAATATGCATTACCTGAGTACATTTTCTCCATTGCCAAGAAAGAATAGCACATATTGCGGAACTATCTTACTTGGTTTACTGTTCAACAACTTTAGTGATCTTTTTCTCTCAATAGTAAATTGTATAATAGAAACAATTATAGCTATTTGAATACAGTATCTGAGCAAAACTCCATAAGCTTCTGCACCCTTCAAATTTGTCTGTGGAGTTGAATATCTGTCTTCTGAATTCACAGCCTGACCAAAATGTATCATAAAATACTTCAATCTGATTTTAGAAATAATGGTAGCCACATGCAGGTTTCATGCTGTGCTGTTACTTCAAAGGCAAATGGCCAGTTAAAAATCTATTCTTGATAATGATCATTAAATTAAAGTTTCCTGTTGCAAATGTCAGTTTCATCAAGTTTTTGTGTCTGGAAGTCATACTTCAGGGTCAGAATTAAATATCTCATATCATATGAGCTATAATTAAGTATCAAAGCCCAGTCTGGAGAGGTGATAAATTGAAAGTCACTGATGCAACATATCTTATGTGCTGGATTGCAAAGCAAAATATCTCAGTGTGGCCATACATTGCATTTAAATTCTCCTTGAATTATGAGAGTAATTAGCCAATTCTTTAAAATAAAAGCTGTTTTGATTTAATAATTTTCTTACAGATTAATAAAGTAAAATAAAAAAAAAATCATGACCCTAAAATCATTGTTGCCTTAGTCTATAAAAGAGCACTGATTTAACAGTAGGCATAAATCATCTTCTTTCTGGTTAGGGGTCGCCACAGCAGATCACCTGTCTGCTCATGATTGGCAGTGGAGTTTTACAGTGTTGAGTTGCCAACCCGGTGCCCAACCTTCCACAAAAGGCAAACACACTCACCTAGGGCCAATTTAGAGTGTCTAGTCCATCTACAGCATCTCTTTGGGATGTGAGAGGAAACCAAAGCACCCAGAAGAAACCCATGTGCCCACAGGGCGATCATGTAGACTCCACACAGAAGTCACCCCAGTTGAGAATTGAACCAGAGAACCTCTTCCTGTGAGGTGGCAACACTAACCGCTGCACCACTGTGGCCGCCCTAACAGTAGGCATAAATAATATTTTTTTATTTAACATTTGTTAACTGGGAAAGTCCGACTTGGAACAAAGCTACTTTTCAGCGGAGGCCGAGGGAGAAATGCTCCAGACGCATGTCTTTGTAACATGGGAGGAGACCTGGAGAACCCAAAGGAAACCCACACAAATGCAGGGAGACATGCAGACTCCACAAAAAAGGCACTCCAGCCAAGAATTGAACCAGAGAACCTCTTGTTGTGAGATGACAATGCTATCGCTGCACTACTGCACCATCCAAAAAAAGCTGCATTGCTTGTCTTGGTGTTTGAACCGTGCACCTACTGCATGCAAAACCAGAACTTTAACCACAAAGCTATCTCATCAGTATATGTAACACTTCTATCATGATCATGTAGGCTTTGTTTTACAGCTGATGGATATCTGTTAGTATAAGTTATAGAATTCCCAAGCAAAAAATGCTTAATTTACTTTTGGTAGCTAAGTAAGCTTGCTTGTTCACATTTACATGTGTTTTTAGGTTTTATGAAACTGGCAGAAGCTCTGTTAATTCAACAATCAGTTTAATCCCTGATGCCACAACCTTTTCATGGCTGCACAGCTAGGGACTGATAATACCATTATGCTATAGAAACTTATGAACTACCTTTCATTGTTCCTTCTTCTTCTCCTCCTCCTCCTCCTCCTCCTCCTCCTGTGATTGTATCAACAGTGTTAGCCGTAACAGGCTTGGCACATTTTCTGAACTGACACGACTAAGAAAAGATCCCACAAAAATATTTACACATTGGTAAGACAAATTAAGGTAATGAGTCATAAAAATGATACATAAATAGTGAAAAAAGCAGCAATGCAAGCTATCCAGATGTGGAAAATCATTTATGAAAAGTGAAAATAAAGATGTCACAGTAACAAAATTTAACACAGATAACAAGCCACCAAGATGCAGAAAACAATGAAGTGCATTAGGTGGTAACACATATTTTCAACTATAACTTATGACATACATAAAAAAAATATAAAGCAAGTTTGTGTTGCATGGAAGAAAGCATACATTATGGCTGTTAACAGCTTACAGCTGTTTGCTTACTGTAGTTGTTTACATCTTAGCAATAAACAGCACAATTTGCTAATAGAGGTGCATTGCAGACGACAAATGCAAAGGTAAGATTCAGAGGGTTAGAATACAAGCAATTTACCCTTCCAAGTTACTGAAGCTTGTATTTTTTTTCTTACCACAAAGAGTTTATGTGCAGTACTGATTATTCAAGATTAGTAGGGCACAATACTTTTAATAAGTGCCTGACACAAACTGCAGATTTGGAGGACCTTCGGGTATGATACACATCAGCTTTTAAAAGTAACTGAAAAAGCGGTAAACATTATGTGACATGCTAATTCCTGGAGTTTACAAGATAGATGCAAGCTGCCCTATCCACAGTCTTTGGTTCTTGATTGTTTTACTCTCTGATAGGTATTGCATAGAGGAAGGATACTTTCTGTTGGGTGAATACAATGTCTGGAAGCCATATTTGGAGAGCATAAAAGCCAAAGCCAAAGGAAAACTTTGCTTGATATCTATAAGCTATGATGGAACAGTCGCATTTCTAGTGTAGTGTAATTAATTGATAATGGACTCATTACTGATCCAAAGTATTTTACTGAATGTATAAGTACAGGTCATACATTTCACATGTACACTACATGATGATGATGTAATTCTTTGCAATGAAATATTAATATCTGCTCTTGACAGGTTTCATTTACATAGACTTGTTTTAACAAGGCATCAAATGTGTTACTGTTTTCTCCTGAGATGCTATTTCTTGCTTTCTACAGCATATGAAAATAAAGTAAAGTGGCACTGTGGGAAAATAAAACAGACAAGGTAATCCAAAATTGATTTGAAGGTTTTATTGAGAAGTTAAGCACTTTTGTCCAGTAAGAATTAATAAATAAAGAACTTCATCAGAACATACTGAAAACTGCCTCTACCTCTCCCTTTTTAAATAGTCAGTCAACACTTTACATGATCTTAAAGATACAGAGCAAAGAAAACTATACAAAAACAAACAAAAATTGCACATTGATGCTTGTGATTGATTTATTTCGTTTTTTAAAACATTTTCTAATGATTTTATTATGAATGATTTTTCAACTTCTGTAGATATATAGGTTCATAGGTTCATAGGTTCATACTAGGCTATCTGCCCGAGGGCATTTACAAGCCTAGCCCATAGTTTTGTGGCTTACGCCACCCCTTTAGTATGGGGAACTATACCCATTATTTTGCTGTGCCTCTGTTGAGCAGTGACACTGAGGTAATCCCTGGGGTATATCTGCGATCTCCCATCCATTGGTCAAGATTTCTCTTGAACAAGGCCAGCGAGGTGCTCTGCCTCACATATACCGGGATTTTATTCCACAGCATAGGGAGTCTTTGGGTGATGAATCTATCCCTCCAGCACGTCCTATTAATAGCCGTGTTGAGGTTTAAGTCTCCCGCCCTTGTGGCTCTGACGGATCTAGATTTTTTGAGGTGAAGCATATTCATCAAATCTGGGTTTGACATGGCCTTGTATGTTAGGCAAAGGTCACCTCTGAGCAAGCGGTAAGCGACTGAATAGAGCTGGAGTTCTTGTTTATATTTATTTTTATTGCACTGTGTCATTAAGATCATGTAAAGTATTGAGTGACTATATAAAAAAGGAGAGGCAAGATCAGTTTTTACTATGTTCCGAGGAA